>NW_017731488.1:256999-282992 GCF_001890085.2 Hipposideros armiger
ATACAGATCAATTATGGAAAATTCACTGTCACCGAGACTTTAAAGAAGAAAGGCCAGAAGAGTATGAGTCGTGGCGGGAGATGTACCTGCGGCTTCAGGATGCCCGAGAGCAGCGGCTACGCCTTCTGACAAAGAATATCCGATCTGCACATGCCAATAAGCCCAAAGGTGGGAGGGGATGGGGCCTGGCAAATAGTGAGCCCTGCGTTCTAGTCCACAGCAGGCCTTGGTGGGCCGGCTGATGGAGGTAGGGCCTCTGGCCCCTCAATCTCTTGCACGTATGGAATTCGGGCACGGGTGGGGGTTTCTTCTGCCACCACTCACACTATCCTACAGATGGGTTTTCAGCACTGATGAACCCTAAGCTTTGGGGGCACTTGAAAAGCCTTTCTCTCTTAACAGTGTAGATTATTAAACTAACAGTAGCATCTCTGCTCAGGAAGGCAGGTATTAACCTCCATATTTCTCCACAGGCCGACAAGCAAAGATGGCCTTTGTCAACTCGGTGGCCAAGCCACCTCGTGATGTTCGAAGAAGGCAGGAGAAGTTTGGAACAGGAGGAGCAGCTGTGCCCGAGAAAATCAAGTATGAGCTCTGCGTACTCAGGGAAGAGTCTAAGAGCTTGTCATTCACCCTGAAAAGGCAGCCCAGAGGCAGGAAGCAGTTCCTTTTGGGGGGAAAGCACCACCTTGCAGAGTGGGTTCTGGAGGCCGACCTGACCAGCTCGGCACTTGACCTCCCTGAGTCGCAGCTTCCTTGACTGCAGTGTAGGCTGGATAATTATTCTTGCCTCTCAGAGGGTCAAGAGTAAATGGAGAACAGGGCCTGGCTTCTGGAAAACATTCGCTTATGTGTTCCCTTTCCCCATTTAAACAAAAATGAGCTTTACTATGAGGACTAAATTGTTTAAGTCACATTGGCCTTTGCATAATGCAGATTTACACCTAAAGAGTGGAAAGTTAGTTGAGCGTATCATTCACTCTGAAGGGCTGATGCTATCATCACAGCGCCACCACCAGAATCTAGGGTCCCAGCGTTTGCTGGTCAAAACCACAAACTGAGTCTTCTCAGAAAGGCCAGCTTCAGGCCGTTGGTGCCGAGGGCGGATATCTCATGCTCATGACTGACCAACTTTGTCCTGTGTTACAGGATTAAGCCAGCCCCATACACCACAGGAAGCAGCTATGCTCCCTTCAGCAGTGGCAGCAGCAATAGCTTTAACACCAGCCCCGAGGAGCCGGCCTATGACGGCCCGAGCACCAGCAGTGCCCACTTGGCGTCCGTGGTCAGCAGCACTGTTTCCTATGATCCTAGGAAACCGACTGTGAAGAGTGAGTAGCTTGCGGTTCCTGCTCAGATATTTCAAAACTAGTATTTGAACCCCTTTAGTGTCACGGCCACTGCATCACATGTTGTGTATTGGATGTAGCGTATGTATGATGGCTTGCACAGAGCTGGTCTAAATGGCAGTGCCTCCTTTCCCCTGCTTTGTTCACAATGCATATTTATCTTTTTTTTAAAGCTCAATTCATTATCAATTCATTATTGAATGAAATGTCACTCCTTTTGTGAAGACTTCGAGAGCACATTATTTATCTTTTAAATAATGATCATAGTGAACATTCATTTTGGCACTATCCCCAGTATTCTGAGGAGGAGTCCTAACTTAAGAAAAACATTGTTCTGTTCTTACTTCAGGGCCCATGGGAGGGTGGGAGTCCTGGCTTAAGCTTTGACTGTGCTCAGGCTAACCAGTCGCACGAGCCAGCTAGCCCTCCTTCCTTCCGTGGTATTTACATTTAGGTCATCTTAGACCTGTTGCTACCCGGCAAGACGGGGGTAGGAAAGGGGTGCTTTTTGCTGGTTTGGATGTTGGTGAGGCAGGGTTCCGTTATGGCTCAGCATGGCCTTTAGAGTCTGGCAAGGACTGAGTTCCAGTTCCGCCACTTGCTGTTCAACCAGGGGCAAGTTGGCCAGTCTCTGAGTCTTGGTGAGGTTGTTCGAGTTAGAGATAGTCATTGTTCCAGGCCTGGCAGGGGCTCAGCAGGCGTTAGCTGTGTGCTGCTGCTTTTACTGTGGCGTTAGCCGACCACTGCTGCTTGCGCCCATCTGCCTGGTGGTGCAGAGCCAAGAGTGTGGCAAGACCTTGGCTTTGACTGTAAACCACTGGCGGTGTGTGTCTAAACGGCCACAGATCTGAAACAACAGCCTTATTTCTCTCTTCACAGAAATTGCCCCAATGATGGCTAAGACGATTAAAGCTTTCAAGAACAGGTTCTCCCGACGATAAACCTGAGGACTTGCCTTGGCAATAGAATTGGGGGGTGAGGAATACAAGGACAGTGGGGGTTGGGGAATGGAACTTCCACAGGAGACCAGACTCTTCTGCTCTGTAGAACCTTTGGTCTCTGACTCCTGCAGTCTGCAGGTGGCGCACCTGTGAACCTGTGAGCCGCAGCCACTGCCTCCCTGCCTGGAGAACACTTCAGAACTCGGAAGAAGATGTGAAGCCTCAGTCTCACTGAGGATTTTAAGGTCAATTATACTTTTGTTGTTAATTAGCTTCTTTGTAAACTATAAGACATAGTTTTAATTAATAAATATTGCCCCCAGATTGTATTTATATTACCCCCAGGTTTTTTTTTTGTTTTGTTTTTTGGGGTTTTTTTGGTCCTCTACCACACACTTAGCCTTTTGTTTTTAGGGCCCTTTGTTAGACGGAAGCCAAGTGAAAGCCATTACGCTGTCCCAGTTTACCTCTCCTGATGGACTGGTCCAGAGGGAGGACTGGGCATCCCCAGAGCCTGTGTGCTGCCTGTCCCATGTAGGGCATGGCATGGGCCCTGGGCTGCCCGTCCTAGAGGGGAGCCTCAGCGTGCAGACGGAAGTGTTCAGGTTAGACCCCTCCCCTGAGACCCTGCTCAGTGTAGCTTTGCATTCCTGTGCAGGTGCATCTCTTTCTTACTCGTTAAATAGTATTTATTAAGGGAAGTTATTTGGAAAGGTCTAGAGTCTTACCCTCATCCTTTTTGCCAGTCCCCACGCTTCCCCCCCCTTTTTTTTTGAGACTCACGAGAGGACACAGAACCTTGGGAGATCAATTTGCACAGAAACCCAGCATTTTTACAATTTCCAGTTTCTGATTCAAAACTTTAGGGTTTTTTTCTCCTCCCCTATTTTTGCTTCTCCCACCAGCATGGGGGAAAACCCATAAATACATGGCAGGGCTTTTTGTAGCCCCTCGCCCCCACCATACAACTTCAGAATTTTAAAAGCCAGCACTTTAATGTCTTGATCCATGTGAATTACTACTAGAAGTGAATGATTTTAAAGGTTGTAATGCTATGTTGGAAATTGGTTTTGTTTTTGCTTCCTTTAAAAGGTAAGATCATGTGACTGGAAGAGCACAACAATTTGCTATGTTTTGTAGAGAACTTTGCAGCTGAAGCTTTTTTGAGTTTTTAAGCCAGAATTTGGAGGGAAGGGCCCAGTTGATGAAAGTGTGTGAGCAGTGGTGTCAGGGTTGGGGAGATCTGCAAGGCCATGCCTCTGGTTTGGGAAGGGCGGCTCTCATTTCCGAGCGGCCGGAGGAGCAAGCTGAGAACTTGGAGGACAGTATCCGTGCCCGACTTGGCTGTGACAAGCACTGATCTAGTAGGAACCCACCCGGCTGTGACCCAGGTGGAAGCAGGTGCCCGTCCTTACGAAACCTGATAAGTAGGCTGAGGGCGTGATTAGTGTGACAGCCTAAAGAGCTTGGCAGTCAGGACCCTCCACAAGCTCACCCAAAGCCCAGAATATGGAGCTCACCATTTTTAACCAGCCTGGAGGCCTCAGTGAGGTAACCTTGAAGGTTCTGGAGCAGCGCAGGAAGTCTGTGCAGCAAGAGCTGCTGTGTTCAGTGAGTGTTTCTCTGTGGGATGCCTGCTGCGACGGGACATATAAGTATTGCTGTGTTTTAATTTGCTGTATTTTTTTAATTGGGTAAAGCATTACTTCTCTTGATTATTTGTTACTATTCCACCCCTCTCCCCTAGCCTGCTCCCCAAATCTGATATTAGGAAGCCTCTTACCTTTAAAACCAAATGAGCATCTGGGTCAGGTGCCAGGTATCTATTGTCTAGAATAGCTTCCTCGAAGTATCCACTACTTTGAACTTGTCTCTTAGCTGTGTGTTGGAGTCTTTGTCATTGAAACCAGTTTTTCATATTTCAGATTCAGTTGTGTATGATTTAATTTCCTTTATTAGGCATCTTTAAGCAGGGAGGGGGCAAAAGACATGTATACGTTCATCCCAACATCACTACCATAAGGACTTTTGATCGCCCTGTTTGCAGAGAACCAGGTCTCCCCCTCTCCCTCCAAGAGTGTCTGCATCAGGGGTGGGACTTGGTGAGAAGAGTAAGGAGGGTAGAGGAAAAGCCAAATTTCTAAACAACCCTCTCACCTGGGTAATTGAAATGGCTGTGGAACAGACGCAGGATGTCAAACTTTTGGTCTCATTTGTGAAAACGTGTGCAATTTTTTTTTCTGTGCTACACTACATACAAATCACCAAATGACAAATTAACCCTTTGTGATCGTTGGTGTAATGAGCAGTTTCTTTGGGCTATCTCTTTCTTTCCGGGAAGGGGGAGGGAAAGGAGCAAGGTATCATCCTGCTCTTCATTTGTATTTTGGTCCCAAAATGTAAATACAATTTTCTATGTTACTTTTTTGTGGTAACTACCAAGATGAATATTTTAATTAGATAAGTTATATGAAAAGGAAGAAAAATTCCATGTCTAAATAAAAAAACAAACAAACAAAAATCCTATATACTGTTGTCTTTCTTACCTTCTCCCTTGTTGTGTCAGAGAATGGAAGTCTGTAAGAAAATGTCTGATTCCTGGGCTGGGAGGCCGAGATCTGAATCCTTGGGCTGGGCGGTAAAGGATGTTGGATTTTTATCTGTAGCAATAGCAGGACTGGGAAAGGGGAAAGAGCCCTGTGAGCAAAGGGAGGAACTCGGATAAAGATGAGCACCTAAGTGGGGACCAGGTACTGTCCTTTGTTATACTTGGAACCCTGGAACTGAGCTGTTAACCCCATTTTACAGTTAGAAGCTGAGGCTCAGAGGGGTGAAATAACAGTCATAGCCGCATAGCTAGTACGTAACAAAGGAAATGATTTGAAATCCACATTCTTTGGCTACAAAGCGTGTGCCACTCCACCTTTCTGTCACTTTGGGGTTGTGTGAAAGACTCTGGTAGGTCTCCTCAGTCTTGGCTTCCTCATGAGAGCATAATGAACACTAATGCAGAAAGGTCTTGTCAACAAGGCATTAATGAGAACCTGCTGTGTGGGCCCTGGCTGAGCAACCCCAGTTTCAGCATTGGCTAATGGAGCCAAGGAAGGGCTTGGTTTCAGCCCCTGTGGACATCACATCGAGTGGGTCCGATCTTCCATCAAACCTAAACACACAGCAACGTGGTTTTATTATCCCTTCTCTCCTAAAGCGGGCATTCTTGGTGTATGGTCTGGATTTATTTTTCCCAGTTCTTTACTGGATCTAATTCTCACTTAGAAATTACTATGCATTGAAGTTAATTATGGAACATGGTATCTGACAGATGGCTTTACCCAGAATTATAAGTTAGCCCTTTGTCTCATTAATTCACCATTTGCTGAGCCAGGGCCTGTATTAGACCCTGGAATACAGAGTAACACAATCAAGTCTGGCGCTTACAGCCAGGTAAGAGTAACGGACCCCACTGGTTCTGCACTTACTATGGACCAGGCACCCTTCTGTCTCAATACATTGTCTCAGTTATCCCAATGACCCTACAAGGTAGGTCATCACAACCCCATTTAAAAAATGAGAAAACAGAAGCACAGAGAAATTAAGAACTTGCCCAAGGTCACATAATCAGTGAGCAGTGGTGCTGTGTATTGGACTGACTCCCAAACACATTCTCAGTCACGTTTAACCATTTCGTACAGAAACACACATACCCAATGCCAGGCTTCTGTAGCAAAGCTGACTCCAATGCAAAAGGATACCAGGGCCAAGGCTGTAAGCATTTCTAAGAATGATTTCCTTCTCTGCTGCACAAAACTGATGCCCAGAAGAATCCTCCACCTGGCTTACCTCCTTCACAGTGTTTCTCCACTGGGGTTCCCCCATCCACTCGAGTCTCTTCCGGATTATTGGTGAAATAGGCTGATGGTCTTCACGGGCCCCCAGACTTCTCCTCCTGTGATGCCGACTGTCTTCAACCCCTTTCAAAATCTCCTGAGGAAAGTTCATAGCTAGACCTGTGTTTCTCAAGCATAGAATCTCTGGGGTTAGGCCCCCGGAGTGTACACTAAAAAAAAGCAATTCTCAACCCAAGTAATTCTTAAGGTTTGAGAACTGCTCCAGAGGGTTTGTCACAAAGCTCTTCACAGCTGGCCTGTGGGTCAGGACCGGGAAGCTTGCATTCAGTCCCACAGCAAATACTTGGGTTGCCCCCACTCTCTGTCACTGAATAACAGACACGGCTCCTTTATGGAGTGTTCATCTCATAGGGGAGGCAATAATCAAACAACTGCAGAACTCATGGTTTAAAATACAGATTTCTGGGCCCCGCTGCAGCAATCTGTTCAAATAGGTCAAAGGTAAGATCTGGAAATAGATACTTTCTTACAAGCCTGCAGGGATGAATGTGGTGAGCAGCCTCGGTTGGGAGTGCCTAGCGTAGTGCAAAAGCAATGCGTGAGCTTTAGAATGAGATCCAGGTTCTCTCTGGCTTTGTGGCACCTGTCTGAGCCTCATTCTCATTTGTGCAATGGTAATAATGGCACCCCACAGGAATTCTTGTAGGGATTCAGTGCGAAGGAGAGCTCATTTTAGTGTCATTCCTTCATTCCCTCTAAATGTAGGACGAAAGGAACATGTATGTTTCCCACTGATGGGAACTGAAGCTTTAGGGTCACAAGCTAAGAACTATTTGGAGGTCAGCGAGTCCTTCCTGATAACTGAAATCTTAGCCCCTACTGCCCCAGACAGGGTTAGTTCAACCTTTTTGTTTTGGATTCCTCTATTCTATCAGGTCTCTTACCTTATAGTCCCTAACAAACACCAAAAAGGCAGACTCGACCAAGTTTCTTCTCAACTCAGGGGTCACACACTCAAATACCAGGAGTTGGTAAGAGTGGGGAGTGGTGGAAACAGAAGGAAAATGAGAGCTCTTTACATTAGCTCCACCTGACTGTTCCCAGGGGGAAGGGAGGGCCCAGTGTTGCCACATCTGCTGAGTTTTAAAGAAAAGAGAAATCTAGACTTCTATGTAAAATGTCCCAGTTTTTCTGAACCCTGTGCCACAACTGTATGCCAATGTATCAGGAAACCTATATGTGAAGTGAACAGGTTTCCAGAGAAATACATCTTACAAAAATTGACTCCTTATAGAGAGTCTAAACAGACTAATTGTCATAGAATAAATAGAGAAAGTAGTTGTTGAACCTCCCCTGAAACAAAGCCCCAGACCCAAGACAGTTTCATAGGGAGCATTCTTTCAATCTTAAGGAACAGGTAATACCAATGCCACTTAAACTATTCCAAAGCAAAGAAAAAGAAGGAAAATGCTATTGAAACCAGTATAACACTGATATGGAAACTGGATAAAGATTGTGCCACAAAAAGTTATGGACCAATCTCGTTTATGAAAATTGATGCGACTAAATAGCAGACTCTAAAAACTAAGAAGTCATGCCTAAATGGGGTTTATTTGAGACTGGCAGGGTAATCACACTAATTAGGACAGGCCAGGGCAGTAGTTCTCCATCGGAGGTGATTCTGCCCCCCAAAAGACACTTGGCAAAAAAATGTTAAACATTCCAAACTGCACAGGACAGCCCCCACAGCAAAGACTTATCTAGCCCAAAATGTCAGTCATGCCGAGGCTGAAGAACCCTGGACTTAGGTATGTTACAGTAACAGCTGCCAAATTTCAGTGGCTTGAAACAACAATGTTTGTGTCTCACTCATGACGGGGCTCTGCTTTATGTCATCCTCACGCAGGGACCCAATGCTAAAGGGAGGCACCATCCCTGTGCTTCTAAGATTTTCAAGACAAATGAAGAATGCTGAGTGGCTGCTAAGCTATGTCCAGAAGTGACATCGATCATTTTTATCATATTTCATTGGCTGCACCTAAATTCAAGAGGACAGAAAAGTACAGTTCATCCATATGCCTGGATGCAGAGAACTGGAAATAGTTGCTAACAGCACCAAAGACTCCAAAGGCAGTTACGGTAGCCTGGGCTCTCAGGGAATCCCCAAGGCCACCCAGCCTCGAATCCCACACTTCCTAGGTGGGTGGCCTCAAGCAAGTCACTTAACCTCTCTGTGTCCGTTTCTTCCTCCAGAAATGAGGAAAATACCTCAACCTTGCAGAGCTATCATATAATGATTTAACGAGTGAAAATGTAAAGTGCTTAGAACAGCGCCTGGCACATAAAAAGAGCTCAGGATGTTGATGTTAGGTGACATACCCAACACAGAAGGGGCATTTAGTAAAGGATTATTATAACTGATGCTCTCAGGGAAATGACTTGTCCAAGGTAACCCAGCTGGTAAATGCAGCATGGTGGTGAGCCTGAGCTCTGGGGTTTCAGCGTGGCACATAGTAAGTACTTAATAAATGTTAATTAATATTTGGAGAAGGCTCAATGTGGTTAACAACACAGACTCTGGAAGCCCACTGCCTGGATTTAAATCCTAGTTCCACTACTAACCAACTGTGTAACTTCGGGCAAGTTACTTAGCCAGTCTGTGCCCCTATTGTTTCACTTAAAATGAAGCTAATAATAGGACACCTGTAATTATAAAGATTAAAAAATAACAGAAGTAAAGCCCTTGAGACAGTGCTTGGCACATTATTGGTGCCATATGGTTGATGGCTATTATTGTTACTATATTCTCAACTTGCCACAAAGAAGCATTCAAAAGTAACAGAAAACCAGTTAGTTTCTCCCAGCCTAATTGAGACAGTAGACAAGGGAAAACTGATACAAATTAATCAGTTGTTGAGCTACCGAAATGTTTGCAGACAGAGCCTGGGAGTAAGAGAAAGAAAAATATTGGAAGCTTTTCCTTCCTGCCCCCAGAGTAGTCCTAGAAGCCAGTGAGATTCCATTTGTCTTCAGACATCCCTGCAACATAGGAGTGCAAGAGAAGGGACAGGCGGAGTAAGCAGAGGTAAAAAAGCATTATTCCCAAATCAGAGCTGAGCTACCTTGTAAAGGCCTGTTTCTTCCAAATCCAGCCCTCTGAGCAATTGCAGTTTCTAATCCTACCAGACGGGGGCGCTGAGCCAAAAGTCTTGCTCTTGGCAATAATAGACACGGTTTAACCTTTTTTTTTTTTTTTTTATAAATGGATTTTCTTTTCTTTTTTTTTTTTAAGATTTTTATTGGGGAATTGGGGGGATGGGAACAGTGCTGGGGAATTGGGGGAAGGGGAACAGACAAGTTGCTGTTGTTTTTGTTCTTCAGTCTAGTTGTGGAGGACATTGCTTCACTGGCCCAAGTTGGCACCATCATTGCACTCTTCCTGGGTGAGGCAGATCAGTCACCGGCTTCTGGACGGCCTCTCACTGCGGCTGCTGGCCGCTCACGCTGGCTGCTGGCTACACACCGTAGCCCATGGCAACCCACTGCCACAGGGGCTGCAGCCTACACCGTCGCCGGTGACTCCCAGCAGCCCAGCTCCAGGTTGAGCTGTTGTTCAGCATCTTAGCTGTAGAGGGCAGTGTCACTGGCCCTCATATGTGGGATCCGAACCGGGGCCCTCTGGCGTCCCAAGCCAGTTCTTAACCATCGCGCCACTCGGCCGGCCCACGGTTTAACCTTTTCCTATGGAACAGATATTGTTCCAAACACTTTTTCATGCTTTATCTCGTATTACCCTCATAATAAAATCCTACAAAGTAGGTACTGTTATTATTCCCATTTTATATACGACAAATGTGAGGCTTAGAGAAGCTAAGCAACTTGCCCAGCAGGCCATCCCTAATATTTGTGGGAATGGAGCAAGAGTACAAATGGAAGCATACTTGAAGTTATAAATGGACTTCATAAAACGTTAACTAAATACAGCTATTCTGCTACCTTGACAAATAAACCTTCACAATCCTGGGAGGCCACATTCAAATTTCTGAGTCCCTTGGAACTCTGCACTAGAAGGTGGTTGGAGTGGGGATGGGGGGGGAGGGGAGGAAGCAGGACCCTAGCCCCGCCTCCCTTTCTCTTCATACCCCTAAATATGCTTCCCTGCAAGGGGCCTTGTACACATGCGTGCAGATATCCTAACCTGTATGCTCACATTCTGTTCTAAGGGCTCTAAATTGAAAGAGTCCATCAGGTACCCAGCATAATGAATGACTAATCAGCCACAATAGCATCAGATTTCAGACTACTAGGGACCAAGAGAAGATCTTAAAAGCTTTCAGAAAGGGAGTGGGGGGAAACCCAGACAAAGAATCAGGAATCAGAACGACATTGTACTTCTCAAAGCTAGAAGAAAACAGAGCAATATCTTCAAAATTCTGAAATATTCACTGCTCAGCCAAATTACCAAATACATAGAAGAGAAGAATAAAGAGATTTTCAGTGGTCAGTTAACATGTAAGGTAGTGTGGTAGCCACCTCTAAGGTAGCCTCTGATGAGTTCTACCTCCTGGTATTCACACTCTTGAATATGGCTGACCTATGAGATATTGCAGAATTGACAGTATTTGACTACTAAGGCTAAGTCATGAAAAACAGGTGGTTTCTATTTGCTCTCTCTTGGATCACCTGCTCTGGTGAAAACCAGCCACCACCACATCATGAGGACACTCAAGCAGTCCTATGGAGAGGTCCATATGGCAACAGCCTCCTGCCAACACTGGCACCAACGTGCCAGCCATGTGAGTGTATCATCTTGGAGGTGGATCCTACAGCCCCAGTCAAGCTTTTGGAAGACAAGCCAGAACCACTCAGCTACATAAGCCAGAAATTGTGAGATAAATGTTCATTACTGTTTTAAGTCATTAAGTTTGGGAGTAATTTGTTACACAAGAAGATAACTAATACAGGTATATTGGCAGCGGGGTGGGGGTGGGGGTGGGCGGGGATCCACAGTATTTTGCAGTTCTTCCCATCAATCAAAAGGTGAAGTCTATCCCTCCCCCCTTGAATTTGGATTTGGTCATTGAAATTTGTTTTGGCTGAAGGGACATTAGCAAAAACTGCAGAAGCGGACAGTTAAAAGTCTTTGCGCAGCTGAGTCTTCCTTCTTTTGCTCCTGGAACTCTGCAACTCTGCCATTGACTAAGCTCAGGTAGCCTGCTGGAGACACATGGCCTTTTACCTCAACTGACATAAATATCAACTAGACATGTGAATGAGGCCATTGCAAACTATCTAGCCCGAGCCAACCAGCCCAGAAAAGGACTTCCCAGGCAATCTTCAGTCATGAGAAATAATAAATGTTTGTTGTTTAAAGCTTTTAAGTTTGGGGGTTACACAGCATAAGCCAGTTGATACAACATATTTACTTCATGTGCACCTTTTTTTCAGAAAACTATAGAATGTGCTCAAAGCCTGGTTACTTCCTAACCTCATTTGATTTTGTTAACTCAGCCTCAGTTTTCCTCATCTTCAAGTTAGAGATGACTTTGGATAACTCTACTATCTCTTAACGTTCATGTGACAAAGAACATGCTTAGCACAAGGACCAGCACAGAGTACTCAACAAATCAGTAAAGGATAATAATAATGAAAAAGTGACAGGAAAGAAGCCAAAACTGAGTAGAAGTCCTGAGAAAGGCTGTGTTAGTCCTGCCGTGGAACACTGTCTTTCCAAAGAAAGACTACTGAGTGTATCGTTCAATTAAACAAACATTTACTGAGCTTCTACCACGTGCCAGGACCCTTGCCTGAAACTGTGATGTGAAAGCATGACAATGAGCTATTATGAACCAGAACCAGGCTTGCCTAGTTCACAAAGAATTGAACTAGGACATCAAAGTATTTCTGAATGAGCTTGAACATAGGGTTATTTTGGTTTGTATTGCCTCAGCCCCCAGTCTTGTCTGGACACTCCAGAGCCAGAAGTGAAGGGCAGGCAATATCCGGAATATCCCATAACTCTCTCTACATCCTCTATCTTTTCCCCTCCTCACCAAGAAGTAAGAACACATTCTATCCTGAAACCAAAATCATTTCAACTCTAAACAGTGGCTTTCAATTCTTTTAACCTCAACCCACAATATGATAAAACATTTTACAATGCAGCTGGGTACATAAACCCGAAACTGAAACAAAAGTTCCAAAATTGACACTTAAAATGTGTGATACATTCTGAACTTTTTATTCTATTCTATTTCATTTTTTGAATGCTGGTCACAATCCTCTAAGTGGATTTTTAAGCCCCATTAATGGGTCACAACCAGCCGTTTGAAAAAACTGCTCTGAAAAATCACAGGGGGAGGGGACTTAAAGGTCATCTAGTCCAATCCTTGTACTTTAAAGGGGGTAAACTGAGACTCAGAGAGGTTAAGTCACTTGCCCAAGGCCACACAGCTAGTAAGTGGCGGTGCTTGGATTCGAATCAAGATCTGACTCAGTTATTGAATTCCTACTATGTGTCAGCCATTGTGATGAGTTCTTTAAGTGCATTTTTTTCATTTAATACTTACTGCGATCCTATGAAACAGGTATTATTCCCACTTTACAGAAGAGGAAACGAAGTCTCGGGATGGGGGAAATGATTTATTCAGAGTGTCATACGTTAGTAGCGGACCCAGGACTTGTCTTCAGATCCGGCATCCATAAAGACCATGCTCTCGACGGCTAAGCCCACTGTGGAGATTATGAAAAGTGGGTCTGTGAGCTCTAAGCGCCTAAACGTGCACATGTGAGGCGGTGATAACGTTGTGCTCCCTCCTCCTCAGGGCCTTATCGTTGCGCACGCTTGCCTCCACCAGCTCCCCAAAACGAGGAGGGTCCGAAACCCAGCGCCACCATTTACTCGGAACGCCAGCCTAACTAACCTCTCTGCTGTTCAGTTTCCATATCTGTGAAGCTGGGAGGGCAACAGCATCCGTCCCCAGAACTGAAAGAATCAACATTAATTCCCAGGCACCTGAAAGCGCTTGTCAAACGCCAATCCTCTCCGAGCCCCGCCCCCTTCCTCCCTGGACGCATGCGCCGCACAGGGGCGCCTTTTACGACGCGACGGCCACGGCGCGCTTGGCGGCGGGGGCGGCGGGAGCGGCGGGAGCGCGGTGCTAATTGCGGCGACCCGGCTGAGAGGAAGCGCGGACGGCGGTGTCGCCATGTCTCACGGACACAGCCATGGCGGGGGCGGCTGCCAGTGCGCCGCCGAGCGGGAGGAGCCACCCGAGCAGCGCGGTCTGGCCTATGGCCTGTACCTGCGCATCGACCTGGAGCGCCTGCAGTGCCTCAACGAGAGCCGTGAGGGCAGCGGCCGCGGCGTCTTCAAGCCGTGGGAGGAGCGGACCGACCGCTCCAAGGTGGGCCTTCCAGGGCCTGGGCCGGGCGAGGCGGGGAGCTGCTCTTCTCTGGCAGCCTCATTCCTGAAGTTAAAAATAACGACAGCCCGATTGCCACGCGCTTTGCCTTGCCGGTCTCCCGCCAGCCCTTTGGGAGCCGAACAGGATCGAGTCTCCCCATTTTGCAGAGAGAGGAACTGAGGCCCAGAGCAGGAAAGGGCGCTTTGGCTTTCCACAGCCAGCGTTCTGTTCCCGGGCTTCTGTGGGCAGTGAGGGAGGATGGCCGCGAGGGCGCTTTTCCTACCAGTTGACCACTAACTAGTACCAGTGACTTGCCTGATCCTATCACCTGATGAAGACCAAAGACCAGCCGAGGGACATGAAGTGTGTTATCCTGTCTAGAGCATTTCCCATGGTGGGGTCACAGAGCCATTTGAGAGTTGTGAACCACTTAGGCACAGATCTTAGCACACCGTTTCAGGAGGCTAGTCGGCCCTGGAACGTCATTCATGGGCTCCCCATTAAGAACCCTCTGATTGGATGGTCTGTGACTATTAAGTGCTGGAAAACCCAGGGAGGTGGACTGTGTATTTGCATTGCACTCCAACTGTAGAACAGGGTGCCTGAAATTGTAGGCTCTCAGCAAATATTTGTTGCTTTCTCCCTTCCCCTCCCCGTCCCCTCCAGTTTGTTGAAAGTGATGCCGATGAAGAGCTTCTGTTTAATATTCCGTAAGTATCTAATCTGCGCTTGCCTCAGGCTACATAGACTGTACCCAGTTCCTTTAACAGAATTCATTCATTGATTGTGTCAACCACCAACTGTTTCTAGAAATGGGGTAAATGACCGTGGTGGGTTTGAGGAGGCATCGTCATAGCTTTCTTGGTGCAGACGGGAAAAGATGTATTTGTTGAAAGAGAACTGAGACATGAAGGCAAATTTCTTAGAACTGCAAAATGCCAGAGGCAGACAGGATGTTAGAAATTCTCTAGCACAAGCCTGACACATGAGCAAACTGAAGTCCAGAAAGGGGAGGGTCTTGGCCAGGGTCACACAGCTAAGCAGAGATTCAAACCCATGTTGACAACCATCTCTTTTGCATTCTGGCAGATTTACGGGCAATGTCAAGCTCAAAGGCATCATTATAATAGGAGAGGATGATGACTCACACCCCTCTGAGATGAGACTGTAAGTGGCAAGGGCTTAGGCCCTCAAGAAGCGCCTCCTTCTCTCTCTCTTTCCTCTGGTAGCACTTGATCCCAGAATAAAATAGTTTTTTCTTGTTACTGGGTTAAATGTCTCCTCTCCCCCTTAAAAAAAAAACCTTGGTCCTGTTCTGTATCATAATACACTTACCTCCCTGAATTAACAAATTTTTTAGATTAAGCACCTTTAAGGCCAACAGGTTGGCTCTTTTCAAAGTGCCTGTGTGGCACCATTCATTCAGAGAGCATCCTATAAGTGCCAATTGTTGATGACTTTGCAGTTTTCTTAGTAACCAGCTGCAGATCTTAAATGGTCTTTATAGATTCTACTCTTGGGGTTAGCTTCAAAATGTCCCCTTACTATTTCATACAGTTGTAATCTTTGCATGTGTTTTGTTGACGTGGAATTAACTCCACCTGAATTTGCGTGGCCTTTAGTTAGTAAAATTTTATATATAATACCTCTTGTAACACTGTATCTGTTACCACCAGAGCTAGTATTCCCTTTTTTAAAAACTTGCCTAAAAGAAAGGAGAACCACTTTCAGCATGTTGGAGAAACATATCAGAAGAACTTTACATAAAAAGAATTTCTTCTGAAAAATTGACCAATATAAGAGGTTTAAGAAATTGACCCTATTTTTGAATGTTAGAAATATGCATTTGAAAGCAACTCTATGTATTTAATCATTTTAGAGAACCAAAGTATGTTTGAGTTGATGCTTTTTGGAGACTAATTTATGTGGAAGATGGATTGGCTTGAGAAGGCTAGACATTCATGTTGCGTTGTGGTTAAGAGTGGGCTCTGGAATAAACTGCTGGGGTTCAAATTCTGGCTGTACCACTTGCTGCATGACTTTGGGACATTTCTTACTTTCTCTAATCTCGATTTTCTTGTGTTAAATGGCAATAGTAATACTATGAACCTCATAAGTTTGTAGAGAAAATTAAATGAGATAAAACATATAAAGAGGGGGCGGCCGGTTAGCTTAGTTGGTTAGAGTGCAGTGCTCATAACACCAAGGTTGCTGGTTCGATCCCCACATGGGCCACTGAGCTGCGCCCTCCACAACTATAATAGATGGAAACAACTACTTGGAGCTGATGGGTCCTGGAAAAGCACACTGTTCCCCAATTCAAACAAACAAACAAACACGTAAAGAGCTTATAATAAGTCTGGAATACAGCAAGTGCCCAATTTTGGAAGAGCAGGTGCAAAATACTTAACATAGCCCTCAGTTCTAAGTACTTTATACATGTTATACTTTTCTGAGTCTATCATCAATTGTAAAATGCACCAGTATTTTATGTACCATTAATAAAGAAACTATTGCCTGTTCCACTATGACATGCCATCGAAACATCCAGAAAAGTTGAGACTTAAATCAGTGAACTTTGAACACAGACTGGGTATTAGATGATATTAAAGAATTGTTAATTTTTGTAAAGTGCTATGATAGGTTTTTTTTTTTAGGAAGTCCTTTTTAGAGATACTTACTGACATGTATGAGTGAAATGATGTTTGGGATTGCTTTAAAATATCAAGCACAAACAAAATGGGGTTGATAGACAAAATCAGCATCCTGTGGATTATTGAAGCTGAGTGATATGCATATGGAGATTCATTATATTATTCTCGCTGCTTTTGTGTGTGTTTGAAATTTTCTATAGTAAAACTTTGCTAATATATGTGTCTTAGAATTAATTTAGTTTAATCTCCACGTCAACTATGAGATATGTACTATCACTATCACCATTTTACAGATGAGGAAACAGACATAGAGAGGTTAAATCACTTGCCCAAAATTACACAGCTGGCAAGTGACAGAGTCAGTCTTTAAACCTAGGAAGCCTGGCTCCAGAGACACTGCTTTGAACTACAGTGCTGCTATACTGCCTCTCATAATGCTGCTCATAAATGTTCACTGTTGTTATTATTATTCTGTGCATCATTCTTAGAAACACTTTGAAGCAAACATTTGTTTTCTTGAATCACATGCATTTTGCTGCAGCTAACACCTAGGCCCCTCCTGTGTGGGTGTGTTAATAAAACACTATAGAGATTGTGGGGGTGTGCAGCTTGGTCCTTGAGAATTTGTGAGTTATAGAGACAGTGGTTTCCTTGAAAAATGTCTTCTTTACTAGCAGTTTTACTTGACTTTCCAAAAGCCCATTGTGAGTTTGCAGCCTTTTGTGCTCCTTTCACAACAGTAATCCCCAAATTGTATTTTTTAAAAGAATTGTAAAATGACTCAGTATAAAGGGTAATTTAGAACACAATAAAATGCTTGAGCAATGGGTTACCTGATCTTATCTCTTAACTGTATTTAATATGTTTCTGCCAAAGTATCCCCCCCCTCCCCCCCGTGAGTAAGCTGTTTTATTTAAACATCCTCAGCTTGGTCTGAGCGTGCTGAGTTGCTTATTTTCTCCATGCATTTGCTGCGTGTGACCTAGTTTGAGCTATCTCTTTGTGCATTGCTTCTCATGTGATCCTAATCCACTCAGGGATGCCATTGGTTTCTGTTGCAATTCTCAGCTCTTTTCTTGTTGGATTAAAGATATTTTTGTATCAGTACTAGTAAAATGCCATTTCCAAAATTTGATCTCCTTTTCATAGAACTGAAGGCAGTTGAATACCAGGAGGAAGTTTTGAAAAATTGAAAGATGTAACAATGTACATTTCTTGATTTTTCTTCCCTTTGCTTTCTTAGGTACAAGAACATTCCACAGATGTCCTTTGGTGATACAGACAGGGAGCCAGATCAGACCTTTAGTCTGAACCGGGATCCTACAGGAGAATTAGAATATGCTACAAAGTAAGCACTGGGCCTCTCTTCTGTTCTCTGTGGCTTCTGAGGAGCAGCAGGCACTCCCTCATTTTTAGTGAGCATCAATGCATTAGCACTTACCAGGCTTGCAGTTTATTTTTGGCCCATCTCCTACTCTCATAATATCAGAAACAAGTTAAAACAATGGAGTAGGCTTGATCCTTGGCTTGGTCAATTTTTGGCAGAGATTTGGTGCAAGCCACAGATTTGTTAACTTGTGAGCAATTGGCAGATCTGAATGAGCTCCTCAGATGTGCTTAGGAAAAGTGTTTTCAAAATTCCTCTGTGCATAGTTGGCTTACAGCAGGCTAAGGGACACGTGACCACCTTATTTCCTCACTAGTTCTCTCTTCTTCCTAAGGTGAGGTCAACACTGAACTTGCTTTAGAATCCCTGCTTGTTATACAGCATTTCTAAATCCTGCTCCGTGAGGCTGGGGGCAGTGTAGATTCATTTTTTTCTATCCCTACTGCCTTGGGCAGGGTCTGGCAAATGCTCAGTAAATGTGCACGGAATTATTTGCTTGTCCAAAGGAGAAGAATGAGACATAAGACCCCAGGAATGTTCTCTGACATTTGCCTGAGTTTTACCACAAGTTGAAGCTGGAATTGTTTTTGAAATGGTGGTGAGATACTCATTGAACTCTAACCTGTGTCTTCTCTCCCCATCCCTTTCATGCTCTAGAATTTCTCGTTTTTCCAATGTCTATCATCTCTCAATTCATATTTCAAAAAACTTTGGAGCAGATACCACGAAGGTCTTTTATATTGGCCTGAGAGGAGAATGGACTGAGGTAAGATGGGGTTGGAAACGTTATTTTCCCCTCCATATATATGTATATATGTGTCTATATCTTCATGCTGTGGTAGTGGGAGCTTTAAAGAACGGAAAAGAGCAAATTGAGACATTGAATACTCCGTCTGTTTATAATTTTTCTTGGTCATCACTGTCACCTGTCCCTCCCATTTGACAGGCTGGCTATAGGCATTTTTAAGGGGGTGGAATAACACAACTGATACCAATTCAGTTTTTTACTTTAAAATTGTTTCCTTCATTCAACATTTTTGGTAACCGTTCTTGTTCTAGGCATCGGAAATAAGATGATAAACAAGATAGACATGGTCTTCTTCTCATGGTGCCTCCAGTGTAGTGGGGGAATGATTCTGATAAGTTACCGGGTGACTCATTGATAATGACTTGGCAGACTTCTCAAGATAAAAAAGTATCAGAACGGGGAAGAGCTTAGATGATGACTTCTAGAAATGGACCTGAATAAGGACTACTCCAGTGTGTGGTCTGGGGACTGGCCAGGTGACCCAGGCTCTCCATTTTCTTGCAGCTTCGCCGACATGAAGTGACCATCTGCAATTATGAAGCATCAGCCAACCCAGCAGACCACAGGGTCCACCAGGTTACCCCACAGACACACTTCATTTCCTAAGGGCTGCCAAGGCTCCCACTGAGGCCCTGTGTCAGTGAAGATGTATGACAACCTGTTGGGAAGGACGAAGAGATGGGGCTCCAGAGGAGTTGGCTGCCACAGCCTTTACCAAGCTTTGTCTTTGGGCCTCGCTGCAGAAACCTGGCCTATGGAAGATACCACACCACCAGGGAGGGTTGTGTGGATGCCAGGGGACAATTCGTGGTTCTCTAGGGCCCTGTAGAAATTGGGTCTTGGGCTGGTCAGCATCTGGCAGTCATGGATAATATCTGCCTTTCCAGTCATTATGGCCATGGGATTCCAAGTGTCTTGTTTTGTGGCAGGATTTTTGTGTGACTTGTTTTTTAAAAAATGGAAACTATTCCTGGGCTGTAGTAAACTTTCTGAAGCCTCAGCCTTGTGTTTGCATTAGCCATCAGGAGGGTCTCCAACTAGAAGTTCATGTCCCTGCTTGCCCCTTCTCCCTGTCATCGTTCAGCATTCTTGTCAAGTTGCCCAACTTGGAGTTGTCTGTCATGCAGTAGTAGCCTTCCATGGTTATAGCTAGAAGAGCAGGAATCTCATGATGATGCTTAATTAATAATAGCTTGAGGAGAAGGTCTTTTTTCCTACTGCCTAGGTAAGCAGTCTGGGGAGAGCATGGGCATCATTACTATGTTTGTGGGTATCCTGGTCGAGGTAAGATTGGGACTTAGGTAAGATTCCCCTTGGGACATCCTTAATGTTTATTAGCTTCTAACTAGTGTTGTAAACCAAGTGCCAGAATTTGGAGCTCTCATTGCTTCTGTTCATGACTTTTTATTCACTGTGACTAAATAAGCTTCCTAATAAATCCTTGCCAGACTTAATGTTTGTATATTCTTTTTTTAATTTTTTTTTAAAGACTTTTATTGGGGAATTGGGGGGATGGGAACAGTGCTGGGGAATTGAGGGAAGGGGGACAGACAAGTTGCTGTTGTTTTGTTCTTCAATCTAGTTGTGGAGGACGTTGCTTCACTGGCCCATATTGGTATTATCATTGTGCTCTTCCCGGGTGGGGCAGATGGGTCGCTGGCCACTGGACGGCCACTCACAGCAGCTCTTGGCAGCTCACGCTGGCTGTCAGCCACTCATGGTAGCTTTACGGCAGCCCACTGCAGCCTCACTGCAGCCTATGCCGTTGCTGGCGACTCACGGCAACCCAGCTCCAGGTCGAGTTGTTGTTCACCATCTTAGCTGTAGAGGGCGCAGCGTCACTGGCCCTAATGTGGGATCCAAACCGGGGCCCTGCTGCTCAGAGCTGACATCCCAAGCCAGCTCTTAAACAACGCGCCACACGGCCAGCCCTGTATACTCTTTTGAGTTCTTGGTAGTACTGATGAAACTTATTTTACTGGGAAGTATATGGGACTTAGAAATTGGTTATTGTTTTGGACCAGGTAGATTGTAAATGTGACAATTATATCAAGACTAGATCAGTTTCTCCAGGAAAGGTCAAGCTTAATTCTTCTGTACAGTAGGCTAAAAACACTCCTGCAGCCACCCACTCACATTTTGTAAAGAGGAAGTTGAAATTAAAAACCTATATTCCATTTCTCATGAAAGGAAGAAACTTGTGGAGTGACATTTACAAAAATGAGAGAGAACAGATTCTGGAGCTCAGAAGAAATGAGGGCGAGGAAAGTGAGCAGCACATGCAGTCTGTAGGTGGATCCAAGACTTTGGACTTAAATTTTTAAAATTAGGGCAGCAATTGGAAAGAATTTAAGTGCATACAAAGAGGTTTTCAGATGGTCAGTATTCTCTCCCTTGCAGAAAATAGAAATAATTGATAATGGTAATGAGTGTTGAATCTGATCCTCTTGAGAGCATTCCTCTGAGGGGTTTGCCCACACTGTTAGGAGGACATGCCCACTGTTTCTCCAGCCTGTCCTAGGTAAAGCCTGCCACCATCAAGGTTCGTGGAGCCTCAGAATTTCTAAAATCAACCAGAATGCAAATACAGTTCTTGCTGCATTGAGGATCCTACTCCTCAGTTTACAGCCACAGCTTCTTTATATCAGTTGGATCATTTTGGAGATAAAAGAAGGGCTATGCTTTAATTTGGAGGAGGTGAAAATGACATTAGCAATCTTAAAACAGAATAGCCCTGGGCCGGCCAAGTGGCTCATTATAGGTTAAGAGTTGGTTTGGGATGCCAGCTCTGAGCAGCAGGGCCCCGGTTTGGATCCCACATGAGGGCCAGTGATGCTGTGCCCTCTACAGCTAAGATGGTGAACAACAGCTCAACCTGGAGCTGGGCTGAGGTGAGTCACTGGCAAAGGCGTAGGCTGCAGTGGGCTGCTGTAAGCTACTGAGAGTGGGCGGCAGCCAGCGTGAGCAGGCGGCAGCTCTTGTGGCTGTGAGCCTCTGTGAGCAACTGTCCAACAGCCAGTGACTGACTGCCTCATCCGGGAAGAGCTAAATGACCACAATACCAACATGGGCCAGTGAAGTGACGTCCTCCACAACTAGACTAAAGAACCAAAGGACAGCAACTTGTTTGTTCCCCTTCCCCTACTCCCCTCCCCCAATCCCTGAATAAAATCTTTTTTAAAACAAACAAACAAAACAGAATAGCCCTTTATTAATTCCATTGGTTAAAGCACTAATCACAGGTAACTCTGGGACTAGACCTCTGAATTAGATGCTTTGCTCTGAAGAATTTGCTCAAAGTGCAACAGTGCCTCAGGTGACTGCGGTTGCAGGAAGAATTGTTCATTCTTTCATAAGCAGACCCAGCAAGGATCCTGTTGAGAGTGGGAGCTACTGTTTTCACCCACTCATTTCCTCTCTGACATCTGGTTCTGGTCCTGGGTGCTTGGCTTGCTGTGGTCCTCTAGACCCAAAGCTTTCCTGCCCGGAATCCTGGTATTTTAGGCTCTGTCTTTGTGGCCTATTAAGGACTTTAGACCAAACTGCCTCTTACCCTGGGGAAAAGTGCTTTGTTGAGCTTCCAAGTTTACTGTTTTCTTTCAGTTCAAAAAAAGGTTATGCTGAGGGATGAACATGACTCATTTCCACATGACTCATTTCCTGTTTGTAGATGCCCACATGTTCTTTGAGGAACATGGTCCTTCGTCTCAGTCTGCCTTCCCTTCTAGCCTTTCTGTGGACCCTGAGCCCCATTTCCAGTTTACCAGTGGAGCAAGAAGCAAAGGGTGACTCAGTGGTGCCCAAATAAAGCTCTTTTTGTTCTTAACAACTGAAGCTCATTGATGGTGGTATTTTGTGCACTGTCTGCATGGCATTGCTTGTCGAGGGCAGAGACAACACTTCTGATGCCTGTCCAGCTGTCCTGTTATGGCCTGTGTTATTTTCCCAGGGTCTTTTTAGAGTCATTAAGGCCTCACACTGATTTTACAGTGTATAAAGCATCCGCACGACCTCATTCGAACCTACCAACAAAGCTCTGAAGTAGGCAGGGTGCTTATTATCACCATTTTACAGCCCAGGAAGCAAGTGCAGAAGCAGCATTACAGTGTAATCCTGAGATTGCTGTTTACTTCTCCTCTCTGGGCCTCCATTTCCTCGTCTTTAAAATAAGACTGGAGGACTAGATGGTCTCTAAGGACCTTTTCAGTTCAGCGTAGGATTCCATCCATGATCCTCGGATAGAGCATGAAAGCCAGTGGTAGATACCCAAGACCATAATTTAGTGCTGCCCGTGGCGATGGGAAGGTGGGAAACTTTATGCTCCTGAGAGGAATGCCTCTCCTTCCGGATAGCTTTCCTCCAGGAGGCGCACGGGTGGTGACAGCAAGTGGGAGTCTCGGATGCTCTCTGGATTCTGCAGGTGACTCCGGGGCTTAATTACGGGGAGTGGCCCCACCGTATCCAACATGGCAGCTCCTATGTGGTGAAAGCCCGACGCCCACTTCCGGGTTCCGTAACTCTGGCCAGGCTACTTCCGGAAGCGCGATGGCTGGTTTCCCGGGACTCGAGCGGAAGTTCCGGCGGGGGCGGCCGAGGGGGAAGAGTGTGTGTCTGTGCCGGAGAAAGAGGAGAGTCGCCCCAGAGGTCTTGAAACCCCCAGGAAGTGGAGGTACCCTGGTCCTGGGCCAGCAGGCAGAGGGAGGGCACTGGAAGAGATCGGACCACAGCGAGGGTCCTGCCCAGTGGGGAGGGGTACCGCAATTATAAGAGATGGGGGTGGGGAGTGAGGTGCGAAGATGGTCTGGCCAGTCTTGGGGACTTTGGGGGTAGAGAGGGGTAAGAAGTGGGTGTCTGGGTGTGATGAGAGGGACGTAGGGTCGGAAGTGAAAGCTCCCACAGTGGGGCGGGGGCTCCCCAGGGTCAAAGGTAGAACGCTGATTTGTGGGCAGGCGCGGGTCCTGGGTCAGGGTAGAAAGCGTCACTATAGAGAGAAGGCGACCCTTGGTCAGAGCAGAAGTTCCCATTGTGGAGAGTGGGAGACCCTGAAATGGAATGGGAGGGAGATTCCAGGTCGTGGGGGGCGAGGCACCACTCTGAGAAGGGAGGACCCTCGGATAAGAGACGGAAGTCGTCCAGTCGGGAAGAAAGGGAATCCCAGTTTAGGAGGAAAGGTGCAGCCTCTTGTGGGAAGGTGAACCCCAGGGTTAGAGGTGAGGGATCCCACTGTGGAGAGGTGCACTTGGGGTTAGAGAGGGAAGGTGGAAGCCAGTTGCGAGTGTGGGTGGGGTGGGCAATGCAGGGAAAGCTAGGCACTTAGGGGCATGTAGCGGACGCTTCTGGGGAGTTTGGAGGATGCTGAGGATGGGGAGGAGCCAGCCAGCCTGACATTCTTTTGTGTGTTTGGGAGTCCCAGAGCGTGGTCACGCCGGGGGACCCATCTGGAGTCAGTGGGCAGAAGCAGAAGCAAGTTGCCCCATTCAGGAAGGCATGGGTTACCAGTTAGGGGGTAGGTGGTAGACCCAAGTCCGTGTGCCCTCTGGGGTGATGAGCAGCCCCCAGGGGCTCTGGGAATGGCTGAGCCAGAAACTGCTGTGAAGGCTGGGTTGGGGCTGGATGGGAGGGAGGTTGGAGAAAATGTGTGTGTGGTGGGGTAAGGGCTGGAAGCATATTTCCTTGGCATTTTTCTCTCCTTCATTTCCAAGTAGGGCTGGGGAGGAGGGGACCCAGGGGCTCTAGAAGAAGGGGGACGATTGGAGAGCCAGGAGGAGGCAATCTGCTAAGGACAGTTAGGTGGGGGGAATGCAGCTGAGGATGCCCTGGCTCCCCTCCCCCACAGTCCCTAAGCCCTGCCTCTGCCCATCTCCAGCAGGCTCAGGCTGTGTGGTGGCCAGAACCAGGGGGACACGATAGGGGCCACCTCTGCTTCTCTGCCCTGGAATGGAGGCAAACTTCCTACCTGCTCTGGCCGGGACTTCTTGCCTGCCTTTTCTTTGTGCCCGGGACAGAATCCGGGGTGCTGTGGGGGGCTCATGGCCTGGGTAGGCCCTGGGTTTGAGGCTCTGCCCCTGTGTTAGGAGTCTCTCCGCTGCCTGAGCCTGCTTTTGACTACTCCCCCGAATTTGCACAGGCCCCAGCCTGGAGCCTTGCAGTGTATGTGTGGTAACACCATGTCTGTGCCCCTGCTCACCGATGCTGCCACCGTGTCTGGAGCCGAGCGGGAAACAGCTGCGGTAAGTAAGGGTCCCCTCCTATCCACGGTGGCCCCCAGGCCAGCTGGGGAGCTGGCTGGAGGGGCGTGGAGAAATGGAGATGGCAGTGATGAGAAGGGAGCAGCCTGGAGCCCGGAGGCAGGGGGTTAATAACCTGCTTGGCTACTACTTCATTTCCCCCCCAAGTCCTTGGGAGTGGGGGAGGGGTGGCCAGCAGTTAGAGGACAGTGGGGAATGATGGCAAGATTCCCTCTTCCCCATCTGATTCTTTTCCAGGTTATTTTTTTACATGGACTTGGAGACACAGGGTGAGTGAGCTGGGGAGGGGGTCTCCCCTGGGGAGGTGGGGAAAGGCCCAGTGGGCAGGGTTGGAGAGGCCTGTGCTGCCCTCCTTGTCTCCCTCTCCACATTGTTGCCTTTTCTCCCCTTTCTTCTACAGGCACAGCTGGGCTGACGCCCTCTCCACTATCCGGCTTCCTCATGTCAAGTATATCTGTCCCCATGCGTGAGTGTCACCCTAGCAAGGAAGGGGCTGAGGATGGGAATAGGCTGAGGGTGGTCCTGTGGCCCTAGGTCTGTTCTTTCCTGCCAGCTGCATCCTGAGGCCTGGGCCCAGGGCAGTCAGAAGTTCCATTTCCAGCCTTTACTTCTGTGGAGCCCCCAGGAATAGGGTCCAGCCCCAGCCCAAGGCCTCCTAGACCTGAGACATCCAAGAGCCAGGATCCCCTGTTCCCATTCCCCAAGTACTCACCTACTAAGCTGGAACCCCTTCAACACTGAGTGCTGGGCTCTGCTTCTCCATCCCTGCTGCTGACGCCCCAACCACAGCTTCCAGCCCTAAGCTTCAGGTTGCCTGGCAACACCTTAAACACAGGCCCTGCCCGTTGGGAGGGGCCCCCAGGGACCGCTCTGCCTGCTCCAGGACTGACTGCCATGGTTGCCTCCTCCCTCTGGAGCATGCTAGCCCTTCTCGCTCTCCTTCCCCAGGCCTCGGATCCCTGTGACGCTCAACATGAAGATGGTGATGCCCTCCTGGTGAGTTTGAGCAGCGGGGAGGTGGGAGCTGAGAAAGCTCTAGGTGGCTGGCCAGGGTCTTCCAGGAGCTGCCAACGCCTCTGTTTGCCCAGGTTTGACCTGATGGGCCTGAGTCCAGATGCCCCAGAGGATGAGGCTGGCATCAAGAAGGCAGCAGAGAACAGTAAGGCCCCAGCCCCTCTTCATCGTCCTCCCTCTTTCCCTCGCCAGTCCCCTCTTCCCCGCAGGAACGTGTTGGGCAGGACCTCTGTTGGGCCCCTTCCCTGGGCCCCTCCAGCAGCTTCCCCCCCGCCCAGTCATGCCCCCTCCCCACAGTAAAGGCCTTGATTGAGCACGAGATGAAGAATGGGATCCCT
>NW_017731488.1:283197-300697 GCF_001890085.2 Hipposideros armiger
TCCCTCTACACGGCCCTCACCTGCCCCCACCCTCTGGCTGGCATTGTGGCATTGAGCTGCTGGCTGCCTCTGCACCGGGCATTCCCCCAGGTGAGTGTCTCCACAACCCCCCTCTTGCTCTGAGTCTCCTTGTGGCTTAGAGATTGTGCAGAGGGCTTTGCCCTCTGAGTCCTGTCTGGCCCACAGGCAGCCAATGGCAGTGCCAAGGACCTGGCTATCCTCCAGTGCCATGGGGAGCTGGACCCCATGGTTCCCGTACGGTTTGGGGCCCTTACAGCAGAGAAGCTCCGGTCTGTTGTCACACCCGCCAGGGTCCAGTTCAAGACTTACCCAGGTGTCATGCACAGCTCCTGTCCTCAGGTCAGTGGTGAGGGTCCACTTCCTGCCCCTACCTCTCTCTCCTCCCTCCAGCCAGGAGCCTCTCACAATCCCTTTCCTCCCAGGAGATGGCAGCGGTGAAGGAGTTTCTTGAGAAGCTGCTGCCTCCTGTCTAACGAGTTGCTGGCCCCCAGCGCAGTCCCCCAGCTCACAGGGGACCCAGCACACATGGCACCATCTTGGATCTGAGCCGGTCGAGCCCCTGCCCCCACCCTCCTTGACCCATCCTCTTCCCACAGGCCTCTGGGGCAGGCGGGCCAAGGCCTAGCCAGGCCTTCCTTCTTGGCTTCAGCCACCCGGATGTCTGCAGCAGGGGATGGGCTGCTTTCTTCTCCCATTTCCCTGGAGGTGGCCCCCCGGCAGCAGTATTGGAGGGGCTGTAGGCAGCGGGAGAAGGGGCCCAGCCGCTGACCCACTCACTCAGGACCTCACTCACTAGCCCCGCTTTGGGCCCCCTCCTGTGACCTCAGGGTTTGGCCCAAGGGGCCCTCCCAGGCCCCAACTACCCCCTACCCCCAACTGATTCTGCCCAGATAATCGTGTGTCTCTCCTGCCTCCACTCCAGCTGCTTCTCAATCATGAATGTGTCCATGACCCTCGGCCCCCTTGCTGCTGTGGGCTACCTGCCCCTGGGCAGAAGTGTTGGTGAGGGGGCAGAGTCCTTGGAGGGGGCCTTCCCTCAGCCCTTTCCGACTTGGGGACTGGGCCCTGCCTCCCCATTACCTTCCTCCCCCACAGGCCTGGAGCCTGCAGGGCTGGACTGAGGCTTAAGGTCTACCCCAGCTGTCTCACCCCCATGTTGTCCCCACTCTAAGGCCAGGGGGAGGTGGGGGAGAAGTTGTGTCTCGTCTTCTGTCTCCATGTCGTTTTGGGTGTTTTTCTCGTTGTGTCCTGGATTCCGAT
Organism: Hipposideros armiger; assembly: GCF_001890085.2. Lineage (NCBI taxonomy): Eukaryota > Metazoa > Chordata > Mammalia > Chiroptera > Hipposideridae > Hipposideros > Hipposideros armiger. The sequence continues at coordinate 284,479 of NW_017731488.1, forward strand.
AAAATTAAAGAAATTGCTTCAACTCACAGGCCTGGCTGATTCTATCCCAGAGGTAGTGTGACCATGTGTAAGAATCTGCTCCAGTGTAAGAAAATTTTTTATTTTAAATACTTTGGAGAGGGTCTTCATAGCAGTATAAATTAATGCCTGGGAGGGGAGGGTGTTTTGTCTTAGGACCCTGCCTCCCCCACCCTGTTCCTGGACCCTGTGGAAAAGAAGAGTTAGAGACCCCCGATTCCTGGTCCGTGGAGCCCTCGGCCTCATGCCCGGTGGGCTGAGTGGGCCAGCTGGGGTCTGAGGTAGGGCAGGCTCTGAGGCCCCTGGGTTCCTGCCAGATGCTGGAGAGTAGGCAGTTGTTACTCTTCCTTTTCTGGTCCATGGTAGGAGAGGGTCTCAGGCCTGTGTGCTAAAACCTGAAGGATTCTGCTGCTGCCAGCGCCATAGATCTTCACCTGCAATGGGGCGAGGCATGTGGTCAAGGTCCATGTTAGATTACCAGGTCCCCACCACCTCAGGTAGCCCAGGGTAGGTGTACCCAGAACAAATCAGGCCTGTCCTAACTTTCTCCCAGGGGTTGGGCTAGCACTCACACATCCTGTCCAGCCCTAAGGCTGCTGTCCAGCCCAACTCCCGGAGGGCCAGGCTGGGGTTGGCATAACAGGCAGCCACATCACCTTCCCGGCGTGCCACCACCTTGTATGGGATCTGCAAGAAGGGGAGATCATAGCTTAGCTGAGCCAGCCCTGGCCCCGCCCAGCCAGCTGCTGACCAGGCCCTCAGGAAACAGAGGTGCTGGGCAGGAGCTCGCAGGCACCTAGCGCTAAGGCAGCACCCGTCAGGTAGGCTAGTGTGAGGGGCCAGGTCTCCTGCTAAGAGGCAGGCAGGCAGGGCAGGGCAGGGTGGATGGCTTACCTTCCTTCCAGAGGCCTTCTCCATGGCCCGGACCATCTGCAGCACCGAATAGCCTGTGCCCGTGCCCAGGTTGTAGATCTGCCCAGGAGAGAACAGGGACTGTGGAGGGCAATGGACTAACCACCACTCTGGGCCCCATTTGTCCAGGACTTCACCTCCCTCCCCTCCCTCGCTTCTCCTTTGTCTCCCTACCCTGCAGCCACACTGCTCCTTCAGTTTCCTCAAGGCTGCGATGTGGCCCTTGGCCAGATCCACGACATGGATGTAATCCCGGACGCCTGCGGAGGAGGTGGGTGGGAAGGTTCGGTATAGGTCCCACCTCTTAAGTCCCACTCCTGGTCCTGGGCTCACCTGTGCCATCCTCTGTGTCATAGTCGTTGCCAAATACATTCAGTGCCTCCCGTCGCCCAATCGCCACCTGGGGTAGAGGTCAAGTCAGCTTTTCCCGGGTCCTAGGCACCAGCTGTACCCCTCAACCCTAGGGCTACCCCCAACCCCCATCCTTCCCCTTCTTCCTTACCTGGGAGACATAGGGCATGAGGTTGTTAGGGATGCCCTGGGGATCCTCACCGATGCAGCCAGAGGCATGGGCGCCCGTGGGGTTGAAATATCGCAGCAGCACTGCATTCCAGGCCTGAGGGACACAGGTTAGATGATTGGGGGTGAGGGCGCAGGCTGTGTCCCCCAGCTCAATCCAGAGCCCTTTTCCTCCCACAAAACCCCCATTCCTGATCTCTGCCCCTAGAAAGGCTCAGGGCCTCGAGCCCTTCCCCAGTGCTGTGACCTTGGGTAGTCTCTGTCATTTCCTGAACTCTAGCTTCCTCCTCGGTGGGGGTTGCTTGGGATCCTGTCCTCAGACTCACGGGGGCAGAGTCAGAGCTGGGTCAGGGGGACCCCTCACCTTGTCTGCCTGGCACAGGTCCCGGATCATTTCCTCAATGAAGAACTTGGACTTGCCATATGGGTTGGTACAGCCACCTGTGGGGTGGGCCTCATCCAGGGGCAGGTACTGGGGGTTCCCGTACACGGTGGCAGAGCTGCTGAATACCAGGTTCTTCACCCCGTGGGCCCTCATGATCTGGCCGTAGAGGGGAGGTGTCATTGGCCTCTGCTTCACACGTTATCCCCACCCCCTTACTCCACAGGTGGGTAGGGCTGAGGTATGGGCACACCCATTTACAGACAGGGAGATAGGCTGAGAGGGAGAGAGACGCGTCCAAGATGATACAGCTTGGGCCCTGCCTGAGTGCCCACTGTGACACTGCCTGCCCGGCTAGGGGCCCTCCCAGTGTCGGTGCCCTTGCTGACATCTTACCTCCAGAAGCTGGATGGTTCCTGTCAGGTTAACTCTGTAATAATCCAGGGGCTTCTGCACTGACTCACCCACGGCCTTGAGCCCCGCAAAGTGGATGACAGCCATAAAGCTATGCTGCAGGGACAAAGCTGGGGTCAGGTTGCTGTCCAGACTCTTGCCCTCGGCAGTGCCAACCTGCGTGTCAAACCCCACCTTCTTGAAGAGATGCTCCAAGGCTGCTTTGTCCAAGATGTCCATCTCTTCAAACTCCAAAGAGCGGCCTGTCAGCTCCTGAACCCGTCGCAGGCTCTCAGGCATGGCGCCCCGTCCTGGTTGGGCACATGGAGGCCATCAAAATCAGAGGACATGGGTTCCCACAGGACTAGACAGACATACACACCCCTCGAAGGTAAAGGCGGAACCCAGGGTTTTACTTCCACCCCCACAAAAAGCCCCCGCCCCCCAACCCCTGCACTCACCACGAATGGCATTGTGGAAGTTGTCGATGACCACAGGGAAATAGTCAGCCTCCAGCAGCTCCAGCACCGTGTGGCTGCCGATGTAACCAGCCCCACCTGTTACCAGCACCTTCTCTGCCATTGCACCTGGCCCAGGACACACAGTCTCAGGGGTGGCTGAGGCTGCCCACTAAGGGCCTCCATCCAATTAGAGTCTGACCTCAGAGGAAGGCAGTAGTGTGTCCTTAATAGGATAGCTCTGAGGTCAGCCCTGGTCCAAGTCTGGATACCATCATTTTCTGACCTTAGAGATCACTTACTTATCCTCTTTTGGCCTCGGTTGTCATTGCTGTAAGATGGAGCTTATAATTGTGCAATTGCCATGTGGTAGTGTAAGGGTTAAATAAGGTGATTTTTAAAGGCCTGTTACATGGTACAGGTTGGGAGACTGCCGCACAGGTGCCATATTTTCTAGTCTTAACTGACTGCGGGTTGGGATGATGGAACCTAAGGCTCCATACTGCCTGCCACAAGGTGTCTGGGAACTGGACAGTTCTGGGCAGAAGCAAACATGACAGCAGCACAGGGATTTCAAGAGCCCAAGAAGGGATTCTGTCTGCTCAGACTCAGACCTTCCAGTCCCTCTGTCATCACTGGATGTAAACTGGCTCCTGGACTCAGTGATTAATACCTTCTGTTGTGCACAGCCCCCAGACTCCATCTCCCTCAAAGGTCAGCTGGGAGGAAGCAGGAAATACACCAGATGGCCTTAGGGTGGGGTCCTTTGCCAGGCAGGCTGAGCCCAGCTCTGGGGCTGCAGCCCTGCAATCCTGGAGTGGGCCCCACCCCAGGTCAGCCAGGCTGGCTCGGCCTCTACCCATGCCAGGGCCAGCAGGATCACTCCCCATTTGGAGCTAAGGATCCCGCCCAACTCTAGGCCCCACTGAGCTGGGTGGTGTAGACGTGGCCAACTCCACTGCCAGGTGTAGACCCCGCCCTGAACAAACTCTGCGGGCAGAGGGGGGAGGAGGCCCCAGACACTGAGACCTTTCATTCCGGGCGGCCTGGCCCACAGCTGCCTTCCTCCTGGCTGTCTCAATCCCCTCCTGGGCTCATCCAGCTCCAACCAACTTGGCTGAGCGCCAGGCTCTGTACCGGGCACTTTTCCATTATTTTCCCGAATTCCCCCAACATCCTGATTGAAGAAGGTATTATCACTGGCACTTTACAAATAAGGATATTAAGGTCAGAGAGGTGAAATAATTTGCCTGCGGTCACACAGCTAGTGATAGTTGGGCAGGAATCCAGATCTCCAGTCTCAGGTCAGTCCGTCACCCAAGTAGTTCTCCCTTTCCCCTTTCCCCCACTGCTTCCCGCTGGACTCTGCTCCGGACGCGGAAGCCGCCCCCACCCCCACCTCGCCGAGGTCCACGCACTGTGCGCATCCCCAGAAAGTAGTCTAGGAGGGTGCCCTGGGAGACAGCGAGATTGGTGAAGCAGCCTCGCCCGGGACCGGCGGGGCGACCTAGGTCAGCTGTCGCCGCCTCTGTTTTCCCAGTCTGCATAATGGAGGGAGGCGGGTGCTGGGTCTCGGGCAGGGATTTCGGTCATGGCTCGGAGGGGGCCGCGCAAGGCGTACCCAGGCCGGGAATGAATGAACCCGGGCTGTCCCAGCCACAGCGGCGGGAGCTGAGAGCAGTGGGGGCGGGCCAGCCCTAGCTGGAGTCTGCCCAGAATGCCGCCCGGCCCCCGAAACTCTCCCGCACTCCCCGCGGACCCCCTGACCCTCCGCGAGCACGCCCGCCTGGCCCCACATTCTTGTCCAGAACCTGCTCGGGACCGCGCGCCCCGCGTTGAATCCAGTGGCGCCGCCTCCCGCGCCCCGAGCCCCGGTTCCTTTAAGAGCCGACGGCCCACCTGGTTCCGCCCCCTCCACGCCCCCAGGTAACGTGTCACTAGGGAGACCACACTACGGGGCGCCGAGAGGACAAATGACGCTACGACTTCAAGGCGCCTGCGCGGCGTGCTCCGGAACAGGTCAGCAGCTGGCGGCACGGTCCAGTGTTGGGGCGGTAGCTGGAGGCAAGGCGCGACTGGACCCGGTGGGCGGAGGTCCGCTCTTAGTCCATGCCGGGGTCCCCGCGTCAGGCGCGAGCGCTTGTCTCAACCCCTAGAAGCAGGCGCTGCGCCCCCTGGGCAAGCGAAGGGCACCAGCCGGGAGATGGGGCTCTTCAGGGGCGCCCCGCAGCTGTCCCGCGCGGCAGGAGCCATAGCCTCGGGACGGGGCCGACAAGCCCGGCTCCACGGTCACCCACAGGTTTTCCAGCCTTTTTGTATATGCCAAACCCTTTCTTCAGAGTGAGCCTTGCATAAAAGGCACGACTGCGTGGAACGAAGGCAATAGGGAGCGGCGCTGGTTGAAGCGAATGATTGGGGTCGCCCGGAGGCTTCGGGTTCTGGAAAGTAGTTTGAAAACCCACTAGAGAACTGGAGGGAGCTCTGAAGCTCAAGTGGGAATTACAGTGCCGACTGCGCTCGACCTTCACACAAACCGTGGTCCCCAACTGCTGGGAATGGTTTGCACTCTGCCTACCATAGTGGGTTAGAAAACGGTGTTGTTTCTGTTTAAAATAAAGGTAGGGCTAGGGAATGATGTATATAAAGGCATGACATACTGAGTGATGACACCTGAGCAAAGCAATAAATGCACAAGCGTTTCTCAAAGCCTGGAATGCCCTGGGCCTGAGTCCAGCAAGGACGAGTGACAGACAGCAGAACCTGAGATGCAAAGAGCTAAAGGAGACCCAGACCTGTCCCTGCCCAGGTCTAGAGGAGCAGATGGCCGCTGCTGCCCATGGGGGAGCTTGTATGGCAGCCCTGGTCACAGAGTCAAGAGCCTCAGAAAAAGTCTATCCTGGGTATTCTGGCCAGCCTTGAGTAAGCCCAAAGCCACCCATTTCCAGTCACTATGAATTTGAGGCTCAGGTGGGGAAACAGAGAAAATGCAGAGGTTAATAGTCTGCAATTTCCTCTCGGTGCAAATAAATATGTTTCATTCTGCCACTTGCATACGCACACATATCTGCACAGAATACTGGAATGGTTCTATATTACATTAAGCCTTTAATTACATACCTGTTTTACATAAATCATGTTCAGAGTGGAGATTTCCCAGAGGTGTTAGAGTTGGCAGGTGGCCACCACAGAAGCTCAGCCCTCACCCATTCAGCAAATGCCCTCTGCCAGCTTGGGGGAAAACCCCTCCATGCCCTTTTGCCCTACAAAGTCAGAGAGCAATGGCCCCAAGGCCGTGGCAGGGTTGAGCTGTGTAGAGTAACTGGCTGACAGATTTCACTGAGATGAGACTAGAGGATCAACCCAAGCCAGGGAATGGGGTTCCCAAGTGCCCTCAGGGGTTCAACTCCTGGGATATTGGGTCCATGGTGAAGGGAGGCCTCCAGCCCCCAAAGCCTCACTCACACTCAGGTCTGGCAGGGGGCCCTGAAGCCAAGTCGCTCCCGTCCCCTGCCTCCTTTTTGCAGAAGAGACCTATGTGCAGAGCTGGTGGTGAGGTGCCTGCCCTGTTAATTTCATTCCCATTTCCATGTGTCCATCCATGAGTCATCCATGCATGCCCTATTCCCCCACAGTCCCCAGAGCTTCAGGTAGGCACGGAGCTCACAGTTTACAGGTAGCCTGAGCCACTTTGGAGCTGGTTTTTCTGTTAAGGGCTTGACAGATAAAGTTCCCAGCTTCCAGGAGCTTCTGCAGGTTCACACCCTTTGAGAAACAAGTTGAAAGATGCAGTAAGTCATGACATGACCGCAACACCCAGGGAAACAGACTGGACAGACAACTGTGATAATGAAAAAGTAAAGGTGAAGATAAACAGGCTCTTGTTCCTCTGATGATGGGACACCAGCCAGCTGCATGTGTGGTTGTGTCCTGGCATCTGGGGTTCCCACTCTGACTCCCTTTGTATAAGATGCCTCAATCCGTGTAATGCCTTATAGTGCCACCACCAGAACAGGGATCTCATCAGTTTTGTTTGGTGCTCCATCTCCAGGGCCTAGCACAGGGCCTGGCCCACAGACAGTCAAAAACTGCATACTGTGAGGCAGAGAGCAAAAACCGCTGTTCATAACAATAGCTCCTATTTACTGATGTACTGTGTGCTTGGCTCTGGGCTAAGCATTCTACATTTTTTAACTTAATCCTCATAACAGCCCTATAAGATAGGTGCTATTATTATTCCCATTTCTTAGGCCAAGAGAGGTGAAGTATTTGTCAGGTCACACAGTCTGTGAGTGGTAGGACTAGGTTTTAAACCCAGTTCTGTCTGATCTCAAAGCACAGATGCTATACTGCTTCAAACCGACACTGAGGGCCCTTACTGACTGACAGGCCCTGAGGGGCTGTCTAATTCTACAGCCCTCACTTGACACAGAACAAAACAAAGGTCCAGAAGGAACGGACTCCTGTGCCTGACCCTTTTCCAGGAGTGTTCCTTAGACCCTTGTGCCTCCTCAAACTGAACTGTCAAACTCACACTGAGAACCTGGCCTTTTGGCCTCCATCAACCACACTCTCAAAAACGTATGATAATCCCCTGGCACCTTTCCACTCTTAACTGCCAACCTCCACCCCCAATCCCCCACCACCCGCACACACACAAAAATCCCTGAACAAATCCACCAGCTTATGTCCTCTGACTTCAGGCAGAGCTCTGGTCAGCTCAGGGAGGTGGCCACAGGGGGGTAGGCAGGCTTACCGTGTGAATGCCCAAGCCAGACAGCATGTAGACCAGGTCCTCGGTGGCCAAGTTTCCCGATGCCCCCTGTGCATAGGGACAGCCTCCAAGTCCTGCCACAGAAGAGTCCACGACACTCACTCCCATCTGGAAGCATAAGGACGGTGGAACATGGCTGCCACTGTGGGGACCAGAGCCTACAAACCTGGTTCTTGTAAGCCGCCCAATTGTCTGCTGCCTGAAATTCCACTGAGTTATTCATTCCTTTGGCTTATGATTCTGTTGAAGTGAAAATCCCACTGGAAGAGACAGTGTTTCTCTTTTTAGCTCCTGGAATAGTGCGTCTTTTTGGCATACCGTTTCCTCTGCCAGGAATACCTTCCATTGGTTCCTTTAATGGTTTCAAGGTTCCATCTCACTCTAAGGTCTCAGCCTAAAAGCCACCTCCTCAGAGAGGTCCTTCCTATCACCGACCTAAAGTAAATCCCTCCCACTGTTGGGATTTCAGACCCTTGTTGTTTACTGTGATTCATTCATACGCCCCTTCCCCCGACAAGGCTGCTGTCACTTCATATCATGGCCTCTTACCCCAAGCGGCCTAGGCCCTTTCCCAGGTCCGTCTGTTTCTCACTCTCCTCAATGACCGTTGCACTTTCTCTTCTCGCCTTAAACCTCGAACAGACCTTACTCTTGACAACCACAACTCTGAGAAAACAGACCCAAAAAGTAATAGAATCACCCGGCTTTAAGACATGAGCCTCTAGGGGATAACTTGAGAGAAAAAATTAAGAAAATAAAAAGAAAGAAAAAAGAAAAGTGGCCTAGGGTTGCTCCAGCTAACCTAAAGACAACAGGTTAGATTCAGACTAATGCTACAGCTAGGTAGCATGTGGTCAGACACTCAGAGCTTCCTCCTAATGGGCAGCCGGGCCATGGACTCCTCATTTGCGGCCAGCCCACAAGAAACCTCAAGGGAAACCCAATCTGAGGTCTCAGTCCAATATTTGGGCAGCAGCATTAAAGGCTCTTCCTCTGGGCCGGCCGAGTGGCGCGATGGTTAAGAACTCGCTTGGGATGCCAGAGGGCCCCGGTTCGGATCCCACATATGAGGGCCAGTGACACTGCCCTCCACAGCTAAGATGCTGAACAACAGCTCAACCTGGAGCTGGGCTGCCATGAGTCGCCGGCGACGGCGTAGGCTGCAGCCCCTGTGGCAGTGGGTTGCCATGGGCTACAGTATGTAGCCAGCAGCCAGCGTGAGCGGCCAGCAGCCGCAGTGAGCGGCTGTCCAGAAGCCGGCGACTGATCTGCCTCGCCAGAGAAGAGCGAAATGATGGTGCCAACTTGGGCCAGTGAAGCAACGTCCTCCACAACTAGATTGAAGAACAAGACGACAGCAACTTGTCTGTTCCCCTTCCCCCAATTCCCCAGCACTGTTCCCATTCCCCCAATTCCCCCAATAAAAATCTTAAAAAAAAAAAAAAAAAAGGCTCTTCCTCTGGGTGACTCTGTCTATCTCTCTACTGCCTGGCTGCTTGCCTGTTCCCCCAACACAGAGGCATGACCTGGCATGCTATCACAGGGTGAGGGTACCTGAGTGAGCCCTGAACCCCACCTTAGTCTGACAACGCAGTGCTGCCAAGCCAGCTTTCTGCCCCTTGTTCAACTCTGAACCCCTTCACATCCTCCAAGCCTCGCTCAGGCCTCTGACACATCCTCTCTGATCTCCCAGCTGGGATGGGGACATTCCTCAGCCCCGTGCCTCCTCCCTTTGTGGCATCTGTCATAACGCAATAGGATGATCACCTAACCCCCTCACTTTTGGGGCTGGGTCACATGTCTGTGTCCACCGTGGCCAGCCCAGGGTCCGGCACATAGGTATCGGCATTCAGCACAGTGAAGGCTCGCTGAGAGCACAGATGAGACATAGCTGTCCTGCCACCAATGCCCGTTGGGAGAATGGACACGTGCTTTTCTCCTAGGACATGCCTGGATTACCTGCAGGGCCACCAAGGTGTTGGCCAGGGCCTGGCCATAGGTGTCATGGCAGTGGACAGCCAGGGCAGACACTGGCACCTCATGCATGACAGCAGACAGCATATCCTTCATGATCCCAGGGGTGCCCACGCCGATGGTGTCCCCCAGGGAGATCTCATAGCAGCCCATTGAGTACATCTTCTTGGCGACCTGGGAAAACAAGCACGTACTTGGAGGACACCAGATTCCCCAAGCCAAGGGCCCAAGCACTCCGAAGCAGGAGTCCGTAGCCTATGCAGAACACCTCCACGTCTGAGCACTAAATTCCTACCGGATCACAGGTTCCTTATCACTTTGAGTGGGAATGATAATCCGTATTCTACTCATCAGGGGGACGGAAGGGAGCTGCCACTGGGTCGGCGCTGGAGCTCCAACCACTGCTTTCCTCCCAGCCCACGTCTCAAACGTCAGTCCTTCACTTACCACCTTCACACACTGTGTCAGACCCAGGTACTGGAATCAGTAAAATTGATCCCTTTCTTGTAGCTTTATCCTTGGTAAGATCTGTGACATCATAGATCTGAGGTGCTAGTTATAGATTTTTAATAGAAGTACATAACTATTTATGTAGAAGCCCATCTAAACACTCCTAAAATCTCTGCAAAACCAGAGCAGTGTATGCCCTACCTGAGGAGACGCTGCCCCACATTGTGCTGCTGAGAAGGTGGAGGAGGTGGCAGGGCCAGGGACCTAGATGACACTCAGCTATGGTCTGCCAGGTAAGGAAATGGTGAGCAGTGATAGGAGCCTTGGCAGCCTGTGGGGACAGGGAGCAGCGGGAGTGGCTTTGGGGTGACACGATGCTGGATTAAAGTCCCCGTTCTGCTGCTCACTTGCTGTGGGACCACAGCAAGGGACTTAGCTTTTCTGAGCTTCAATTTCTGCTTCTGAGAAACAGTGACGAGACTTTGAAGGGCTATGGTGAGGACTGGCAGCAACGAGGGGCTAAGACCTGGAGCCCAGCCGCCACTCTCAACTGGCGGTTGTGACTGTCGGTCTGGATCCTACATAGTGTTGAGGGAAGAGCAAGTGGGCTTTGGAGGTAAACAAGATGGAGGTTGAGACCTGGTCGCACCATTTGCAACCTGCGTGGCAAGTCGGTCTCAGTTTCCTCAACTGTAAAATGGAACAATAATAATAATACCGAATTTGCAAGGTGGCTTTGAGGATTAAATGACCTAAAGCTCTTGTGTTGCTCCACCTCAGTTCCCGCATGTGTTCCTCTTGGAGCTGACTTGGTTGCTGCTCAGAGCATGTCATCAAGTGGCCTCTCTGACCGCTGCCAGGAACCGCGGGAACCCTTGGATGCGGAGCCTCTCTGCAGAGGCCTATCACCTCAATTATCACCTGTCTGCTGACCAGACCAGAAACTCAGTTGGAGGTTTTTACTCTGGATGGCGGGCAGGGGACTCAGAGACCCACCCTCCATGCTGGGCTAAGAGGTGGGCCTCTAGGAGCAAGGGCAGGGCTGTGCTCACAGAAGGCTTAATGAAGGAGCTAGGTGACAAACGAAATCAGTGGCCCACCAAGAAAGGGTGACAAGAGGAAGCCGCACTCAGGGGCAGGCGAGGTAGCCAACCCTCACGAAGCTCCCACCCAGACACACACACACCTCAGCTACTTTGGCCGGGGAGATCTTGCCTTCATAGGGGCATCCAAGCACACAGGAGACGTACCTGTGGGAAGAAGGGGAGGGATCAATGCCCCTGGGCTCCCTGGCCAGCAGGGCTGAGGCAGGGCGGCTGTTTGAGTGACACACATTCCTGGCTAGCCTGTAATCAAAGCCTGAAGCTGGGAAGGAGGCCAAATAAATGCCCGGGTGAAAAGCTATTTCAATGATGTGGCTCCAGAAGGAAAGCAGTGCCGCTTAGTCCCGGGAGGGGGCAGTGGAGAGCCACGGCAGGGAAGGCACGGGACTAACAGGCGGTAGTTGAGGAAGTAGGGGTTGCAGAGGTCTCAGGAGAGGCCGCCAGAGACCAGCCAGGGAGAAGGAGCTGAAGAGGGAGATGTGAGTAGGCATCTGAGCTGTGCAGAAGTGGGTAAAGCAGAATGCGGGCCAGGGCAGTTGGGGCCCACACTCACAGGTGGGGACCAGGGACCCGTGAACCCAAAGGCAGGAACAACAGCAGCTGGCCTGAGGACCAAGGGATCCGCGGCTGCAGCGAGCTGCCAAACGATTCATTCGTTCCTTTATTCAACTGATATTGACTGAGCCGCCCACTGCGGGCCAGGCACTAGCGTAGCGCAGTGAGCAAGGCGGGCAAGGTCCCTACCCTCACGGAGCTTGTTTCAAGTTAGGGAGATAGCCGATAACAGAACACTCAAATAAGAGTGAAGGAGATAATCTCAGAAAGTGATGTGCTATGAAGGAAAGAACAGGGAATGTGACAGGAGAGACTAGAGGAGGCCAACAGCAGCTGGTGTGGCCCCGGAAGACCTCTGTGTGGAGCTGAGAGAAGCGGGGAGCATTCCAGGCAGAGAGAAGAGCCAGTGTAGAGGCCCCGAGATGGAAGAGGTGTGTTCAAGACACAGAACGGAGGACGGAACAGCTGAGGCATGGGGAGCACGGGGCATAGAGGTACGAGATGGGGTTGGAGAAGAAGGCGCAGGCCTGATCACAGGTCTTGTGAGCCATATGGTAAGGAGTGTGGAGCCCGGATGTAGGTGGCCTCTATTCCTGCCCACCCCATTGGAGCTGAGGCTCCACTACAACATTCAGAGTCTAGCAAGCTCTTCTGCATGTGAAGAGGCATAACAAATGTTTGCTGGTTAGATAACTTCAGACTCAAAGGTCTCAGTGTATGTTCCCATTTTAATTCTCCCCCTAGTTTTCCAATCATTGCTGAGCAAGGAAAAGGCGAGAGACATACTGAGGGAACAGCACAGGCTTGGGAATCTGGCAGACCTAACCAGCCCCTACTTCTCCATCCATCCATCTGCCCTTCGGTTCCTACTGAGCACCTACTGTGTGCGGGGCCCTGGGCTGGAAGAGGGGCACACCAGGGACTGAGAGATGTAGGCTCTGCCTCCATGGAGAGCATGGTCTAGTGGGGGTGGGAGGCAGGGGAAAATTTAACAAGAAGCTAAGTGCCATGTTAGAGGATGTCCAAGGGACTATGAGAGCCCAGAGGAAGGGCACTAACTCCTGCTGAGGGACCGAGAAAGCTCTTGGAGAAACTGGCATCCACAAGGGGGCCTGAAGGATGAGCAGGAGTTAGCCCTGACAAGTAGGATGTAGGAAGAAGAGTTCTGAGTCTACGGAAAGCACGTGCAAAGGCCCAGAGGCAAGAGAGTGGGAGCGTGTGACAAACTGAAAGAAGTTCCAGGTGGGCTGGAACGCAGAGTGAGAGGAAGCAGGGCTGGAAGGGAGCAGTGAACAGTGAAGTTGCACAGAGGGCAGGGGCTGAATCATGCAAGATCTTATAAATCACATGGAAGAGTCTGGAATTGGGAGTCACTGTAAGGCGTTTAACCAAGGGGTTATGGAATCAGAGATGCATTTTTGAAAGAGCACTCTGGCTGCAACGTGGACAACTGTGTGACCTCACAGCAGACGCTTCATCCTTCCTGAGCCTCAGTTTCGTCACCTGTAAGGGGCTACCCCATCCTTGCTGGGCGATGGTAAAGTTACAATTAGATAATGCACAGACAATGCCTGGCACTACTGCTAGTAAAGATGTGATCTTGGAGATTTAGAGGCCTAGAAGGTTCTTTAGGAACGTGTGAGGAGTTGGTGGGAGAGCCAGGAGTAAACGGACCTTCACAAACCCTGTTTACTGTCTGGTCCTGCCAGATTCCTCTGGTGAACGGACCCAAAAATCAGGTCTGGAGAAAGCACTTGCTAGGATTTCCTCTGACCACGTTTACTTGGGAAAAGATGTCTAGGTGTGGAGCCTGGGCTTCCGGCCCCCGAGACGAGGCGTTTGTGGGGGAGCGTCACTTCAGTCAGAGGCTAACTGGTCCAGAATGGTATTGAGGGGACGTCAGGCAGCACCGATGGGTCTGACTCACCCCCGCACAGGGATCCCGGCGGCCCGAGCTGCCTGCAGGACTTCGTCACACCGCTGCAAACTTTCATCGATGGAGCAGTTGGTGTTCTTTTTGGTGAAGAGCTCAGAGGCAGCTCCAAACACGGACACCTCCTTGGCTCCAGCAGCAACCTGCCAACAGCCAGGGGGATTCCTTTCAGCATTTTTCTCTTCGAGGGACACCAGAGTGGCAAAAGCCCCTGTTTTACAGTGAATTTTATAATATGTGAATGTTATGGGTTAAATTGTGTCCCCCAGCACTCCCAAGAAAAGCTATGTTGAAGTCCTAATCCTCAGTACCTCAAAATGTGATTTTATTTGGAAATAGGGTCACGGTAGATAAAATTTGTTAAGATGAGGCCATATTGGTTCCTACTCTAATATGACTGGTGTCCTATTAAGATGGCGGACATGTAAAGGCAGAGAGATACAGGGGGAAGGCCGTGAAGATGGAGGCAGAGACCGGGGTGATGCACCTACAAGTCAAGGAATGTGACCGATTGCTGGTCATCACCAGAAACTAGGAGAGAGGCGTGGAACAAATTCGCCCTCAGAAGGAACCACCCAGCTGACACTGGGATTTCGGACTTCTAGCCTCCAGAGGTGAGAGAGAATATATTTCTGTTGTTTTAGCCACCTAGTTTTTGGTATTTTGTTAATGGCAGCCCTAAGTTAATACAGTGAATTATATCTCAATAAAAAAGCAAACGTGGCCTTCCCCCAAGGACCAACACTGCCACTGCATCACCCTGGAAGTTAGTCATGCTAAAAAAAAGCTTTTTGCCTAAATTTAGAATCAATGTCTCCAATGACATTCTCATCTAAAATGATAAGGAAGTTGGCAGATACTAGCTCTTGTGGGAAGCTTGCCTTACCTTTCTCTCAAGAGGAAATGGGTAAGAACAACAAAAGCTACCATTTACTAGGCACTTGTCTTCTACCAGGCTCTTGCTAAACTATTTCTGTGCATTCTGTCTTCTAACATCCTCACAATGGTAGCCCTATTTTATAGGCAGAAGCTGAGGGTTGTGAAGATCAGAGAGCTGGGAGTAGCAGGGCCAGGCCTGCCTGGGGTCTTTCTGACATGCTCATCATCACTGGAGACAGCCCTTCAGATAGACATCCCAGACAGGGACTGAGGCCCAGGGACAAGGCAAGGACCAGCGCCATCAATCTCATCTCAGGGGCCCCCACCACCAAGCTAATATCTTACAGCTGCCTGGTAGCCTTTGAAATTTGGGGTCAGGACTGGGTAGTTGATGCCAGGAAACTTCTGGATGCCCTGCAAGACTTCGGCGTTGTCAGACATCTGGAAATCAAAGGAGATATTGCTGAGGCATCACAGAGGGTAGGCAGAGAGCTCCGGCAGATAAAATCTTTTTATCACGAGATCTCTGTTCTCTAAAACCCATGGAGAATGAGTCCTTCTGCAGAGTTGAGTCTCCCCAATGCTTTTCTTATCTGTTTGACTGCTGATGGGCCAGAAGGCCCCTTGGTGTGGGCAACAGCCCTGATTTCTCCATGTGGCTAATACTGGCAGCTTTATATAAGCAGTAACAGCAGTAACAATACCACTAGCCATTTACTGAGGACACACTCCAAGTCAGGCACTGGGCTCAGCTTTCTCTGTGTTATCTAACACGCCGTGGGAACAGGATCTTTCTTCCCCCACTTGACTATCTCTGTGAAGCAGGTGTCATCGGTCTTTCCCTTTTACAAATGCAGAAACCACAGGCTAGGCCTGGAGAATCTAGACTTCTAGAGCTTGAAGAGGCCATCTTCAGCCTGGAGAGGGGATGGCCTTAGCAAGGTCACTGAGAAGGTTGAGGGCCAAACCAAGACTGACTCCAAGCCTTCCACCTCCCAGGTTACTGTTTTTGCTGCACCCAGGTTTTGTTTTTGGTGCTATGAATCACCTCAGGCCACTCAAAGCCAGAGACCCAGAAACCTATGTTCCTGATTTCTACTTCCTTCCGGGGCAAATGCAAACCTTTCCATCCCATTCGTCTGAGAAATGTCTCTCACTGAGGGCTGGGGCTCACCTGAGGAACCCACTTGGGAGATACAAAGCTGGTGGCTTCTACAACGGGGAGTCCTGCTTCAGAAAGCATGTCTATCAGCCTTATTTTCACTTGAGTAGGTACAATATTCTGCAATGGAGAGACAAACAGCAGGAAAGACAGGTCAGCAAGGTTGGGAAGGAAGTGGCCTCAGAAAACAGTGCCTGTTAGTTCAATGCTTTTGCTATAGCAAGCACTTCACTATCTCAACTTCCAAACACTAACACGAAGTCACACGTAATCCTCACAAACAGGTGGGGTACAAGGCATCTTCAAGTTTTACAGATAGCATTTTGCAGTGGAGGCAGCTTCTCACCTGAAAAGGGGTTAATATTTACATGGAAACAATATTTTTCTGCCATACAGGCTTTTCTTAACTAAATGTTTGTTCATTTATGACCCCATCATAAACAAATTAAGAGCGATGTACCATGGGCTGAAAGGGCAGAGATGACTAACCCTTTGGGTCTTATGAGATTGGGCCCCCAAAGTGTCACACCCTCCCCCTTTCCATCTCTCAACTGGCACAGGCGCTCATCCTCATATGTTCAGCCTACTGTTTCTTTTTCTCCCTCCCCCACCATGTCTAGTTGTTAAGCAGACTCAATGGATTCCTCTTTCCAAATCTAATATCATTATCCCATGTATATTATGGCATAGTCTCACCCCACCAATTCATC
>NW_017731488.1:305010-315833 GCF_001890085.2 Hipposideros armiger
CCTCTCAACAACCTTATGAGGTAGGAGCTATTACAATCCCCATTTTACTATGAGAAATCTGAAACCCAAAGAGATTAAATAACTTTTCCAAGGTCACATAGTTACCTAATCACTGATTTCAATATCTGAGCCTGTCATGTGGATTTAGAACTCATGCTCTTAACACCTAGGGCATGGTGCCTGTTTGCCACCCTTTAGTCCCTCCAGCCTTCTCTTCTCTTGGTTACCCAGTTCCTTTCCTCTGTACAAAGTTCTGCTCAGAGATGATCCCCCTCTAACCACACAAGTCCTGGGCCACAGGCTCCAGAGCTATGGTGTACCTATATCAACAGCTAATACTGACTAAAGACCAGGGCTAACTTCAGGCCATGAGTACCTCACCTAGTCCCTACCTGGCAGGGAAAGTCTTTACCCCAACTCTATAGAGGAAGAAAGAGCCTCAGAAAGATTACCAAAAATCACACAGCTAGGAAGTGAGGAAGTTTGGACTTGAACTGCCTGGTTCTGTTACTAAGTCGATGCTAGTAACCCCGTAAAGGGCCTATTACTACTATCTCATTACACCAGGAATTTTTTTTCTAGGCATAATACCCACCATCCCATTTAATTTTCTTAACGTTTCAAGTTGGAATTACTATCTTTATTTTACACATGAGCAGTTAGTTGGTGGAGGTGGCTGGCCTAGGAGACATTAAAGTGGTTTTCTGAGGGGTCTACTGCCAAGATAATGTAATTTTTCCCACTACAGTTATAACTCCCAACCTCTCTAAGGCAAAAATACACTAATCGATCACTTACTAAGAGCTAGAACAATGTCAAATGCTTTACCTACATTTTCTTTAATCTCCAAAACGACCCTGGGGTAATGTTTATCCATGTTACATATGAGGAAACTGAGGCTGACAGAGTAAATATGTCACACAGCCGAGAAAGTGGCAGAACCACTGGACACCACAGCATGACCTTTAACCAGCACGATTTATTCAACCCTTTATACATGCAGGTCTCGTACACTTTTCCTCTACTCGCAGTGTGGGAGAGAAGGGGAAACATCAGATTCAAACAGGCCCAAAGTACAATTCCAGGGGAATCACAGGTTGGCCCCCGCGACCCAAGCTCTGCTGGGGACGCTGGCATAGCTCACCAAGCGTCGCCAAACACAACAAGAGCTGGAAATGTAGGCGAAGGGATGGGAATGACCTTGTTTTTCCCACTCGGAACTGGACGGGTATTCGTGATTTTCAGTAAGAAGGAGCTTGGAGAAGCCTGAAGCTCAATTAGAGGGAGAAAGGTGCCAGTATCACAGGGACGAGCCTTGGACAGGGAATTAGGATACCTGGGATGGCGTCCCCGGCAGGTCGCTCCCCCTCTCTGGGACTCAGTTTCCCCCATGCCTCTCAAGGCATTTGGAAAGGATAGAGAGGGTCTAAGACTTCAAGATCCTCCTGACTGTAGCCAGAACAGCTGTCCGGCTTCACCTCTCAAGACAGTAGTGGCCACAAGCCAAGCCCCCGCCCCCGACCGTCACGGTGCCTGCAAGCCCGCCCCTGGGCCGGTCGGGGGGCACTTACAGCCCGGAGGGACGCCAAGCCCACCAATCTCCGCCGCAGCGACTCCCTCACTGTCGCCATCTTGGCTCAGATGCCCCAGCAGAAGCCAGGCTGAGTCACACGTGACCGCCCTCCGGCAGGGTGGGCATGACCCCGCCTTTGGGGCGGGCCTCTGGAGCGACGTGGTGACGTATTACGCTGGCTCCGCCCCAGCCTCTGCTTTTTTTTAGTTTATTTTTTTTTAATTCATTTTGTTCAGTTTTTCTTTACCCGTTTTTTTTTGTTTGTTTTTTTCTGAGAGCCATTTCAACGCCAGGCAAAGGATGGCGCTAGGACTATAAAGATGAACAAAAGTTAATCAAAGTTTCTGTCTTCGTGGGCTTAGCGTCGTGGGAGCTGTGGGAGGATAGATATTAATAATGTCCCCCAAAAAACAACCAGCCTGTAAAGTTTTTTGTTGTTTTTTTTTAACTAAAGTTTATTGGGGTGACAATTGTTAGCAAAGTTACATAGATTTCAGGTGTACTGTAAAGTCTTATAAGAGTTTATTTGAGCCAAATTTTGCGGACATGTCCGGAAGCAAAATCTCAACAGATTAAGAAAACGCTGTGGAGAATGGAAGTTTTGCAGCTTATTTTATGCACCAGGTCAAAACATAAGATGTAAGGAGGGTTACATGAAATCCATTTGTGATTAAGGAGGTGGGAGAAAGCAAAGCAGGGGAAATCTCTAGGATTGGATAAAAAGCAAAATGGAAAGACATAATTTTTTTTACATTGGTGGGTGTGGATAGATAATAATTAACTTTTACAGTACACAGAGATGGTATGCGGGCAATAAGAAAACAGTGAGGGGTTAAGATAACAATGAGGGGTTCTGTGGTCTCTCTGGTCTGGTGTTGTGGTCTGGTGCCAGTGGTTATGCTTTTGAAGGTCTGGAAAAGAAAATTACTCTGACATTTCAAAGGTATGTCATCTTAGATTCACAAAGACAATAGATAGGCTCACTTAAGGTAAAGATTGACCTTTGTCAAGGAAGCTACGGGTCTATGATGTGACTACCCACCATGGCCCACTTTAGTTAGAAATCTTTATGTTCAGACCATCCTGTGTGGTTACTTTTGGTCACCAAGTTTTTAAGGGGTGCCATGCATGCTCCCCCTGAACTTGTCAGGTTTAGTATGTGGCCCTTTTTGTGCTCACAACAACCATACAAACAGTGTGTAATTGTTACTTTTCATAATACTAGACGAAGCATTACTATTTGCAATGCACTGTTCTGAGCTTTTTGCACGTATTAACTCATTCATCATGATCTTCAGGATTCAAATGCAGGCAGTTGACTCCAGAGAGAGAAGCATCCTTTGATTTCATAACTTGTAGAATGAGTAAGATCTATTCAGGTAAACAGGATACAGAAACATTTTCCAGAAAGAGAGCATAGCATATGCAAAGGCCCAGAGGCAGAGAATTTGAAAGTTTAGAGCAGTATTTTTCAAAATACATGTTGTGCCCCATTAATTGGTCATTATATCAATTTAGTGGGTGCCAACTTTTTTTAAAAAAAGAAATAGAATAAAAATTTTCAGAATGTGTTGTATAAGTACGAGGCACTGCTTTGCAAAACTTTTGTTATTATATATGGTTTTTATTATGTTGAGGTAGTGTACCTCTGTTCTTTGTTCGTTGAGTGTTTTTATCATGAAACAGTTTTGAATTCCGTTAAGTGACTTTTTCAGCATCAATTGAGATGATCATGCCTACTGTATGGCTGGGAATGGGGAATGGATAGCTGGAATTGACCAAAAGTAATGATAATTTACCATCCAAGTCCTCTTTTGGAAGTTGCAAGCCTTTGGTAGCCTCTACAGTTCCAAAATAATTACAGCAGATTCCACCAGTGCAATTGTTGTCCAACTGAGGAGACAGATTCCTGGTGCTTCATCTCTACCACCTTCCCAGAATCCTCTCTAAAGGCTTTTTTTGTTCAAAGCTACATTTCACAAGTTTCAATACGTAGTATACTTTCATAATCATTCTAAGTATTTTCTAATTGCCCTTATGGTGACCTCCTTGATCATTGAGTTAATTATTTAAAAGTGTGTTTTTGGGGCCAGCTGAGTGGCTCAGTTGGTTAAGAGCTCACTCAAGAGTTTGAGCTCTGAGCAACAGTGGTTCGAGTCCCGGCCCGAGCTGAGCAGCTGCTGAGCTGCCAACACAGGTTGGCAGGATGGCTCAGCTAAAAAAAAAAAAGTGTGTTTTTAAATTCCCAAACATATGGGTTTTTTCCTTCAAGTTTTTATGGTTCTTTAAGTATGTTGCTGGCATACTATATAGGCTATATCAGGGGTCGGCAAACTGCAGCTCGCGAGCCACATGTGGCTCTTTGGGTATGCTCTGTTTCAAAAGTTTGCTGACTCCTGGAAGAGCCAATCTTGACTCTCACAACAATTTAAAATTTATTCGAGGGCCATAAATATATTTTTACATAATCACCATTATGTGAATAATATCCTGTATAAATTTTATTTTATTTTACTTATTTTTTTTTAAAGATTTTATTGGTGAATTGGGGGAGGGGAACAGCGTTGGGGAATCGGGGAAGGGGAACAGACAAGTTGCTGTTCTGTTCTTCAGTCTAGCTGTGGAGGATGTCGCTTCACTGGCCCATGTTGGTATTATCATTGCGCTCTTCCCAGAAGAGGCAATCGGTCGCCAGCCATTGGACGGCCACTCACGGTGGCTCACGGCAGCTCATGCCAGCTACCGGCCACTAACACTGACTGCCAGCTACTTACGGTAGCTCACGGCAGCCTACTGCAGCCCTGCTGCAGCCTACGCCGTCACCAGCGACTCATGCAGCCCAGCTCCATCCAGGTCGAGCTGTTGTTCACCATCTTAGCTGTAGAGGGCGCAGCACCACTGGCCCATATGGGATCCAAACCATGGCCCTGCTGCTCAGAGCCGGCATTCCTAAGACAACTCTTAACCAACGTGCCACACGGTCGGCCCTCCTGTAAAATTTTATAAATGAAACTATGATAGTTTTATTTTCATTTTCAATTTTACTTCAGAGCCACAGTTCGCGAGCCGTCATTTGCTGACCCCTGGAGGTTCTTCCGTCTCAAAAGTTTGCCACCCCTGGTGACAGGGCCTGGGCACGTTCAGTTACACGAGTGGAAGCCCGAAACACGAGACCCCAGGTATGTCCAAATATGTGCAGACTGGAGTACGAGTCTTGACCCTGGAGCCTACTGCGCAGGTGCGTCGGCTCCAGTTACATAAGCCCTTATGTAAGCATGATTTGCACTTGCGGGAGGGAGCATGTGCACTGTCCTGCGCGCTCTTCCCCCAAACCATTATATAAGGTTGCTATTGCTGATTAAAGACACTGGTTCCTCCTCCTGTCAGCTCTGCGTGCCTTTTTTGGGCTGGGCATCTCACCACCGAAACCTCCCCTGCAACCCCCCAGCGACGACACCTGGACGCTATGTGATACTGCTTCTTTGGTATTTATATTTGTAAATGTTCCATATGTGTTTGAGAAAAACAAATAGTCCTTAAATGTTGAGTAGAGATTTCTAAATGTATCTATTAAATAAAAAAATAAATAGAAAACTTGATTAGATCTATCACAATTAAAGAGCCTGAACTGATAGTCAATTCAAAAGAATGGTACTAGAAGGAGCAGAAAAACCAAAGGAATTGCATTTTTTGTCCTGCATAAAGACTTGGCAGGCCCTTTTAAAAAACAGAAACATGAAGTTATGTGAAGTCCATATAGAAACTGGGAGAAGAAAGCTACAACATGCTTCTTGGTAGAAATGATTAAACATACAAATTTATTTGACTATTTTAAAAAGCAGGGCAGAATTATATCCATTTTCTTCACAGTATAACTCTACACAGACTGAATTTCAGAGTTTACTTTGGAAACTTCTGACGAGCTATTAGCAGCCCCGAAAGCCTTTTCCTTCCCCTCCAGGCTGTCCTGCTGTTTGGGGGGTGTTGGTGACAACTGATCCTAATAAACAGCATGTGGTTGAGCTTGCCAAACCCTTTATACCTCCTCCCACAGGCAACAAGGAGACATGGCTTATTCTTTATCTGCAGTCATTAAGCAAGCAGGTTATCATAGAGAATGGAGGGAAGGTTCCATTGTAGATAATTTCCATTGTTAGGAATGGATGAGCGGTCAGAACTTAACTGTTCAGTCCCTTCTTTTGCTGATCAGAGAGAGAGAGATGCTAGCAATGGATCTTAGCTCTTTGATCTGCTGACACATCAGAGTAATGCACTCAGTTCCTTTGATTAAAATGTGTTGGAAAAGCCATCTCTGGGTAGAAAAGAGTAGTTTATTACAATGATGGTACTGTAAGAAGAAAATCAAAGCAGCACATAGCAGGCAGTGTCTCTTTCCTCTTGAACGCCAATGATCACTCCACTCCTGTCATCTTTACAGTCCAAGCAAACTCAACTGGGAGAGCAGAGGGTGGTAACTGGGGCAGGTAAATGAGGAGACCCTTTTGTGGATTTGTGGACCACTTCAGATCTTTTTGGATTCCCAGCATCGTTATCTGCAGAAAGCAAAAGGGAAAAGAAAAAACATGAATGCATTCACGAGTACAGAATGTGGCCTGAACACGGTGGGAAACGTCCATGCTGGGCCAGGGCAGGGAAGAGGGTCTGAAAGGGGAATAAATATGGGAGAAACCTGGGGAAGGAAGGAAGATATGCCAGTTCCTTTAGAAAAACTTATATCTCTAAAAGGATTGACTGAGGTTCCTTACCTGTGCAGTAGAGGTAGCATTGGGGGATATAAGGTTTAAGACTCCATTTTCTGGCCAGTGTAGGAAAATGGCATAAACAACTGATCCTTTTGAGGTATACCTGGGAAAAAAGAAACGTCATTGTCAAAGGTACCTGTCTTGTTACCGTGTTGCATAACCTTATACATTTCCCTTTCTATTATCTAGCAATCCCAAGACCTTGAGTCTGTCACGGCTACTAGGAAGCACTAATAACTCAATAGCAGTTGAGGTCTGTGGGAAGAAAATAGCCTCTTTCTGGTGATATCTTCCATTTTCCCTCTCTATTGGGGTTCTAAGTTTTCTTTTAAAAAATTTAACTCTCATACTAGTTATGGCTCACTGAAGTCATGCGTCTTACTATTAAATTTTTTTTCAACTCTAAATCCAGGTGAAAACACCAGAGAATAAAACAATGGCAAGAGGTGTAATGAAGACAAATTTGTTATTCTGAGACCTCACCATGCTTAGAGAAGAGGATGAAAATCACTAAACAGAAACTCATCTGAAAAAGAGGTGAATGTGTTTCCCTCGATCCAGGGACCCATGCTTGATGGTATAACACTAGCAGAGATGTTTTATTGAACATGTAGTATGTGCCTAGCATTCTGCTGGGAGCTTTACATAAATTATCTCATTTAACCCGCACAATAATTTTAGGAAGTTAAGTATCATCATCCCATTTTACATTGAAAACACTGAGGCCCAAGATCAAATAACTAGATCCACAATTTTAAGCATGAATCATGACTTTCCTACGTACTAGCTTTGTGATCCAAGGCAAGTTATATTACTGCCCTGGGCCCCTTTTCTCACTTGTAACATGGGAATAATAACAGTATCTATTTGGT
This sequence comes from Hipposideros armiger, assembly GCF_001890085.2. Classification (NCBI taxonomy): domain Eukaryota; kingdom Metazoa; phylum Chordata; class Mammalia; order Chiroptera; family Hipposideridae; genus Hipposideros; species Hipposideros armiger. The sequence goes on from NW_017731488.1 coordinate 312,219, forward strand.
GGGCTTGCTAGGGGATTAAATGAGTGAAAAGACTTTAGAATGGAGCCTTGTACATTGTGGGTGCTATACAAGTATTAGCTATTACTATTTTTAGGAGGCAAGGGAACAGTGTCAAGTAAATTGACTGATGCTTTGTAGCTCCTTCTTTTTTGCACCAAGCCTCATGAGTCAGAGATACCCTGGTGCCTAAGACATAAACTGGAGTACAAATTTAATAGGGAAAGAACAGCTTTGGGGTTCCCTCAAGACGACGTCCAACTTGGCTTCTAACATTGTGGACCCAAGCAGATACCAGTTCAGGATGGGCCACAGTGCCATTCCTGCCCACAACAAAAGGCATGACTCACCATACAGATGTATTCTTTTCCAATTGTACCCTCCATGGTTTAGAGGCATAGATTGCCTCCCCATTGATGCTCAGCCACTTCCCGACAGCAAGTAGCCTTTCTTGGAAGATGGGAACAATCAGCCCATCTTTGGTTGGCCCGATGTTGAGAAGATAGTTTCCTCCCAAACTTACTGTCTGAACCAGTTCCTGGTGAGAGCAGAACAATAAAATCCTAGTTATGAATGCCCAGCCTGGCATAATGCCTAGGACACATAGGTATTTAGAGAAGACGATGACTCTAGAGCACATTCTCTCCCTGCTTTGTGAATATCCTTTACCCTTTTGAAAACACTATGTATCTTTGTCATTGTAAAAGCAGGGCCGGCTTAGATGAGAAAACTGAAAAATCCTGCTACAAGGTGGAGAAATATATTAATTCAAATTCCAGGGAGTAATCGTGGGCACTTCCCTGTGAGACGGTGCAGGAGGCCGTGGGAAGGGTCATGTGTCAGAAGCACAAAGTATGAGCAGGAAAGCTGAGTACAGAGCACTTGGCCATGAAGGGACCACATGGAACCTTACAGAGAGAATATGAGGATCAGAGAGAAGAGATTTTGAGGGGGTGCTGTGGAGACTTTGGGGAGATGGAAGAGAACTGAAGAATTTTGGGACACTTAGCTATATAAATGTATATGCTGCCCCTTTGGGAAAACATGCCGTAAAGATATACAATAGCCCCCCTACCCCCACCCCACCCCTTATCTGAGATTTTGCTTTCCCACGGTCAACCGCGGTCCAAAAATATTAAATGGAAAATTCTAGGAATAAACGATTTATAAGTTTTTAAATTGTTGTTCGGAGTACCTCACTTCATCTCATCATGAAAGCATTGTATTTACCTCATATCATCACAAGAAGGGTTAGTACAGTACAATAAGATATTTTGAGAGAGAAACCACATTCACATAACTTTTATTACAGTATATTGTTATAAATGTTCTATTGTATTATTAGATAGTGTTATCAATCTCTTACTGTGGCTAATTGATAAGTTAAACTTTATCAGTAGGTATGTAGGTATTGGAAAAATGTAGTATATATATATAGGGCTGGGTGCTATCTGCAGTTTCAGGCTCCCACTGGGGGTCTTGGAGTGTATTCTTTGCGAATAAGGGGGGACTCACATATATTCTTCAAGGTTTCTGGAGTGTGTGAGTGTGTGTGTGTGTGTGTGTGTGTGTGTGTGTATGTGTGTGTATGTGTGTGTGTGTGTGTTTACTGTGACCTCAAACATGTGTACTTTAAGGCAGCCCCCAAAAATTAAGGTTATATACAGAAATTCTTAAAAAGGAGAATTTGTTACAGTACCCCAAAGGCACAACACCATTAACTTTTTGTTTCCCTTTGGTCTTTTTCCTATGTCATTAATTTTATATAGTTATGATAATACGTAACTTATTTTTTCACTCAACTCTCTAAGCATTAACCCATATTACCTTGGTAAACATTTTAATAGTTAAGGACAATCTCCAAATTTACTTAACTATCCCCTCATGGTTGCAAGAAATTGAAACAACTCATATGTTCGGCTGAAAATAATCCTGGGAAGAAGGTCTCTGTATGTAAAACTTTCTTCTGTAATTATAATTATTCCCTCAGGACAGGTTTCTCTGAATATGTTCAATAGCCCTGAAGGATTCTATCAACCTGCAATTCCACCCAGAGTGTTTCCACCATGCTCAGTTAGAAGGCTAGTTTGAGGCAGTAGTTCACAAATAACTGACTCACAGGTGTCTTACCGAAATGATTTCGGCTTCATCTGCAACGTCGGATATCACCATGTTGCGACGGTAACCCCAGGAGCGCTTGTCTATGGTGCTGCACATCTCCCACTTGTGATCTGGCAAGCTCGAAGGCTTGAATTTATCTTCGCAGTTGTAGTATCCTCCATGTCGGCAGGAGCAGTTCATACCCCATCGGTCATTTACTACCACCTCATCCTACAGGAGGAAAGAGTCCTGCCCTCTGATCTTACCCGATGATCTGCCATTCAGCAGGCAGAGGCCAGGGATGCTGTTAAACTTCTTACAACATACAGGACAGCCTCATCACAACAAAGCAATAGCCAGCCCCAAATGTCAACAGCGCCAAGGCTGAGAAACCCTGGTCTATCGATATGTCACCTTCGAGTTGGAAGAGCCCACTTTACAGATCACCTTGTAAACCACTTATCCTATTAGAGGAGAAGTAGAGAGAAGTCTTGCCCGAGGTAATATCCCCAGGTAGTTGGGACTATGAATCAGGTAGTTGAACCCAGCCCGGGACACTTTCCACTACATGACCTGGGTAAAGGAAGTCAGCAATCAAATGCTCTTTTCCCTCCTTCAACATTTAGCTGAACTATGAGAAACCATTACGTGGGATATCTAAATGTAAATGTTTGCTACTACGATGAGGCTCCTGCTGAGGTGAATAAAACTCAGTTCCTGCCTTCAGACATCCAGCCGAGACTAGCTGAGAAGACAGATATGTGGACAATTATGACATCACATCAGAGTTAATTACCTAGGGATTAACGTAAATGGGGAACACTGATCCAGGAACACTGTTTCTTATTTCTGCCAGGAAAGAATATAAATTGTCAGGAGCCAGGGCTGGCCGAGTGGCGCGATGGTTAAGAGCTGGCTTGGGACACCAGAGGGCCCTGGTTTGGATCCCACATGTGAGGGCCAGTGACACTGCCCTCTACAGCTAGGATGCTGAACAACAGCTCAACCTGGAACTTGGCTGCTGTGAGTCGCCGCGACGGCACAGGCTGCACCCCTTGCTACAGTGGGCTGCCACAAGCTACCATGTGTGGCTGGCAGCCAGCGTGAGCAGCTTCACCCGGGAAGAGCGCAATGATAATACCAACATGGGCCAGTGAAGCAACGTCCTCCACAACTAGACTGAAGAACAAAAGGACAGCTTATCTGTTCTCCTTCCCCCGATTCCCCAGCGCTGTTCCCCTCCCCCAATTCCCCAATAAAATCTTTAAAAAAAAAAATTTACCTTATACTCTATGAAAGCAGAGTTCATATCAATGTTGTTCTTTCCCACAGACCAGGTGTTTTACACCTTCTATTTGAAAACACATAGAAGACACTCAAAAAATACTTGTTAGAGCCAGACAAGTGGCTCGTTGGTTAAGAGTTGGCTTGGTAGTGTGAGCTCTGAGCAGCAGGGCTGCCGGTTCGGATCCCACATGGGCCAGTGATGCTGCACCCTCTACAGCTAAGATGGTGAAC
>NW_017731488.1:322677-325652 GCF_001890085.2 Hipposideros armiger
TCCCAACTCACCAACCAAGTCACGATGGGGCCCCACATCCTGAGAGTTCCAGTTCCAAGACACAGGACTTGGCCAATTAGTGAAGCCTTCGTGATGCTTTGCTGTCAGGACCACGTACCTGTGGACATGAAAACAATTATGAGCAAAGGAAGTGGGCAGTGGGCTATGGGCATGAACTTACCCAGCATGCCTGAGGCTTTTGAAATTCAGGTTGGGAGAACTCGCTGTCTAAAAGTGGAGCGAAGGTATAGTGACCACTGAACCATTAAGGTGTCTTAAGACCAAAAAAAGAAGCAGGCAACTCCACAAAATATAATAGAATTTATTATAGGTAATTTACTTACAAGGATGTAGGGTCAGAGTGGACAAATGAACCTGGCAGTTGTGCAACTTACTCTCCACTGCTCTACAGTTATTACGGTAAATGTTTTATAGTATAGCTGAACTACTAATGATAGACAAGGCAAAGGGACAAAGATAGGAATCCTACCTCCTAGGGGTGTTATGATGGGTAAATAATTGCTCAGAATTGACACCAACACCTAGTTTGATAGTTGTCTCGGTTGTATACCATCCTGGCCGTTTACTGACAGGAATCTTTATGATTACATTGGGTAGGCTTACAGAGCACAGCTAGTCATTCACTACAAGGTCTGTGTATGCTGGCCGGGACCAGTTAGGTTAGTCAAAGTTAAAGCTTGATTAGTGAGAGAGCGAGGGCTTACAAAGACGGAGTCAGTTTGTTCACATCAATATCTGTACACTCGCCTACAGGAAATGTACTGTATGAGTTGCTGCAGGAATCAAAGCAAATTTGAGGAAACCNATCTGTTTTGGGTGACAAAGATTGTAAGTAATAGGAGCTGGAACTGAAATGTAAATCTGCCTGATGCGAACGCCCATGCTTTACTCCATAATTAGGACAGCAAGTAGACTCTAGGAAAGGTTGCCTGTTTAAAGAGACAAGATATAATGCGGTCTATGGTTTACTGTGAACAAGAAACTGTACTAGGCAATTTATATTCATTACCTCATTCATTCTTACGACCCTATGGTGTATATTATCCCCATTTCACAGATAAGGAAACAGATCTAGAAAGATTAAGTAGTTTGTTTAAGGCCATACAGCTGGTAAGAAAAAAAGAACTGGATTCCAGATCCATTTCTATGTGACTCCAAGACTGCTGGTCTCTTACAACTGTACTACTTCCTGAGAGAAGTCATCTGAAGGCAGAGGGTCCCTCCCACTCCCCCCCACCCCCATAAAAAATGACAGTCCAGGCAGAGATGGCTGCCTCTTAAGTGTTAAATATCCACCATCCTCTAGGAGCCCCCAGGTGTGAGAAGGGCAAACTAGGAATAAGAACATGGTGAAGACTAGTGACAAATCCCGAAGTGGAAGTGATCATTTTAAGAATATTGATAATAATAACAACACGTATTCTGTACTAGCCATGGAAACAAGATACTTTTCACGTATTACTCTGAGCCCTACTTAGAAGGCATTATTATCCCCAATTTATACGGTGAGAATCTGAGGTGCAGAAGGGTGATCTGTTTAAGGCTTGTAAGTAACAAGAGCCAGGATTCAAATGCAAACCTGCCCGGCGCCAAATCTCAGGCAGGATCTGAGACCCTGTTGCCCTCTCCAAGGTCCTGACAAAGAAATTAGCATGCAAGGAGGGAACTGATGATCTGACTTACTACCATCCTGGGTTTTGTTTGATTGTTTCATTTGTAAATGTAATAAATTTCCACATTATGGAACTTGTGAAAAGTGGGAAGAAAAAAANCCACAACTAGACTAAAGAACAAAATGACAGCAACTTGTCTGTTCCCCTTCCCCCAATTCCCCAGCACTGTTCCCATCCCCCCAATACCCCAATAAAAATCTTAAAAAAAAAATTGTCAGGAGCCAGATTTAGTTTACATTCAACCAATATTTATTATGTGTCTAACTGGGCCACGTGCTGTTCTTAGGGTTGGGGAGACAGCAATGAGCAGACCCAGACCCCTGCCCTCATAAAGCTGACAATTTATTGAGAGAGACAGATAATAAACAACGTAAATATCTGAAATATGTCAGGCCAGGTAAGTGCTAAGAGAAGGAGACAGCAGGGAAAGCCCTGCAGTGTGACAGGGGCATGCTGCAATTTTAGATGGGGTGGCGGGGACTGCTGCCCTAAATAGATGACGTCTGAGCAAGGACCTGCAGAAAGGACGTCACTCACAGGAGTTAGCCATGTGCAAATTACAGACAAAGGGAATGGCAAGAAGGGACTACTTCTAAAAATAATTTCCTAATGTGAATATTGCTCCCAAGCAAATCCTCTTTCCAAATGCATGAGAAAGCATTCAGAACAAGAGTGGGTAGACCAGGGTCTGCAGCATCCTTTCCAAGGGTCCATGTCTGAGCCACCCCAGCATGAGGATCTTAGGGAGAGAACCATGATGCCATGCCGTTAAAAAGTCCCACACATTTGGCAAGTCCCAGAAAAATACTTTTTTTTAAAAACTTGTGTTGTTGTTGTTGTTTTAATTGGGGAACAGTGTGTTTTTCCAGGACCCATCAGCTCCACGTCGAGTAGTTGTCTTCAATCTAGCTGTGGAGGGTGCAGCTGAGCAGCCCATGTGGGGATCGAACCGGCAATCTTGGTGTTGAGAGCACTGCGCTCTAACCAACTGAGCTAACGGGCCACCCAAAACGACTCTTAATTTGCCTCTATTTGTTACATAGGATCTCTTCCCTTTTTCCTTCTTTCCCATTTTCTGAGTTTAGTAATAGTTACCCAATAAGAGACTTATGAATCTACCAAGATAGCTTAGTTCAAACTATTCTTTTTTTTTTTTTTTAGCTGAGCCATCCTGCCACCTGTTGGCAGCTCAGCGGCTGCTCAGCTTGGGCCAGGACTCAAACCACTGTTGCTCAGAGCTCAAACTCTTGAGTGAGCTCTTAACCAACTGAGCCACTCGGC
>NW_017731488.1:328339-329348 GCF_001890085.2 Hipposideros armiger
GGCAACCCTGTTGTTCAGAGCTTGTGCTCTAACCAACTGAGCTATCTGGCCGTCCCAACAGTATATTAATTTTAACAAGATTTAAACCTATGTTGTCAAAATCAAGAATTAAAGGATAAAAAGAAGGCTTATACTCCAAGGAAGGGGGGAAAGAAAGAATTAAAGAAGAGATCTTTAACATTCATTAAGTCCTCTGGTCCCTACCATCCCCATGGTGATGTTACTATTTATTATTGCTGCTGTTGTCATTATGGTTATTACTCCAGATCTTGACTCCTTATGCTTTCTTTTATCACAATAGATAAGTAAAGAGGTAAGTCATATAATCACGTACCTTGACTGGGCTATCGTTGTAAAGCCAAGAAAGAAAATCTGTGGAGTTCCAGTAAGTATCGGGACTTTCCCAGTCACCATCAGACCAAATCAAGTCCGGTTTGTATCTGAAAGACATGCCATTAGAACCAAGTTTATTATCTGAATCCATCCATTCACAGTAAAGTCTTGCGAATCATTTGTTTGCAACAAATATTTACAAATCAATTTTCTCCCGTTTTGAAAGTACCATAAAATTACCACAGTGCAGAGAATGTGGAAAACAAGAGACAAAAACAACTACACACGCATACACACAAAACCCCTTGGCTAATATAACCATTGCTTACTACATAGCATTTTTGTATATTTCCTCCCAATCTTTTTAAAATGTCTTTTTAAAAAAAGAGTTATACTCGGTATTATATAATTTGGTTTCCTCCCAGCAACTAATTTCAGCTAAAAGAGTAGTGCCCCAGAACTACAGGATTAAGGTTTCTGCTTTTAAGACATATTAAGAGGGGGGACCAGTTAACTCAGTTGGTTAGAACGTGGTGCTGATAACACCAAGGTTGCCGGTTTGATCCCCACATGGGCCACTGTCAACTGTGCCCTCCCTCAAAGAGTCAACTGTGCCATTGTAGCATGAAAGCAATGTGTAACCAATGACCATGGCTGTTCCCCAATAAAGTTTTTT
>NW_017731488.1:339618-340541 GCF_001890085.2 Hipposideros armiger
CACTGTACGAAAATCTTTTCTGAGCCGTTTCTGGGCAGAACGTGGCAAAACGTAACCTAATATGCCGGGAACAAGTGGGAAACAATGAGCGCAAAGACAACAAGTGCGAAAAAGCGGGAAATGCAAGTAAAAAAATCTAAAACCACTGTATAAGACGCACCCAGTTTTTAGACCCCAAATTTTTCGAAAAAGGGTGCGTCTTATACATAGGGAAATACAGTAATTGGAAAAACAAGACCCATGTGTAGGCCAACACAAAGGAACTTTTGTGGGGGGGGGGAGCAAAAAGGAAACCCAGTTAAACCACTTCATCACTAGTTTCTTTTGAGAGGGGTCGGCTCAGGCTGGCTCCCTTAAGACAAGGGTGACCAGTGAGCCCTGACTCGAACCATCCCTGTGAGTAAAGATTGGTCCCAGTCTCAAGCCAAGGCAGTGCAAGCCCTGCGATCACCCCCGCTGGTGCATCAGCTATCTCGGTGGTTAGGGATCAAAAGAACATTTTAAAAGTAGTAGGGTGAGAAATCGAGAGCCCCAGGCCCTGGGAGTACCTGTGTGAACCTTGTCTGGCAAAGGAAGTCACCAATTCTTCTACCAATGGTACATGCTGTGTGTGCTCAGACAGGGAGGTGAGGCCATTGGGTGTGGGAAATCCAACAACTCCAAGTAGCACAGCCAGTTCCCACATATCAGTGAGAGAACTGCAGCATGTTGGAGTTGGAAGGAACTTTGGAGATCCTCCACATGATCTCTTTCCCTACTCTTTCCAATTTTGGGAGGAGGAAGAAACTGAGATCTAGAGAAGGGATGGGAGTTGTTCCAGATGCAGCTAGTTGGGGTCAGAAGTGGGACCAGAATCCAGGTCTCCAGAAGTGGAATCTATGCCTCTCAATGTGCTGCTTGTCTGTTGCACCCCAGGAGGGGGT
>NW_017731488.1:343053-346361 GCF_001890085.2 Hipposideros armiger
TTTTTTTTAATTGGGGGAGGGGAACAGCGTTGGGGAATCAGGGAAGGGGAACAGACAAGTTGCTGTCCTTTTGTTCTTCAGCCTAGTTGTGGAGGACGCCGCTTCACTGACCCATGTTGGTATTATGATCATTGCGTTCTTCCTGGCTGAGGCTGTCAGTCGGCGGCCAGTGGATGGCCGCTCATGGTGGCTCATTGCTGCTTCGCTGGCAGCTGGCCACTCAAGGTAGCTCATGGCAGCCCACTGCAGCCCCACGGCAGCCTGCACCGTCGCCGGCCACTCTCGGCAGTCCAGCTCCCGGTCGAGCTGTTGTTCACCATCTTAGCTGTAAAGGGCGCAGCATCACTGGCCCATGTGGGATCCGAACTGGTGACCCTGTTGTTCAGAGCTCACGCTCCCAAGCCAGCTCTTAACCAACTGAGCCCTTTGGCTGGCCCGACACCGTATCTTGTAAAGTATTAAATGAAGACATGTTTAATCAGCATCTTTTCTTTTATTCTGTCTGTGGCCCCAAATAATTGCATTAGAATTCTTTGTAATCCTCCCATCACCAACAATTTTTCTTGCTTACTGTTTTAAGCCCCTCTTGTAGGAACCTAGCCTCCCTGATATGTAAAATGTGATGTCCTGGGATCTTCAAAAGCCCGGGGCTGTGTTCTTGCTGGAGATAATGGACTGCGGGATGTCAGCCCTGTGCTTCGCACATAGTAAAGGAACTTCCCCCTCCTCCCACTTGCTGTGTTTATGATTTGTTATAGAGGTGTCGAAGAGACAAAGAGGTGCATGGAAACAATTGGGGGATTTATAAAATATTTGTGAATATCTCCCTTTTTCTTGGAGTTGGGTTAGACTGCAAAACTGCCTGCTTCCAGTGGTACCGCCAAATAGGGCTTCATAGGGTCAATAAAATTCTCTGAAGATTCCGTGTCTCAAATGATCCCAGCTCCCTCTGTGTTCCCCAGAGATCTAAGAGGCCACAGTGTCTGTGGGTGGGGATGATCAGGGTGCCAAGAAGGGCCACTACCCCAATAACAAGGTGACCTGAACTGGAGGCTTGTCAGTTACCTCTGAAAGAGGTGGACCAACAGCCTTGATCCTCATCGCATCTCAGCTCTTGGTCCTCTGTTGGAAAGGGCTACCTAAAGTGGGGCCTTTCGTGCTCCAGAACCAAGGAGGCCCCACCAGCTAAGCAGGACCAAGGACTGGCTGGCCGTCCATTTAATGCTCTGAGATCCCAGGAGAAGAACCCATTCTTCTTCTCAGATTTCCTTCAGGTCCCTCATTGCTGAGCCTGAAGGCGCCCTCTGGCTCCTGTGGTCTCTGGAGAATGCAGGCACTAAGCCATCTTGTTGAGGTTTTCCTGACCTGACATGTACTGAGGCTGGCCCAGGCCTCTTGCCTCCTGCCCACCTTGACACTCCTCACAGGGTCTAGCTATCCAACAGACTGTGTGCAGATAGGCATGACCAGGCTACCCTCCAGGGGTCAGTGCCAACACTCATCAGAGAAAAAGGGCAAGTGTCCAGACCCCCGGGGCTGGATCAAATAAGATGAGAGGGTCAAGACTGCTCCCTCTCCTCCAGAGCGTGAAATGATTTCTGTCTTGGCTTGTTTAAAACCGTGAAAGAGTTCACATCAGCAGTATAGACTTCTGGAATCTGGCCACTGGGTGATTTTCACATCAGCCTCCGTCTCAGAAACTGAGGACCTGGGGACCTCTTCTTTTCCTTCAGCCCCACGGCCCCTCAGGCGCTTTTTCCAGCGGGCCAGGCAGTGGTGGGCAGAGGAGCGGATCTCCCCACTCCGCAGGGCATAGATGATGGGGTTGACCATGGAGTTGACAAGACAGAGCAAGGAGCAAAAGGCGAAGACCTTCTTGACCTTGTCACTTAGCGTGGTGGCCAGGCTGTAGGCCATGAGGGCTAGTACCGGGAACCAGCATACGAGCAGCACAGCCAGCACCACCCCTAGGGTCTTGGCCAACCTCACATCCAGCCTCATCCGGGCCATTCCTGGCACCTGCCTGCCCTGGTGCTCAGCCAAGCTGGCTACATGCTGATGGGCCTTCCAGAGGACGTGCCCATAGGTGTAGATGATGCCAGAGAAGAGGAAGGCGATGAACAGGAGCCAGCCCAGCAGGTAGTCATTGGGGATCAGGGGGAAAAGCTCAGAGCACGGACTGGGACAGCAAGTCCATCCCATGAGGGGCAGGTAGGAGACCAATGCTGAGAGGACCCACATGATGCCCAGTGTCAGCAGTGCCCTCCCACGGGTGAGTAGGGCTTTGTAGGTAGGTGGGTAGCGCAGACAGAGGTAGCGGTCAATGGCGGTCAGCAGCAAGCTGCCTACAGAGGCTGTGAAGGTCATGGTCACGCTGCCGATCTTCAGCAGAAAGACAGCCTTGGAATCCACGCCATGGAAGACGTGGAAATTTACAAAGTTGCAGGCAAAGATCACACTGGCCAGGAAGTCAGCCCCAGCCAAGCTTCCTATGAACAGATACGAGGGCTTCTTGCGGAGCCGGTGGGAGGACAGGATTAAGTAGAGCACAGCCAGGTTCTCCAGGGCACTTAGCAGGCCCAGGGTGGTGCACAACGCTGCAATAGCTATCTTTTGGTGACTGCTCAGGATCATGTAATCCTTCATGGGGTTGAAATCCAAGCCATCCTCAGAGCCATTGGCTGCCTCCATCACCAAGCATCTCTCCATGGGGTGAGATGCTTCTGCTGGGCTTGCCAAGAAGTCTTTACTGTGGTACAATGAGAAGAAGAAATGAGTCTTTTTCAATGAGCACAATAATACCTCACACAATCACTGACTCTAGCCAAATCCTTTACCTGTGCAGGTAGATCATGTGTTGAAATAACAATTTATATTTAGTTCCTCTGTATTTTGCCCTTTCTCCATTCCAGTGGGGTGCTAGGTATGTGCTGGTTGCCTTAGGAAAAGTATGTGGGAATTCAAAAAGCAGAAGTGGCCTGCAAAGTTTTGGTCTTTTGTTATAAAAAAAGCGGAATCCTAAGACTTCCCTTTGAAAGTAAGGGAAATTTCCAAGGGTCAAATATCGACAGGAAATCAAAACCAAGAAAAAACAGAATCCAGAGTGGTAAGGTGGAGGGATTTTTTTTTTCAAAGATTTGATTGGGGAATTAGAGGAGGGGAACAGACAAGTTGCTGTCATTTTGTTCTTCAGTCTAGTTGTGGGGGACGTCGCTTCACTGACCCATGTTGGTATTATCATTGTGCTCTTCCGGGGTGAGGCAGATCAGTCACCGGCCTCTGGATAGCCGTTCATGGCGGCTCTTGGA
>NW_017731488.1:348256-351733 GCF_001890085.2 Hipposideros armiger
AATAAGAGCAGAAACTAATGACACGGGAGAACAATAAAGAATAGAAAGAATTGACAATGACCGAAGCTAGTTATTTTAAAAGATAATAAGATGGACGAACCTTAGGCAAGACTACTAAGAAACAAGGAGAGAACCCACAAATAAGAAAAATATCAGTCATGAGAGAGAAATGATCAATAATCCTTTGAAAAGATGTCTAACCTCCATAGCATTCACAGAAATGCCAGTTTCACTCCCATCAGGTGGGCAAACAATTAAATCTGACAGTATTGATTGCTGGAGAAGGTGTGGAGCAATGAGAACATTCAGCTCGTGACAGGGGTAAAAGTTGGCACAAACACTTTGGAGAGCAGTTTGGCAAAACCTAGTGACACTGAAAGTGTGCCATGGCCTTGGATGCACCAATTCCACTCCTGGGAATGTGCCCTGGGGGAACTCTTACACATAAGCCCGAGGATGCACAAGGATGTTCATTTCAGCATTTTTGAAATAGAAAAAAAAATGTCCATCAACTGGAAAATGGATAAATAGTACATCCAAAGAAATACAGGTAGCAGTATAAATGAACTAGAACTATGTGTGTCAACAAGGCTAAATCTTTAAAGCACAAAGTTGAGCCAAAAGTCTAATCCCTTAGGAGAATTTAGACCCCATCTAGTCTAGAAAGCAGTGCCTTGCCTGAGGCAAATGGAAAAATGTGCATCTCTTTGTAGATATTTCCATGTATTTTTTAGTAGCTATTTTTTCAAAACATTAAACATTAAAATACTGTAGTAGTTACTACTGAAAAGTTGAAAAGTAGGTGTATTAAAACACAACCTTATTTTATAAAGCTTCAATATTTTATGTACACTCAAAACAGAATCTGTTATAATTTTTTGGCACCCATTTAAATTTTGCACCCACAGTGAGTGCTTCACTCTCCTCACCCTACTTCTTGTTTGGTCAGAGTTCTCGGGGAGTTGAAAGCGGGAACAAGAGAGGTGTGTGGTTTCCTGAGCAGTGGCTTCTTGGTGTGTCTGAGTAAGGGGACCTTCCCAGCACTTTCAAATCTCCCCTCACGAGGTCCTCCAGGGTGGGTGTGTTTATGCTCATTTTATAGAAGAAAAAGGCTTAGGGCAGATGAATTCTCTGGCTCCCTGTGCTCAGTTTCTTCATCTGTAAAATGGGGAAAATCATGGTAACCCATCTTTATAGATAATTCATGCCGTGAGGATTAAGTGAATTAATACATAAAATATATTTAGAAGAGATCTGACACTGGGGTAGCTCTTCCTAATTTGGAACTTGCCCAGGATGACCTAGTAAATAACTAAGTAACTAAGTAAATAACCTCAAGTGTGGAAACTGGGATCCAATTCCAGTTCTGTCTACACCCGCACTGTAAATGTCTGAATTGAGATGTGCTTTAAGTGTAAAATACACACCAGATTTCAAAGACAGTATGGAAAAAGCATGTAAAATATCTTCATTGATAACTTTTTAGTATCGACGGCAAGTTGAAATGATACTATTTGGGGTATGCTGGGCTAAATAAGCACTTATTGTTGCCCGTTTCTTTTTCTTTTTCTTTTTTTTTTTTTTATCAAACCTCCACCCCATCCATGATGCGGTCTCCCTAGCAAGACAAGTGACCATCTGGCACCCTACAAAATATTTACAACATTATTAATTATGTTCCTCGAACTGTCTTTCATGTCCCTGTGGCAATATTGTAGTTACGTATTTATGCTGTCTAATCCCTTCCCCNAATTTTTATTGGGTAACAGTGTGTTTTTTCCAGGAACTATCAGCTCCAAGTCAAGTCGTTGTCCTTCAATCTAGTTGCCGAGGGCGCAGCTCACTGGCCCATGTGGGAATCGAACTGGCAACCCTGTTGCTCAGAGCTCGTGCTCTAACCTACTGAGCCACCCGGCCACCCTGAGATACCTCTTTTAAAATGGAGTTATGAGGCTAGAAGAGAGAACTCTGGCTCATGTGTCACTCAATGCATACTGTTAACCCTATTAAAAAGATACATACCTTGTATCTCTGACAGGAAGTGATACATTACTACCTCAGCAGGAGAAAGAAAAGATTCCTTCTTGCCTTGTACCGGCTCAGCCAATGGGAGATTGCCATAACTCAGGCAATGAAAAGTCACTATATTTCAAACTTTTAGTTTCCGCCAATGGATTCTTTATTTACAACAGGCCTTCCAAAGCCCATAAAAGAGCAATCCTCTCATTTGTTTCTCTGCACTTGAATGTGATTTACCATTAGACCACCTGTCCCGAACTGCAATTCTTTGTTGTTTCTGAATAAACCCATTTTGCTGGAGAAATATCTGGCTGTTTGTTAAAGGTCAATATCCTCATAGCCAAAATGTAAATCTGCAGGGGGCAGGTACCAGGCACTGTGATAGAGTGGACAACATTGGAAGATGGGAAACCTGGGTTTCTTCCACTGGACACCACTTTGTGGGGTCTCCTTGGGCAAGTCTTGTCCACTGTCTGGGCCCATTTCCTCAGCTAAACAATGCGGGCAGTTCTCAGTGATATCCAGGGTCCCTTTCGCCACCCCCAGATCTCCTCTTCTATAAGCTTCAGTTCTTAAAGCTGAAATAGAATGTGATTGTGAAAGAAGAGCAGTAGAAAGTGTAGAAGCGCATTTAATTTAATGATTTTTAAACTCTAGTTTTATGAAAGGAATATTTACTGAGTATCAATTTATGCCAGGTTTTTGGGCATTTTCATTGCTACAATGAGAAAAGACCCCACCAATGAATAGAGAAAGGTATGCCCCAATTTTAAAGACCAACAAAGTCACCTTTAAAAAATCATGCCATTTCAACTGGGTTCAATAATGTTCCCCAAAATGTCACGTCCACTCAGAACCTGTAAGTGTTGCCTTATTTGGAAATAGAGTCTTTTTAGATATAATTTGTTAAATTAAGATGAGACCATACTGATTTAGGGTGTGCCTTAGTTTAATGATGGGCGTCCTTAAAAGAAGACACCAAAAGACAAAGTGTGTGTGTATGTGGAGGGGTAGGGGGGCAGGAGGGACATGTGAAGATAAAAGCAGAGATTGGAGGTATGTTGCCACAAACCAAAGAACACAAGGAGCTGCCAGAAGTTGGAAAAGGCAAGGAGGTATCCTCCCCATGAACCTCTGCAGGGAGCATGGCCCCGCCAACACCTTGATTTTGGACTTCTAGCCTCCAGAACCGTGAAAGAATAACTTTCTGTTGTTTTAAGGCACTCAGTTTGTGGGAAATTGTTGCAGGAAACTAATACAGGTCATAAAAAGAAGTACACTGAGAAATAATGATGAGTTAAGTTTGCAGCAATCTGTCACCTTAAGGCTACAGAACTCTAATAGTACCCTAATCAAGCTGAATTTGACTGAACTAGATGAAGAGGTTAGTGGTCAAGAAGGCAGGCTTTGGAATCACACAGACCTGGCTTGGAAACCCCAGCTTTGGGTACATATTAG
>NW_017731488.1:352862-355660 GCF_001890085.2 Hipposideros armiger
ATTTGCCTATTCCATGAGGTTAAAAATAATATGCCTGGTGGATAATAAGAGCTCAATAAATGGCAGCCTTTATTATAATCCAGTGTTTTTTAAAATTTTAAGAGAGCAGAACACTATTTACAATCAATAGAACCTATAATCACAAGTCAAGTAAAATCTGAGTCCATATTACCTATAATATATCCTCTCTTTAAGGCAGCCTAAGTCCCTCAGGTTCCAAGAAACAGATTGAAAATCTCTTTTTTAATTCAGTTCCATCATTTTACCATTGAGAAAACAGTCCAAGAATGGGAATGTCATTTGCCTAAGGTCACCCAACAAATTAGTGGCAGAGCAGGAACTAAGTTCCACATCCGCTAAGTCACAAGACAAAATTCTTGTGCTGTAAGCACGGAGATGACCCTACTTAGAGAAGCTGCGAAGGGGTATTTCCCTGAGACCTAGGGCCTTTGCTGGATGTTGCCCAGTTCACACCTGGGTTGAGACAGGAAATGGTACCAGCCTGAGTTCTCAGCCCTGGTCACGAATGAGTGACAGAAAGGACAAGCGTTTCTCAGCTCCCACGTTTCTCACCCTGCCACTTCTGGAAGCTTCCTCCCAACATCCCTGCTGCCGCCCAACTCCCTTCTCATGTTTCCCTTACAAAACAACTCCCTCCTACCAGAGAATGGCTTACCCCATGCAGAGTCCAGCCTAGACAAGGGATGCCTGGGGTGGAGATGACCACATCTGTGCTGCAATCCAAGCCTGGCGTGGCCACCAATCTGTGGTTATTGTCCAAATTAGCTCTGGGCAGAAAATGCAGATATTTGCATGGAGGTCCTAACAAGACAACATTCGCCAACATCAGGACGCACAGAGCAACAGGAAAAACAGCCTCCTGTCTGCCTTCCCCACTGGGCAGACAGAAATTCTTATGGAGTCAGAGCATCTGGCTTCTAGACAGGGCCTTCATCCGGGGCAAAGTCTTCTCTGAATGCCCAGCACCGAGAGAGACTGTGTTTGCTGCGCGGCACGGTTGCTCTAGTTCCACCTCTGCCATGGCTGGTCATGTGACTTTGGGCAAGTCCCTTCAACTTTCTGAGCCTCTGTTCTCATTTGTGAAATGACAATGACAATACCTGTCCCATTCTCCTTGTGGAAACCAAATCCACGGCTGATCTCCACCATGGCTTTTTAACCCCGTCCATGGGTAGGCTGCAATAGGATAGCAATCCTTTGAAAGCGTGTGCAAGACTTTATTTCTATGCATTCATTAGGTGGAAAGCGTTCTTATTTTTCATCAGTGTGTCAGTGGAGTTCCAAATAGTAACCACTGATATATGCAAACACATCTTGTGACCTGACACCATACAAATGTAAGATTAAAAAAGAACCAACCAACCAAGTGCTTTCCCCACCTAAGAAAAGTGCAAAAGNTACCAGAGAATGGCTTACCCCATGCAGAGTCCAGCCTAGACAAGGGATGCCTGGGGTGGAGATGACCACATCTGTGCTGCAATCCAAGCCTGGCGTGGCCACCGATCTGTGGTTATTGTCCAAATTAGCTCTGGGCAGAAAATGCAGATATTTGCATGGAGGTCCTAACAAGACAACATTCGCCAACATCAGGACGCACAGAGCAACAGGAAAAACAGCCTCCTGTCTGCCTTCCCCACTGGGCAGACAGAAATTCTTATGGAGTCAGAGCATCTGGCTTCTAGACAGGGCCTTCATCCGGGGCAAAGTCTTCTCTGAATGCCCAGCACCGAGAGAGACTGTGTTTGCTGCGCGGCACGGTTGCTCTAGTTCCACCTCTGCCATGGCTGGTCATGTGACTTTGGGCAAGTCCCTTCAACTTTCTGAGCCTCTGTTCTCATTTGTGAAATGACAATGACAATACCTGTCCCATTCTCCTTGTGGAAACCAAATCCACGGCTGATCTCCACCATGGCTTTTTAACCCCGTCCATGGGTAGGCTGCAATAGGATAGCAATCCTTTGAAAGCGTGTGCAAGACTTTATTTCTATGCATTCATTAGGTGGAAAGCGTTCTTATTTTTCATCAGTGTGTCAGTGGAGTTCCAAATAGTAACCACTGATATATGCAAACACATCTTGTGACCTGACACCATACAAATGTAAGATTAAAAAAGAACCAACCAACCAAGTGCTTTCCCCACCTAAGAAAAGTGCAAAAGCCCCACCTGACGCTCTTTCCCCAGACAGCGTGTGCATGCTGCCGATGGTGCCCAGGGCCTGCCACCAGGGGCCCTGACTCAGGATGAGCGTCTGGGAAGGGAACTTGGAAGGCTGTGGGAACTGCTCAGGAAAAGGTGTGCCTGGGGCTTTTTCTGCCCCGAAGTGAAAGTGTGAAGTAAAAGAATGTCACCCTCACAGGTGGCCCCACTGTTACTTCTGTGTTTAAAATTTAAAGGTAGGGGTTGGGGGTGGGGGCAACATGTGAGGTGAGGGGGAGTATGACCCTTTGACCGTGATTCCTACACCTGCAGTTGAGAAGCTGAGATTGGAGGCCAGGAGCCATCACTTTTATCTACCACTGAGAGGGCGGAGGCCTGTTTTTCAGTCCCTGTTCTGCTACTGAGCGACTTTGGGCAAGTCCCTTCTCTTTTCTGGGTCTTTCTTTTCTCATCTTTAAAGCAGGTGGGTTGAGTGGGTGATTTCTTAGGTCTCCTCCAAGAAACTCACCATGTCGGATCCCAGTGGCACAGGCTTTGCAACCAGACCTCCTGGAATTCAAATCCAGGTCTGTACCTTATGCACTGTGTGACTTTGGGCAAGTTTCTTCACCTCTGTTTC
>NW_017731488.1:358383-371726 GCF_001890085.2 Hipposideros armiger
CAATGAAACCCAGCCCCCATGAGCCTGTCCTGTGGGGTTGAAGTATTTCATTCCAAGTCTTCTGTCCCTTCATCATTCATCCCCCCACCCAAGGGTCTGTGGGATCACCGCCTGTTATCTGGACACATAGTCTCCCTGGACCATCTATCATTATCTGTCTGTTTCATCTCCAACCTCCCTTCTGGGAGGAATTGGGCTAAATGGTGTCTGAGGCCTCTTTCCACTGTAGGAAGGTTAGGTGTCAAAGCTTTGGAATGAAATGTTGCTGAGTTCAAATCCCAGCCCTGCTATTGGTAGGCTGTGTGACCTTGGGGCAAATTACTCAAACTCTCTGAGCCTCCATTTCTTTATCTGTGATTTAGGAAGCTAATCCCTGCGTTCTTGATGTACAGATTAAGTAATTACCTAAAACAAATTAAGGAGTTGCTTGGCTGCCTGATTGAAATATAGAAGGTGCACATGATGTGTGGAAAGAAAAGGGTCCCGAGTTAGGAAGCAGGCGGTCAGGGTGTGAGCCCTGGCTCTGGCACCTGTTAGTTCCATGGAGAAGTCACTTACTCTCTCTCACCCCAATGCAGTCACATGAAAAGAAGATTGGAGGATAATGAGGATGAGTGCTTGGCATACCACTGTCTACACGTTTTCTCATTCAAGCCCCAAAACAAGCCAGTGAGACTGGTATTACTATTTTCCATCTTTTATAGATGAGGAAATTGGGGCCTCGAAACATGAAGAGACTTGCTGGGGCCACTGGGAATGTGTGCTCTTGTCCGCTGAAGACCAGGGTCCCATCCTGTTCTATATTTTTCTCTCCCCACCTCCAAACGAAGACTTGGTACATTAACTGACTGATCTGAAATCTGCCCACAGGACAGTTTTGTTGAGTCTTTTCAAATATCTCCTTCCTCTTTTCAACTACCTTATACGCTATGTAACTTCCCTTTGAGAGAACATACTAATAAGGCCCACATTTATGTCACTCTTGACAGTTTGCACAGTGGGGGAAGGCTCACAGCGATTATCTGAGGCAGGTAGTGTTCCTTGAACAAACAGGTTCAGAGAGGGCAAATCACTTGGCCCAAATTCCACAGCAAATGGCAGGACCTGAGCCATTGTGTTATGGCCGAGTCAAATTGGTAGAGGGCCAGGATCGAATGCATGACCCTGCCCTGAGTGAGGGGCCCAGACAACAGACACAGACAACCTTTTGTCTTTAGTCCCAAGGGTAAATCACACCTCTTTTCTCTCTCTTTTTGGCTTTGCCTCTCTTCTGACCAATTTCACTCAGTAACGCCTCCATTGTTGTCACTAGTTTGACTAGATTTTCCTCCCATCCCCACCAGCCTGGTGGGGTCCTGATCTTCTCACCCACAAGGATTTACCAGGCAGGCCAGTGGGCGTGGGTGTCAGACAGACCTGAGTTCCAGTCCTGGCTCAGCCAAGTGTTAGTTTTGTGCCCTTGGATAAAGTCACTCACTTCTTTTCCTCAGTTTTCTTATCTGTAATGGGATTAATAAACACTACTTATCTCACTGATGGTGATGAGGCATGAGGATTAATTGAAATAGCACCATGCTTAATACAGTACCTGGCACACAATAAGCCCTTAATTGAGGGCAGTGTATAGATATAGATATAGATATAGATATATAGATATATTATAGATATGGGGGCCGGCTGAGTGGCTCAGTTGGTTAAAAGCGCGAGCTCTGAGCAACAGGGTTGCTGGTTTGATTCCCACATGGGCCAGTGAGCTGCATCTGAGCTGAGCTGCAGCTTAGCTGCCAATAGGTGGTAGGATGGCTCAGCTGGTGAGAGCACATGCTCCTAACAGCAAGGTTGCCGGCTTGACTCCCGCATGGGATAGTGGGCTATGCCCACCTGCAACTAAGATTGAACACGGCACTTTGAGCTGAGCAGCTGCCAATTGGCGGCCAGATGGCAACTGGACTTGGAGCTGAGCTAGCTGTGCCCTCCACAACTAAGACTGAAGGACAACAACTTGGTTGTTCCCCTTCCCCAATTCCCCAACACTGTTCCGCTTTCCCAGTTCTCCAATAAAATCTTTAAAAGAAAAAATATATAGATATAGACGTATATAGAGATATAGTATAACATATACATATTATAGCTTTCTCCTCACTTTCCCAACTTTTTGCTAGTTGGCAATGAATGGCAGTGACAAGGCCATCTCTACTGTGCTTTGGGTTGTTGGGGGCGGCAAGGAAGGAGGTGAGAGGCAGGAGAGCCGGGGGAGAAGATCCTGTTTCCATTCAGGAGTTTAGAGTTGAGTGAACTGGAAGCTGAATGTGCTGGGGAGGGAGCCTCATCGATTATTAGCCAGGCTGGGGTAAAGACATCAAAACCTGTCAGCCTGCAGTCATGACTCGAGCCCTGGACCAAGGAGACAGAGGTCTGGATTCCAGTTCCAGTTTTGGGTGGAACTGACAGCTGTATAACTTCAGACAAAAGAGTCCCCTTCTCAGTGTGTTCATCTGCATCAGAGGGGGTTTTTGATGAGATTTCAAAGTGTGCTCCCAACTTGGAAGTTGTGCAATTAACCACACAGGGCGGGGGTGAGGGTGTTCTCAGGTTGCAGAACTGGGTGAGAAAGACAGCTCAGGAAAAGCCCGAGACAGCAGTTGTCTAACTTTGTGCTCTCAACACCTCTCTACCATCTTAAAAGTGACCCAGACCCCAAAGAGCTTTCGTTGATGTAGGTTATATCCATCAGTTTTTACTGTATTAGAAAATGAAACTCACAACTTAAATATTACCTTTAATAAGCCTATATTACATGTTAATAGAAATACTATGTTTTTAATGAAAATAACTTTTTTAGGGGGTGCCAATCTCTTAATTGTCAGGCAGCTGGATTCTCATGTTTCTGCACTCAACCTGTTGCAGTACGTCATTGTGGTTAAAGTATATGAAGGAAATGCATTTGTCACTGTCCCCTAGTGCTGCCTTTGTGGCAGGCACTCTAAAAGGCTTTTTACCTGCATTGTCTTCTTTATCCTCCAAGCTGCCCTTGCAGGTAGATTGTCTTATTTTCACTATAGTATAGAGGAGGAAACTGAGGCTCAGATGGATGGAAGCTCACGCGGCTTGTAGGTGGCAGGGCCCTCTGATTCTCGGCCTTTTATTTTAATAGGAACTAAAAGGCCTATAGCCCTCTTTCAAAGAAAACCTGCTACAGAAAAGGTGGGAAACTCAGGCATATTAAAGTATAAATGACTGATAAAAGTGTCTAGCTCTCCCTCACCCTTGAGGTAGCTTGCTGCTGCTGAAAGCTTGGTCATCAGCCATTGGAAGGGGGTAGGGGGTGGATTTGGGGAACTTGTTAAAATTGTTAAAATTACACCTGAAATGGGTGGGCAACCTTTCCGCCCATGAAGTGCTCTCTGTGGGGCAAGCAAGGCATTATAACCAGGGGGACAGAGAGGCCTTTGAATGACCACAAGTACTTTTCACGGTGGCTTCTCTAGATAGCAGAGAGTAGGAAAGGGTTAACCATGTGATTGATATTCTGAATCACCTGTGGTTTCCCTCCAGGCTGGTCTACCTCTTCCTGGTGTGGCCAGATCCCAAAGGGTGGGGTCCCTGCCTTAACTTTGATTCTGGTTGTTTCCAGGGTTGCATCAGTGGGGGTGGGTGGTGGAATTCAGCTGGTTCCAGGAACTGAGGTGAGAGCGATGGGGCAATGATGTGAAAGGCCCTAGAGACTCAGCTTTTGAAACACACTGATGATCATGACGAAAATAGCAAGTAATACTGAGTGAGAGCTTACCATATACTGCATCCAGACACGACTTTACACACTTGACACGATAACTCATATATTCTTCACAACAAGTCAACAAGGGGACTGGTGTTATTTCCATTTTATAATGGAGGAAAACTATCACCAGCACAGAGGCTGACTCATAAGGCTTTGGGCCACTAAGATCTGTGAGTGGTGACAAAGTGGCTGGAGGGTCACTGAGACAGCTGGACAGAGGCTGATGATTAAACCTGGGGTGGGCACTCAGACCACGGAGAGATGCGGAGAGGCCAGAGACGGGCCAATATCTAGGAGCTGATGGTGCTCATGCACGCTCCATCTACCCCTTTATAATAGAATGAATTCATGTGCATCTGTGGATCTGTTTGGCTTTGGGTCCTGGGGCTGTGAAGAGGAAAGCATCTTACCATTCCTGGCCTGGGATTTGGGTAAGACCCATCAGTACACTAACTTTCAAGGTAACCTGGATTTTTATCTCCTGCTTCTGTGAAGAGGTGGTTAACAGGGAAGGATCAACCGAGAATAAGAAGGACACACATAGGCAGGTTTAAGAGGCAGCCCTGAGTCCCAGTTGTGAGTTCTGATTCTGCCCCTTGTGAAATCTGTGTTCTCTTGGGCAAATTACTCACCTGCCTGAGCCTCAGTGTCCTCATCTATAAAATGGGAATAATGAAAGTGTCTCTGCCCCGGCTGTTGTGAGGAGCAAATGGGGGTAGGTGGCAGAGTTCCTTTTGCTTCCTGTCTTTCATTATTAGTTAATTAAGGGTATAAACAATATAAGATTAAGAATAAGACCATATCTCAGCCAAAGCTACTCCAGTGGTTGGGAGTCATGAGATCATCTTTGCTTTGATCACCACTAACTGCTGCTTTGTGGGTTTGTTTTTTTCTCCTTCTCAGATGGGGGACTTGTCATCTCCATACCCTCAAAACCTATCATCCCACCTTCGTACACAGCAGTCATTCAATACATAGAGTTTAATGGATTACTAACCTTAAGTGGGCATGCAATAGCTCATTGCAATAGTTTTTTAAAATATATAATTTTTTCCCCCTTAACATAAATATACTTATTTGTATTTCATCCATCTTCTAACCTCTCCTCCCCTTCGGCAACCATGAGTTTGTTCTCTACATCCATGGGTCTGTTTCTCTTTTGTTTTATTTGCTTTGTTTTTTTCAGATTTCACATAGAAGTGAAATCATATGGTATTTAGCTTTGTCTGACTTATTTCACTTAGCATACTACCCTAACTGCTGCTTTTCGATTCTTTCATTTCTCCTAAAAAGCTCTCACTGAGAAAAAAAAATTTTTTTTTTTTTAGCTGAGCCATCCTGCCACCTGTTGGCAGCTCAGCTCGGGCTGGGAATTGAACCGGAAAAACATCTTTTAAATAGTAAAATAATTATATACTAATTTTTAAAAAATGGAAGCAGGTGCCATGATCTTCTCATGATATGAACCTTCTGGAATACCTTTCTCTCTGTTGGAAAAAGCTGGTGGAAAGTAGTGGAAAGGCAGACCTGGTCTTGACTCTTGTCTCTGTCATTTACCTGTTTGCCTGAGCCTCGGTGGTCTCACCTGTCAAGTATTGTTAAGATGGGCCTGGTGTGAGGACTAGAGAAGCATCTTGTTCACACTTGATCTTCCGCAGACCCCCATCCCTGCCTTCAGCTCCATCTGATTCCCCAAGGCCCAAAGAGATTCATTGAGGTACACAGAAGATGTACTCATTGAATTCTGGCAGAAGCAACATAGTGAACGCAGCTGTGGTTCTCAGAGAGGAACTCTGGGGGTGGCCCCAACCCCCAGGGAGAGGAGGCAGGGCTTTGGTGGAAGGGGATACCTCTAACTTGTAATGTGAGCGGAAGATTGGGGGCCTCCCCTGTAGGGGTGGGAGCAGGTCAGGGAGCGTGGAAACAGCAAAACCCACAGAACACCCAACCCAACCTACTTGTGCCCCAAGTTCTCACCAACATCTCCCCCATTTGGATAGGATCCCTCCCGTGCCTGGCTCTAATGATACTGGGGGCTCCTTCCTTTCTGATCTACCCCATTGATCTGCCCTTGCTGCCATTTTCTTTCCTTGGCATTTGGGGTCTTCGTGGCATGAGGGTGGCGGAAGGACACATCTCGTGCTCTGTGGACCTTTCCTCCCCCAGGAGATGGAGGGAAGAGGAAGTGTTTATCTGTTCCTGAGCTCTGCTGGGAGAGGGCTGACTGTTCCTGGAGCCCGCATTGCACCTCAGCACATACGAGACACTTTCCACACCCGTCCCACCCATTCTGTTATTTGATTCTCACAATATAACATGGTTCTGGATTCAGGCACACCTGGGTTTGAGTCTTGGCTTTGCCATGTACCACCAGCTGTGTGACCTTTTGCAAGGTCTTATGCTTCTGTGAGCTTCAGTTTGGCACCTTTCAAAGGGGAGTGATGATAACATCTCCCTCATAGGCCACTGTGAGGACTGAACCAGGCAAGGTCTCAGGGATAGTAGAGCTCTAGCCTGTAGTGAGTGTTCGAGAAATGTTAACTTCAGAAAATAAAGAAGCACCCCTTTTAGGTAGGTTTGTGATGCTGTTATGGCTTCATTTTTAGAGTTGGAGCTACTGCGGTTTAGAAAGGTGATGTCACTCACCCAAGGTCACCTGACTAATTGGTGAGGGAAGTTAGGTTTTCCACAGGATTCAGCAATTGATAGCACAAGCTTTGGAGCCCACGGAGCTGGACTCACCACTAGTTTCACAATTTCTTGGCCGTGTGACCTTGAGCAACTCACCATTGCCTTTGAGCCTTGGTTTTCTTTCTCTGTAAGGTAGGGCTGCCAGTGTCCCTTCAAAGAGCACTCTCTGCATCTCCTGGCTCAGGGACTTTTTGCAGGAGTGGGGTAGCAAGCAGAAGCCATCCGAAGATAGCTTTTCTTCCTGTCTTTTGTGAAAACCTGAGCTCAGCACGAAGATTAAGCTGGTGTCCCAGGTGGGTGTGGGGAGAAGGACCTGCATCTGTGATCCAAAAGCAGGGAGAGAGGAGAGATGGCCCCAGATGGGGAAGGGACTAGAGGTTCTGGGTCCCTTGAGTGTTGGGGATTTGGGCTCTGCTCCCTGGAAGTGCCTTGGGGAGATGGAACACCCCTCTGGGGAACGTTGCTGGGTGGCACACCCTGGAGGCTGAATCAATGGATTTGAGTGTTGGCCAAGAATCCGGACTCCAGGCAAGCCAGGGAAGTGTACCGGGCTGGACTCCAGGGGACCAAGCCCCTTTGGACAATGAGCGTCCATCATAAGAGGAGCCAGGTTGGCACAAAGGCCAGGGGGCCTCCCTCACTCTGTTTGTGACCCTCTGAGTCAGTGTTCCATCTGGAAGGACAGGTGGGGGCGAGGGAAGCTCAGTGCACACTGAGATTCAATTACTAACCAGCCTGGTAGGATGAAGGCCCACTGAACATGTTGCAATCAAAGTGAATAAAAGAACAGTTTGTGCATATCCGAGAGCAGGTGGTAAGATTAATAGGCACCGCAAAACGAGGGGGGAAGAGGAGAGACAGGCGCTGCAAGGCTGTGCTCAGCCGAGCTGGGCTACCCGTTTGCGTACCTTCACTGCCTTCATGGCCTTAACAGGCCAAAGAGTAAAGGATGTGCTTCATTGATAGAAATTGATGCTGGGGCCTCAGGCAGGCCAGGGGCCACCTACAGGAGAGCTACGAGGTGGTTACAGAGCTGAGGACAGGGTCCTTGGGGCACCACCTCCCAGGGCCTCCCCAAATTCCTCCCCAGCCCCTCCTCTGCCTCAGCCCTGGCCTCCATACCCTCAAGGTATCTACATGCTATCCATTCCAGGAAAAACAAAAACAGCCAGAACCTCATTTACCCTCATCTCTAACCCACAGCAAGAACATATGGGGTGAAGATCAGAATCTCCACTACAGACATTCTGAGCCCAGGGCAGGTCCCCATCCCAGCACCAGCATCACCCAATCAACCCTCACCACAGGCCTATGAATGATGGTCTCAGGCTAAATTTCTCAGAAGCAGCAGCTAAGTGGGAGAGAAGTGGACTAATTTGCCTGAGGCCGTAGAGTTTCAGAGTCAGGGCTGGGATTCACCCCGGGGGCACTGGCCGCAAGGCACACTCATAAACACTGATGTTCCACTGAGTGGGACCTCCACAGAAGCAGACCCCAGGCCTCCTGGGTCTAGTGTGTGCTAGACTACACTACACTTCTGAATAGCCCCAATCCAGCAAGCTGTTTCTTTCTGTGCCTCTGTTCCTCCATCTGTCCCATGAGACCCTTGGACTCACCAGATAACCTCTAAGCCCTCTCCCAGCCCTAGTTTTTTTGGGTCCTTTCCTGGCCCACCATCTGCTATTTAAGCCTGTACCTCGTAAGGCAGGAGTGTCTAGTGGTTCAAAAGTGGGCCGTGGAGTCAGAGTGCCTAAGTTTGAACGCAGCACTGTCATTTGATGTCCTTGTGATGTTAGGTAAGCTGCCTATCACCCTCTGTAAAGTGGAGAATAATAATAGTACTTACTATACACAGGTGTTGTGAAGATTCAGTAAACTAAACCATGAAAAGCCCATAGGGCAGTGCCTGGCACACAGTAGGTGCCTGGCACCTACGCATTGGTGATTATCACCTTCTGTTCTGATCTTGGGAGACACGATTCTTGTCATGTCCAAGGGCAAGGACCACACCTGCTCTAAATCTTCCTGTGGCTGGTCCTCAGACACCTTAGGAGTCTTCATATGACATCAATCAATCCCCCACCCCCAGGCAGGCCCATCTATCTTCTTACATCTCAGGAGGCAAGGGGGAAGGTAAGAACACAAGTTTTCTGCAATGAGGAAGAATCCCAAAATAAAACAACCAAAACTCTACTCACAGTTATCTGTGGCTGAGCTCCCTCCTGCTGGGCGTTAAGGAATCCTGATGGTTGTGTGTTGAAGACCTGGCCCTGGGTCCCAGTCAGAGCTCCTGTTAGCTGTTGCCCCCAAATCAGCCCTCTGTGGCTTTGCTCTTTCTCACATCACAGATGGGTGAGCTTGAGGAGGCCTGGCCTTCCGTCCCCGTCACCACTTCCCCTCCAGGTCTCTGGTGCCACATAGTTCTTGCCCCTGCAGTTGAGCTATTTCTCATAAGGAACTCTGAGAGTGGGGCTTGGGTATAGGCGTTGGAGTCAAGGGACTTAGGTTCTAATCCTGCCTAGTTGTAATACCCTTGAGCAATTCACTTAAGCTCCCTAAACCTTAATTTCTTCATCTGTAAAATGGGGGTAATAGGGCAGCCGCTTAGCTCAGTTTGGTTAGAGTGAAGTGCTCATAATACCAAGGTTGCTGTTTCGATCCCTGCATGGACCACTGAGCTGCGCCCTCCACAATTAGATTGAAGCAACTACTTGACTTGGAGCTGATGGGTCCTGGAAAAACACACTGTTCTCCAATAAATAAATAAATAAATTAATAAATAAATAAATAAATAAATAAATAAATAAATAAATAAGGATAATACACCAGCCTTACATAGATCATATGAAAGGACATTCTATTCCAATGCTCTTTCCCACCAGACCAGAGTTTTGAAACCCAAATGCCTACAGGTGCCAGGCAGACGACATACATAGGGGAAGGATGCTGGTATGGGACCACAGGGAGTGGTGGGGACTGTGAGAAATGGGGGAACACATGACCCAGCCAAAGGGGCATCTCTCAGCTTTAGCCAAACCTTGCCATTGGGAATGCCGGCCCAATGCCAGATGTGCCATGCATTTGGAAGATGTGCCACATTTTCCAGGAGATACTAGAAATCCTGACTTTTATGTGATGGCTTCCAATTTTAAAATGTTGACCACAAAGTCCAATCTTTAAAAAATGGTATGTGGATCGAACCAAACACCATTTGCTGTCTATGTTTGCTAGACCATGAGCTCCCTGAGGGCGGGGAGTGGGTCCCTAATGCCCAGTCCTGGGCTCAGCGAATACTCAGGCACCGTACTTGACCCAGTTCAAAGTGTTTTCATTCCTGTTATCAGGTAGAATATTAAATGGGAAGCTACTTTTTTTTTCTAGGAATACAAAAATGAGTATGATAAAGTTACTGCCCTCCTAGGCTAATGGCCTTTGATGACCTCATCAGATCTTTGCACTTATTGATCCCACACTCCAGACCCCAAAAGATAGATCTGGGCCAGTGATTCTCAAGAAGGGAGATTTTGTACCCAAAATAAAGTTGGCCAGATTCAGCAAGTAAAAATATAAGATGGCAATATTTGAGACATGCATATACTAAAAATGTATTTGTGGTTTATTTGAGATTGAAATTTAACCAGACATTTTCTATTTTACCTGGCAATCCTACCCAGAGCAGACATTTGGCAATGTCTGAAGATGTCATAACTCAGAGGGGATTCTATTGACATCTAGTGGGTACAAGTCAAGAATTCTGCAAAGCATCTGACAGTGCACAGAACACAGATTAAATATGAATAGTGTCCAGCTTGAGAAAGGGCTCCAGACTTGCCCATGTCCCTTCAGGGCAAACCCCACTCTGAGGGGGCCTTTAATTTCATAATTAGCCCCTTGGGGAGAGGGCATAGTGATAGTTTTCAGCTCCTGTGCCTCTCCCAAGAGCAAGTAACTGACAGCAAGGAATGGGTCAGAGAGCCTGTGGTGCCAAGAGGAAAAGGAGACGGTAGGTAGCTGGGGAACGGAGATCATCTGCAACCCACATCAAACTTTTGTCTGCTCTGGAATTGAACACCAGGGTTGAGCAGGCAAAAATCCAGCAAATGCTTCCATGATACTGAATCCTGGATCCCTGGCCTTGAGGAAGCCCCACCATGAAGAAAAGTGTGCTGCCCCAAAGCCTGGCCCTCCACTGCAGCCCAAAGTGTGTAATGACAGGCTGAATGTATGCATGAAGACAAGAAAGAAGCTACTTGAAGGCTAAGGTGGAAAGACACTGGGAATCTGGTTTCTAGTATTGTTTCTGCCACTGCCTGGCTGTGTGATAAGTTACCCTCCTCTGTGTGGCCTCAATTTCCCCGTTTTTAAAATGAGGAAGTTAGAGACGCTTAGAAACTTCTATAACTTCCAAATGCATCAGAATCACCTTGAGGGCTTGTGAAAACACAGATTGCTGCTTCCCCTTCCCCTCAAGTTTCTGACTGAAGTATTCGAGGGCGGGGCCTAAGAATCTGCATTTTTAATGAGTTCCCAGGTGATGCTATTGATCCTTAGACACACTTTGGGTAGCACTGGACAAGATGATGGATTAAAGGCCCTTCATGTCCTGTTGATGCAGGATCTCCAAGTCCCCTTCGTACCCTGGGCAGGGCTGATGGGGCCCACACAGGAAATCTGTTCTTTTTTACCCCAGGGAGGGCTAGGTGTATTTGTAGGAGAGGGTCCAGGAGCTGGTTTTCTCAGTTCCACCTGGTCAGCACGCCTCACCAGGCCTTGTACTGTGAGACACTGCCATCTACTGGATGCACCAACTCCGTGCTGGACCCAGAGCTCGACCATATTTAGGGCCTGGTTCAAGGAGGAACATTCCTGGGTGATATCTTTCCTATCAGACCCCTGGGAAGCAGGCTTTGTAATGCCTGGGCCATCTGAACCCTTCAGATGACTCAGTTTCCAATATAGATACTGGCACCTGAATTAACCTGGGAAGATGAAAAAGAAATGCTCCTGCAAGCATTTAAAAAACCTGACATACAGTTAATCTTAACTCACTAAATGCAAATGTTGCTGGTGATATTGATATGGAAGAGGTTTTGTGCACCTTTGCAATTTTTTACTAGTCACCCTTTTTTGGTGGTTCCACACAGCGTGTTTAAAACATGGAGAATCACCAAATTAAGCAAAAACAAAAAAGGAACCCATAGCAACGCTGGCAAGCCTTTGATGAGACAGACACTCTTATTCACTTCATGGGAGTTGTTAAACAAAAAAACTTAACTTCCAGAGCTGAAAGTCTTTTCATTTATTTATTTATTTTAATTTTTTCATTAAACAATTTCTTTTTAAAAAAATTTATATTGGGTAACAGTGTGTTTTTTCCAGGACCTATCAGCTCCAAGTCAAGTCGTTGTCCTTCACTCAGTTGTGGAGGGTGCAGCTCACTATCCCATGTGGGAATCGAACCGGCAACCTTGCTGGTCAGAGCATGTTCTCTAATCAACTGAGCTGCCACCCGGCCGCCCTGAAAGTCTTTTTAAAAGGAAGGGTTTATTGGGCCATATTGCTAGCAAGGAAAAGGACCAGGTCCTGGGGCACCAGCAGCAGTACCAGGTGGAAAAGGCACCATATCCATTGTCCGGGGTTGACGGGCTTTTTTTTTATACCTCGAGTAAGTGGTAGGGAGAAAGACGTAAGTTGTTTTGAAAGCATTTACATTGGCTTCAGATCATGGGTTTGGGAGAAAGGAAAGCAGACCTAGTTTTGGGATGGGTGCAGAGTCTGCAGAAAGGAAGGAGTGTCTGCTCCTTTGGATTAGCTATGGGCAACTGTCCGGAAAGTTCACACATAATTCTTGCATATACAGGATGTGATGGTTCCTGGGGTTCAGTGGCACCAGGCTAGTCTCTTTTGGATAATGGCTGAAGTTAATTCACCTGGAAGTTAATTCCAAGTTCCAACACATGCACAGAAATGCAAGCAGTCTGGTTGGGTTTTTGCCCTGTAGTTGTTAACTGATTAACCTCTTCTTGTCTCTTCCTTCCATTCTCTGGCCTGCTGTAATTTAATTTAGGACATCTCAGAATTTTCTCCTTGTCAGAATGTAACCCGAAAGTGAACCGACACTAGATTTCCCAGGGTGGTGTAGGGGTCTCTGGAATTGGGCTACACCTAGGTTTGGGGAGAATCTGTGTCACCTCAGTCACAGCACTGTCTTCTTCTTTTAATTTCTTCAGCCGGAAATGAGGAACTTGGAGACGGTCAGTGTAACTTCCTCAGAATCACCAGGAGAGCTTGTTAAAGTACAGAGATGCTCATTCAGCCGGTCTGAGGTGGGCCTGATACTCCACGTTTCCAGTCAGCTCCCTTGTCACCTATGTGAATAAGTCACTGAAGGGGACCCAAAATTTTGCCACCCAGAAGCTGCCCTTTTGGGATATTGCTTTTTAAGCTGTTTATTAAGAAACAAGCCTCACAAAGAACCTTTGGCTCTCCCCACCTTTGCTGCCCAAGAGATTCAGACAGAGAAACCTGCTTCAGGAAGAAAATCTTAGAATGCTGCCTTAGCCTAATTTGAATTAAGTATTGTGGGCGGAAAAGGGCTATATGTTAAACCTGACAAGCTCTGGAGACTGAAAATAACCACAGAGGATGGTGTGAACATCAAAATTTCTAACTAAGGTGGGCCATGGTGGGAAGTCACATCTCTTGAGCTTCCTTATTAAATTAATCTGTGTCTTTTCAGTGGGCCTGTTCTTTGTCTTTTTGTACTAGATAACATCTTTTTTTTGTTTTTTAAAGATTTTTATTGGGGAATTGGGGGAAGAGGAACAGACAAGTTGCTGTCCTTTTGTTCTTCAGTCTAGTTGTGGAGGAC
>NW_017731488.1:371851-382445 GCF_001890085.2 Hipposideros armiger
GCGGCTGCTGGCTGCTCACGCTGGCTGCTAGCTACACATGGTAGCCCATGGCAACCTACTGCAGCAGGAGCTGCAGACTACACCGTCTCAGGTGACTCACAGCAGCCCAGCTCCAGGCTGAGCTGTTGTTCAGCATCTTAGCTGTAGAGGGCAGTGTCACTGGCTCTCATAGGTGGGATCCGAACCAGGGCCCTCTGGTGTCCCAAGCCAGCCCTTAACCAACGCACCATTTGGCCGGCCCTAAAATAACATCTTTACCAATTCTTCCCCCTGCCCCACCAGACCTGGAAACTGCAAAAATCCTCATTATCGTGCTTGTCTCCTGATTACCATCTCTATGTGCTGTCAAGAGCAAACTGTTAGCTATCCTGCACCTACCTGTCTCTCCAATGTATTTTTATCCAATCCCAAAGATTTCCCAGCTTTGTTTTCTCCCACCCCCTTAATCTATCACCAATGGATTTCATGTAACCTTCCTCCTTTGATTTTATGTATAAAATAAACTGCAAACTGCCATTTTGTGGAGCATTTTCTCAATCCGTTGAGATTTTGCTTCCTGGCAATTGTCGACAGTTTGGCTCAAATAAACTCTTATAAGTTTTTTCTTAGGCTGGACGTTTTTCATCGGCAGTATGATAAATAAGAACTTCAGGCAGGCGCCTGATAGCTAGATACCCGCTGGGTCTCATTGTTACTGAGTTGCCCAGCAAGAATGTCCCTGCCACTTAGGTTCCCCTCTTTCTCAAGTACCAGTAAATCGCCCATTCTCATTTCTGAAATCTAATGCCCCATTCCCCCTCTTTCCTCCTTTGTCCAAAATGTCTTATATTCCCAATGTTGCCTCACAGTCTTTGAAATTTTCATGCTTATATGAATCCCCCATGTGCATGTATTAAAATTTGATTTTCTCCTGTTAATCTGATTATTAAGCCAGCTAGAAGAATTTAGAAGGTAGGAGAAAAGTTTTATTTTATTTTTTTAGCCCTCACAATGACTATGGGGACCATGGGACAGAGGGGCAGTTGAAGAGATGTATTAGAGAGTCGATCAATAGAATCCGAGTTTGGAGCCAAACTTTGGGCTCTGGTGCTCGGGCCAAGCACATGGGTATTTCGACCTGGTCTCTGCCCTTGTGTTACAGCCCAGCTCCAGCAGTAAACAATCAACTCTGTAAATAACTTCGTGGGCAGGGGCTGAGGGCAGATCTGAGCCTGCCAGGCTCAGGGACCCGAGAGCATTTAAGAATATGGCCTCGGTACTCACCATTGGGCATTGCAAACAAAGACAAATAACATCTCCGCTCCAAAACAGGACTGTGGCAGGCAGGTCAGTAGCAGATGGTTGGATTTGGATTTTCAAGCTGGGCTTTGGCCATGAGAAGCAATGCAGCACAGTGGTTAAGCATCTGAACAGCTCTGTGACCTTGGTCAAGTTCGTTAATTTCCTGAACCCCAGTTTTCCCTTGTACTAATACTACCTAGCAATTAAATGCAAAAAATTGAAAGTCCCATATAAATATCAGGGACAAGTGTAAACGCAAGATAAATGAGACAGATATAGATACTATCACTGACGATTCTCTCTCCAACAGGACTGGATGGGTTCCTCTGTGCCCTGCTTTCAGCTAGGCCTTGAACTTGGCCTCAGTCCTGTCTTAGTCCTGTGCAGCCCAGGCTTAGCAAAGAACCCAGCTAAGTCACCCCCCAACCCCTGATTACGTCTTCATCCTCCACTTTTTGATGTCTAAATCCTTGGCCTGCCTTTAGCAAGAATCCTGTTAGGTTAGTTTAACAAGAATCCCCCTACCTTGGATGTCTCTTCACAGTATCTTTCCATCCACAGACCCCTTCATCCTGCTCTTTGGCTATAAACCGCCAGCTGTCTTTACTGTATTTGGAGTTGAGTCACACCTCTCTCTCCTATTGCAATATTCTTGAATACAGTCTTCCTTACTGTTTTGACAAGTGTCAGAATTCTTTTTCTTTAACATCCCCAATCTGAACAAAAAATTAAAAGCCAACCCAAGGGAAACCAATGGCAGGCAGTAAATCTTACACTCCTTTTGTAAACTCCATTTGAACCCAGTACTTGGCACAATTGCCCAACCCACGGTAGGCCCTCAGCAAGTATTTGCTGAATGAATAAGAGTGTCCTTGGGATGCTGACAATAATAGGAGCCATAGTGTTTAAGAGCTGAGTTCCATCTGTTCCTTTAGCTCAGAAAGATGGGATGGTTTGTAGAGGGGCACTGGGAGTCAGGCAATCAGGGTCCAGTCCCAGTTCTGCCCTAGCTTTATGAGCCCCACTCCCCTCATCTGTGAAATGAACAAATGGTAAGAGGTTTTCTTTAAAAAAATTTTTTTTAAACTGGTTTTTTTTTTACTTCAATCCATGAAAAATTCGTTTTACATTATGAGTCAGTATATTTATAGCTTACATAATACATATAAAATTGCGACATCAAGTTGATGAAACAGTAATAATCCTTACTATATGGACGTGCTCCTGTCTTGTTCTCTTCTAATCTATCCTATTTTGTTTTTTGAAAAATGCTATTTGTAGCCAAAGAAATAATTTCTATCACCCACCAATGGGTCCCAAACTGAAACTTGAAAAACACTTGTTAGAGGGCCTTCCGTCTAGGTCTGGTATTCTAAGCTGCTTGCATATTTCTGCATCCACGTCTTTGGTTAGACCTGCCTTCTTTCTCTTGCTTATCTAATTTATCTTTTTTTTTTTTTCCAATTTTATCGGGGAACAGTGTGTTCTTCCAGGATCCATCAGCTCCAAGTCAAGTCGTGTTTTCAATCTAGTTGTGGAGGGCGCAGCTCACTGGTCCATGTGGCAACCTTGGTGTTATGAGCACTGCGCTATAACCAATGGGCCACCCTCTATTTGATCTTGACTCCTTTAAGGCCTACGCAAATCCTTTCTCCTACAGCAGCGGTTCTCAACCTATGGGTTGCGACACCTTTGGGGGTCGAACGACCCTTTCACAGGGGTCACCAAAGACCATCGTAAAACAAAAATATATTTACATTACAATTCATAACAGTAGCAAAATTACAGTTATAGAGTAGCAACGAAAATAATTTTATGGTTGGGGGTCGCCACAACATGAGGCACTGTATTAAGGGGTCGCGGCATTAGGAAGACTGAGAACCGCTGTCCTACAGGAAGTCTTTTCTTCTTTGCCACAAGTTCCACTTCTCAATCTTTTTCTTTTTTCCCCCTTAAATGGCTACATCTGTCAATTAGCTGGTAGGTGTTTCTTGTTGTGTCTGCTGGCTCATGAGTCGTGATCTTTCACGAGTCAGGTAGAAATAGAGAAGGAAGATTTATTAAAGTAAGAGAAAGGTCGGCTGGACAGAGTCTGCTGGAAACCACTGCAAGCTACTGCGTCAAATCTTTGCTTGGTCTCAAGTTTTATATTTTCTAACCAGGATGCAAATTGCTTTGGTCTGTAGTGGAATTTTCTATTGAGTTCAGCTTTGTCCATTGGGGTGGGGAAGGTGCAGTTAGGCTGGTTATTGCAACCCTTGCATATGTTATGTAGATTTAAGTTGGATCCCATACAGATGTAAAACCTCTCCCAAGTCACAGGACCTGCTCTGGGCCGAGGTAAACAGAACCATAAAAACTGGTATGCATAGTGAATGTACAGCAAACAGAGCCAAAGAAAGCATTCCAAAAAATCCCAAGCTAAATTACACTTATTGATTCGAATTATACCAGAGATCCAAATCTCAAAATAGAAGAATCAGTACCACCATTACAATACCATCTTAACATTTATTTGTCTATTTGTGTATCTAGAACTGTGCTTGGGACTATGGAGGAATCAAAAAGACATAAGATACATTCTGGGGTCAAGTGCTGAGCTGGAGTGATCAGCAAGACACAGAGAACAAGGAACAGGAGAAAAAAGTCTCCTGGAGGAAGCAGGGAGGGGAGAACCCTCCATCCACGCCTCAACGGATGGAATTCAGAGAAGTGGAGGGAGGGCGAAGAGTGAGGGCTGAGGAGAAAAGAAGCCCAAAGGCAGGGGAGGGGCAGGAAAAAAAAACGATCTCCTAACAAAGATGAGAGGGTGCCGTGGGAACCGGATCAGAGGAAGGACCTTCCTGCCACCTGACTAGCTGGATTCCCCAGGATTGAGCAACCCCGGGGAGTTGGGTCAGCAGCTGCAGTTTCTACTCTGGGCAGATACCAAAATGACCAGCTGGCTGGACACTCCTGACCCAGAGCTGGCTCAAGAGAAGCTGTGGATAGGTTTATCTTGAACGTTTCAGGAAAAACAAAAAGAAGTTGACTGAGCTATATTGCATGGTTTTATGTATTTTAATTAAAGTATAGTTGATATACAATATTACATTAGTCTCAGGTCTATAACATAGTAATTCAACATTTATATACCTTATGATTGATCATGCAACGTCTAGTAACCCTCTGTCACCATACAAAGTTATTTCGATGTTATTGACTGTATTCCCTGTCCTGTACCTTACATCCCCTATTTCATGGTTTTAAATCATAGACTGAAGAGCGACAAAGAGTTTCTCTTTGACCAAACTCTACTCAGGCTGCTTTGAGCTTTTCAATTAGGCTTCTACTTTTGGATTTCCATGTTTTTCTCTGCATTGTCCACTTGTAGGTTGGTTTAGCCAGAATCCTCCATCTTTGATATCTAATTACCCTCTGTATCAAATCAGGCTCCTCCTCCACCCCCACCCCCACCTCCCACAGGTGATGATGTCTGACCATCGTGACCTGCCTTCAGCAGGAATCCTGTTAGGTCAGTTTAGCCAGAATCCCCCTTACTCCTGATGTTTCCTCTTAGTAATTTTCCATCCTCTGACCTCCACCCTGATGTTTGGCTATCAGTTCCTGCTTGCCCGTGCTGTATTTGGAGTTGAATCCAATTTCTCTCTCTCACCGCAAAACCACACTGCAGTGGTCCCTACACCTATCGTGATGGCCCCTCTTACATAAAGTCTTTCTTACCATCTTTAACCATTGTCATGAATCATTTTTTCTTTAACAATAGTTTACAGGACCCATGAGAGGACATAGGAAACAGTCAACAAGCAAGAGGTTGTGGGGAATACTTGCACAGACAAAGAAGCAACGGCGGAGGCAAGATCGCGTCAGGGACCGAGTTCCAGTTCTGCTCTGCTTCATGCTGCCTGTGTGATCTTTCTTTTTTTTTTTTAAGATTTTTATTGGGGAATTGGGGGGATGGGAACAGTGCTGGGGAATTGGGGAAAGGGGAACAGACTGGCTGCTGGCTACACACGGTAGCCCATGGCAACCCACTGCCACAGGGGCTGCAGCATACACCATCGCCGGCGACTCATGGCAGCCCAGCTACAGGTTGAGTTGTTGTTCAGCATCTTAGCTGTAGAGGGCAGTGTCACTGGCCCTCATATGCGGGATCCGAACCGGGGCCCTCTTCTTAACCATCGCGCCACTTGGCCGGCCCCACATTTTTTATAATTAGTTTCAGCTGTATAACACAGTGCAATAGTTATACTTTTTACCCCTCAAAGTGACAACCCTTCTCCCCCAATCCGCTGCCCCGCTTACCCCCCGCAATATCATACATATCTATTATAATGCCCTTGACTCCACTCCCACACTATACTCCACGTCCACCATTCTTTTATGCTCTGGACGCTAATCTTCACATGGTCCTACAGGCCAGGAGGCACACCTATTCCTACCTTACCCCAGAATTTCCTGTCCCCCTGCCTCGCTTTATGTTTCTTCAAAGCCTTATCATCCGACACCCGCGATATATTTCACTTATTTATTCATTTATCTGTTTCTCCTCCCTGAAATATAAACCCCATAAGGACAGGGATCTATGTCTGTTTTGGTCACTTCTACATCCCTGGTGCTTAGACAGTGTCTGATACATACTAGGTGTTAATATTTGTTGCATGAATACATGAATGGATAAAGTAGCTGAGCCTCAGAGAGATTATTAAATAAACTAACTTTACCCAATGTTATCCGGTCGGTAAGGGGATGAGCTGAAATTCAAACCCAGGACCGTGATACCCTGGGAGTCAATCCCTTTAACCCTCTATACCGTAATTGTCTCATTCATTCAACAAATGTTTATTGAGATCCTAATTCCTGTTGGGCACTGTCCTAGGTGCTGGGTATACAGCAGTGAACAAAACAGCAAAACCCTTGACCTCATTGTGTTTGCATTCCGGTATCGTAGCATCTGAAAGAGGCCCAAGATAAGATTGTGACGGTGGGTGCAAGGACTGAGTACTGACACTCTGGTTTCCTGCCCATGGCAGACATGACTAGTCGATCAAGGCCTTTATTCCTGCTGAGCCCAGATGCTACTCACGATCCTTCTCAGTACAGCACTCCAGGCTGCCGCTGTCGACTGGAGTTTGCATCAAAGTGAACCCTATTTGCTATGTATGAATAGGTGAATCCACATGGGCATGAATTCCAAACTTGTGCTATGTGGCCAGAACCTCTGGGACCACAGATGGAGGTTCCATGGCTGGCTCGGGACTTGGAGTTCCTTCCCAATGGCGTCAGACAGTGTCCCTTATTCCTTTCCCCAGCCACTGACCTACCGTGGAGAAATGGGGGACAAAAAGGTGTGCCAAGGTACAGACTGAAAGGCCCTAGAGGTGATCAGGTTATGTGGAGGCTGGGAGTGTAGACTGCTGTAAGGAATGGCATAGGCTCTGGAATGGGCAGTTTTGGGTTCAAATCATGGCTTATCTATCCACATGTGTGATTTTGGGAAATCATTGCCCCATTCTGAGCCTTAGTTTCTTCACTTATTAAATGGAGATAATGCATTTACTTCAAAGAGTTGATATGAAATTAGGTGAAGTAATATATACAAGGGCCTAGCTTAGTGCTTTGCACATAGTAGGCATTCAACAAATGTTTGATGAGTGAACAAATGCATACATAAGTGATTGAATGAGTGAGTGTTCCAGCAGGGAAGGCAGACACAAAAAAGCAAGTCTGGCAAATTGTATTTTCCCAACAGGACTTCAACCAAATCTCTGATCCTTATGACTTCTTCCATTGAGAGGTGAGGTCTATGTCACCTCCCCTTGAAATTAGGAAGACTTTTGTGATTTCAACCAAAAGAGTATGTTAGAAGTGACGCTATGTGACCTTCGAGGCTAGGAGTACTTGCTCTTGAAGACTTTAGTTACCATGTAAGGAATCTGACTGCCCTTAGGTTGCCGTGCTGTGAGGAAGGCCTAACTTGCCCATGGAGAGACCACAGGGAGAGGCTAGGAGAGTATGTGAAGAGAGAGACGCCCATCCAGCTCCCAGCTGTTCCAGCCCCATCCACCACCCACCACCAGGAACCACATGGGAGATCCCATCAGACCACTCAGCCAGTACTTCCTGAATTCCTGACCCACAGAAACCTTGAGAGATAATAAAATGATTGCTGTTGCTTTAAACCACTAAGTTTTCGGGTGATTTATTGCATAGCAACAGTAACTGGAATAGCAGGTCACCCAAACACCCTACAGTGAATAGTATAATAGAAGTTTGTACGGTGTGTTTGAAAACATGGAGGAAAGAGCCATTAGAAGTAGTTAAATGCTGCATGAAGAAAGAAATTGCTCAAGCATATCTAAGACAAAACACCATCAGATTGAGTTGCTGTTGGAAGTAATCTTTACATGAAGGCTTTCAGATACTGGAGCTCAAGAACAATTTCCATTCTCCACTGTCTTAGGAAACCTCCCTGGATTGCCACTCCCCCGACGCCCACCCCTTTTCCAGCCCCTTCTGAACTCCCACAGCTTTCAGGCTGCTGAGCAACAGAAAAAGCATTGAACTTGGAGTCTTGGGTTCAAGCCCTGCTCCACCACCTACTAGCTGAATAATTCCGAGCGAGTCAGTTTGACTAGCTACACCTCAGGCTTCTCATTTACAAAACAGAAATACTGCAACTGCTAACATTTATTAAATGCTCTATATGCTAAGCCCTTTATACTTCACTTAATCCTTATAACTACCCAATGAGGCAGAATATTATCTCAATTTTACCAAGGAGGAAACTGACCCAGCGACCTTAGGTAACTTGCCCCACGCTGGGCATCATGGGAGTGTCAGGTCTGGGATTCAAAACCAGGACGTCTAGCCCTAGAGCTTGTGCTCTTATCATGGCGCTGACCCAGCAGGGTGGGGAGAAACTCAAGGAGAGCTTGTGAAAGCAAGTGAAAGGGCTTCTGTAAACCACAACAGTGCTGTGTGCAAAGGCGGGGAAATCTTTTTATAGTGATTTGCAGCTGCCTTGTGGCACTTCCATGTTCTGCATCACAGTGTACACAGCTGCTGGTGTTTCTGGACCTACCGTCAAAGCTCCTTCAAGACAAGGCTCATATCTCATTTCACCTCCTTACCCATGCAGCATCCAACCCAGCTCCAACGACAGAATGGTGGCTCCGAGAAAATGTGGATGGAGTGGGTTCCCCTTTGAAGCTGAAGTGCTAAGACAATTAAATCTGCTCATAAAAACGTAAAGAAAACAAGAACACCTTTTAAAAATACGTCTGAAAACATTCTCAACATTCCTGAAACACTTCTAAACCAAGCCTTCTATCCTGGGCTTGAAAACTCAACCCAATGTTTTCTTTCTGAAGTTTGCAGATGTGGTTATAAACGAAGGAGGGAAAAGGTGAAGCAGAGCCTTTATGACTCCATCAGATACTCCCTGACACATTCCTCAGGGTAGGAGGGAGGTCTTCCATCAAAAGTGGCAGAAAATCCGGTGGTCGGATGGCTCAGTTGGTTGGAGTGTGGGCCCATAACACCAGGGTTGCCGGTTCGATCCCCACATGGGCCAAGAGGCTGCGCCCTCCCCCCCCCCAACTAGATTGAAGACAGCTGCTTGACTTGGAGCTGATGGGTCCTGGAAGGACACACTGTTCCCCAATGAAGTTTAAAAAAAAAAAGGAGGAGGTGCAGGTGAAGTTATTTGAAAGCAGAACTCTCTCAGGCCAAGAGGTGCAGTGGAAACTTGTTTTCACAAAGTCCTTTTGTGTGTGAACTGACCCAGAAATTCTGGGGAAATTCTAGAGAAATTTGATGTTATGAGGCAGCCACCCATGAAATTCGGTTCAGAAGCTTCCCTTAAGCGGAGGTCCTTCTTATAGAAGCCTGGAGAACTGAAATAGTTTCCAGTGTAGCAAGAAGGAAAATTCTTCAACATGTTTGTGTTACTGGGTTTGTCTTTCCTTTTCCATAGCAAACAGCAAACTTCCATAACAAGCCGACATTGAACCAAAATAGAAGGATTTCTCAAATTCATTTGACTGGGGTTAAACACAGCTGAAAGAGCTCATTGTTCTGTTCATGAACAGTCATCTGAAACTTTTCGCCAATCATAAATCTAAGCTGTAAATTATAGTCAATAACATTTCACATTCATCTGATATATTGAAGCAGCCAAGTGTGTACGGATAGTACAACGGGTAAAAACACAGCTTTGGTACTGGACAAGCTGAGTTTGAATCCAGCTCCATCATTTTGTAGCTGTGGGGCCATAGGTAAATAGTTTAATCTCTTTAAACCTCAATTCCCTCTATTACAAACTAGGTATAATATTAATAGTAGTTACAGATTTCCAGGGTTATTGTCAGGCTTAAATGAGTATATATACATACTGCATATTATATTGCGTCCTCAATAAAATGTTAGCTATTGTGGTAGGCAGCCCATAAAATGGCTCTCAGTAATTCCTGCCTCCTGGCATTCACACCTTTTGTGTAATCACTTCTTGATTGTGGCTTAGGTTTGACACAACTAGCTTCCAACAAGCAGAATGTAGCAAGAGTAATGGGATGCTATGGACCCGGAATAGCCAAAACAACCTTGAAAATAGAAGAACAAAATTGGAGTGTCACACTTCAAAACTTATTACAGAACTACAGTAATCAAAACAATGTGATAGTGCCATAAAGACAGACATACAGATCAACGGAATAGAATAGAGAGGCCCAAAATAAACCCTCGCATATATGGCCGAATGATTATTGATAAGGGTGCCAAGACCATTCAATGGGCAAAGGACAGTCTTCAACAATGATTCTGGAAAAATTGGATATTCACATGCAAAAGAATGAAGTTGGACTCTCATCTTATACCGTATACAAAAATAATCCCGAATGGATCAAAGACCTAAATGTAAGAGCTAAAGCTCTTACAAAAAACTTCACCACATTAGATTTGGCAATGATTTGTTGGATTATGACACCAAAAGCACAGACAACAAAAGAAAAAAATACACAAATAGGATTTCATGAAAACTAAAATCACTTATGCATCAAAGGACACTGTCAACAGAATAAAAAGGTAACCTATAGAATGGAAGAAAACATTTAGAAATTATATATCTGACATGGTATTAATATCCAGAATAAATAAATAACTCCTAATTCTAAACAACAACAACCAAAACCCAAACCTAATTCAAAAATGGGCAAAAGAGGGCCAGCCGAGTGGCGCGATGGTTAAGAACTGGCTTGGGATGCCAGAGGGCCCCGGTTCGGATCCCACATATGAGGGCCAGTGACACTGCCCT
>NW_017731488.1:382700-384394 GCF_001890085.2 Hipposideros armiger
GCCAGTGAAGCAACGTCCTCCACAACTAGACTGAAGAACAAAAGGATAGCAACTTGTCTGTTCCCCTTCCCCCAATTCCCCAGCACTGTTCCCATCCCCGCAATTCCCCAATAAAGATCTTTAAAAAAAAAAAATGGGCAAAAGACTTGAATAGACATTTCTCCAAAGAAGATATACAAATAGCTAATAAGCAGATGAAAAGATTCTCAGTGTCACAGATCATTAGGGCACTGCAAGTTAAAACCACAATGAGATATCTATCACCTCACACCCATTAGAATGGCTACTATTTAAAAAATAGAAAATAGCAAGTGTTGGCAAGGATGTGAAG
The DNA here is from genome assembly GCF_001890085.2 of Hipposideros armiger. NCBI lineage: Eukaryota > Metazoa > Chordata > Mammalia > Chiroptera > Hipposideridae > Hipposideros > Hipposideros armiger. Next base: position 383,032 of record NW_017731488.1, read on the forward strand.
AAATCGGAGCCCCGTGCACTGTTGGTGGGAATGTAAATTGGCATAGCCACTGTGGAAAATACTATGGTGGTTCCTAAAAATTAAAAATAGAATTACCTTATGATCCAGCAATTCCACTTTGGGTGTATATCCCAAAGAATTTAAAGTGGGGTCTTGAACAGATATTTGTTATACCCATGTTCATAGCAGCATTATTCAGAATAGCTTAAACATGGAAGTAACCCAAGTGACTATTAACAAATGAACGGATAAGCAAAATGTGGTATTTATCTATGATGGAATATTATAGGAAGGCCTTAAAAAGGAAGGAAAATTTGACATTTGCTGTAACATGGATGAGACTTGAGAACATTATGCTAAGTGAAATAAGCCAATCACTAAAAGGTAAATACTGTACGATTCCACTTATATGAAGTTCCTTGAGCAGTCAGATTCATAGAGACAGAAAATAGAATGGTGGTTACCTGGGGTTGCGGGGGGAAGGAGGAATGGGGAGTTATTATTTAATGGGCACGGAGTTTCAATTTTGCAAGAAGAAAAAGGTCCTGGAGATGGATGGTGGTGATGGTTACACGACAACATGAATGAACTTCATCACTGAACTGTACACTTAAAAATGGTTACATTAGTAAACTTCACATTATGTGCATTTTAATACAATAAATAAATACATTGAAAAAAGAAGAAGAAGAAGAAGCAAGATAAAGAGGGATTTTCTTTTTCAACATATCATTAGACTGGCTGAGGCCTGTCCCTGACATTTATGGGTCCTGGGGCAAGGCCACAAAGGAAGACTACAAACGGAGACCCACATATCATATGTCTAAATACTTAAATGGAACAAACACACATTTAAATAAGAGACGTTCTATCTTCTTACCCAGTCAAATTTACATTCAAAAGGACAAAATCAACCACAAACCTTTAATGTCGTTTGGATAGTTCCCTTTTGTTTCAAGGGCATGGGGTAAGAGATGTGAAGAAGCGTTTTCCTGGGACCTGAAAATCATTAGCCATGAATGGGTATTGAGGGTTGTGACGTGCCAGCACTGAGTGGCAGAGGTGCCCGTGTGTTCTGGTCATGCAGAACAACCCATGTGGCCAGTCACTCCACGCCTATGAGTGGCAGAATTAGGTTTATGTAGACATCCTTGGTGCCATTCCTTCCTGTATTCATTCATTTCGAGAGAAGATGACAATCACCTGGTTGTGTTTTCATTCTTCACAATTATTTTATTACATGTATATATATTTAAAGATTTTATTGAGGAATTGGGGGAGGGGAACAGCGTTGGGGAATTGGGGAAGGGGAACAGACAAGTTGCTGTCCTTTTGTTCTTCAGTCTAGTTGTGGAGGATGTCA
>NW_017731488.1:387724-394241 GCF_001890085.2 Hipposideros armiger
GAGGGCAGTGTCACTGGCCCTCATATGTGGGATCCGAACTGGGGCCCTCTGGCGTCCCAAGCCAGCTCTTAACCAGCGCGCCACTCGGCCGGCCCCAAATATCTGTATTTTTAAAATCTATTGAGACTTAATTTGTGACCTAAAATATGGTCTGTCCTAGAGAATGTCCCATGTGCACTTGAGAACAATGTGTATGCTTTTGCTGGGTAGAGTGTCCTGTAGATGCCTGTTAGATCTGATTGGTTTATTGTGTTGTTCAAGTCCTCCATTTCCTTACTTATCTTCTGTCTGGTAGTTCTATCCATTATTGAGAGTTGGGTATTGAAGTCTCCAACTATGATTATAGAGATGTCTATTTATCCCTTTAATTCTATTAATTTTGGCTTCATGTATTTGATGGTCTGTTATTGTGTGTAAACTTTTTCTTCTTTTAAATCTGCTCAAGGTTGATAGTTCTCCAGACAATGGATGACAATGTTGAGGCAGGGGTTGGTGGGTGGGGGGTGGGAAGGTGTCTGTTTTGTTTACTCCTAGGCAGGGATGACATTTGGCCAGTATGTGCCAGATGGCCCTATGGATTGCCTAATTATTTATTTATTTAGTTTTTCCAGGACCCATCAGCTCCAAGTCAAGTGGTTGTTTCAATCTAGTTGTAGAGGACATTTTTCCAGGACCCATCAGCTCCAAGTCAAGTGGTTGTCTTCCATCTAGTTGTGGAGGGGGCAACTCAGTGACCCATGTGGGGATTGAACCGGCAACCTTGGTGTTATGAGCACTGTGTTCTAACCAACTGAACTAACCGGCCGCCTTAGGTTGTCTAATTTTGACTAGTCAAATGTCTAATTGGGTGGTGGCTGTGCTATACCAGTTGTTATTTTCATTTATCATCCTTTCTTTGGGGGTAATAGAAGTCTATGGTCCCTTTACATTTTAAACTCAGTTTCAATTCAGTAATTAAAATTGGCCAGTCCAACTAATAATCAGAATTCTGAACTTAATCGCGAGTTGAATGTTCTGTCCTTCCTCATTCCTCCTTCGGCAGCTTGCTAACTATAGCGTTTACATCTCTGGAGTTGCAGTCGGGGAAGAAGGAAGTAAAGGAGAACAAGGAAGTTTCTGGAGCAGACCTGTTGTCAGACGGCCTCATGTTTTCCTGGCTTGATGATCTCTAAAGCTGCCTCTTTCTCTCAAGGGCACTTTTGGGGGTTCTTCAACTCCTCATGAGCTCACCAGGCTGCAATTTCTTCACAGCGGACAATGCCCTTCCTTAGGCTGGCTGCCGCAGAAGGTCCCTCAGCATCTGCCTCTCAGCAGTGTACTTTCATTTCAGGAACCACCCTTGTGGGCAGGATTCTTTTAAAATAACCTCACATGTGGGGGACTATAAATATAATCTAGTTTTTCTGTGCTTCCTTTCAAAAAGGCGTGTTTACTGGACCGATGATAGTCTGGTCTCAGAAGGGTGGCTATGTCCCATTCCATAGCAAGTTGTATTCTGAGCACTTTCTGGGAATATGGACCCTGAAGATTATGCCAGTGGGCAGAGTGGCTAACAGCAGGGATTTTGGTACCACACGGACCCAGATTTGAGTTCTCTGTGTGTGATGTTGGGCAAATCACATAGCCTATCTCTCTGAGCCTCGGTTTTCTCCTCTGTTAAATGAGAGTAATAATGCTAATGACCTCAGAAGGGTGTGGTGAGAATGAAATAAAACGATGCATATGCATTGCTTAGTACAATGTCTTGCTCATAGTAAAGTGCTCAATACTTACTGTTATTATCTATCAGTAAGGGGTGCATTTGGAATATGCAACAGATCATACCTTTGAATTGCACAAAGTAACAGTTATAACAAAATAAAATAAAGATATGTCAGTTAAAGGCAAGGTGTAAAAATCCAGCCATGAGGAACTGGAGTCAAGAGATCAGACTTTGGGCAAGTTACTTTACCTCCCCAGGCCTTGGAATCTGTGGGTTTAATGGAGACTTCCCGGTGCCTGCTGTTCCCAAGAGTGGAAGTCATCCCATGGTGTCAGCCAGGCCAGGCAGTTTTAATCATCTATTAAGACTATGTCAGTCTGGATTGTTTTTTCTGCTGTGGCAAAATACAGGCCCTTGGGATTTGGAAGCTTGACTCACGTCTCTTCCCAAACCCATGCAATCAGCCAGAGGACAAACAATGGCCTGCTTGAGTCAGTGGAAAATTCCAGATGTTTGTAGCTCATTAACCACCAAATCGACAGCTGTGGAGGCTGTCGACTAAGATGACTAAGTAGATTTTATTAGCATTATGTTCCCCTGAGGAACATGCTGTCCCACAGGTGTATTTGTTAAAAGGGCCACATATAACATGTGATCTTTAAAAAACTTTAAAACATTCTTTTGACTGTTTCCCTTCTAGGTAAATTCACCAGTTCCTCTTACAGACCCAATGTCAGAGAAGCAGCCATAAATAACAAGGACAGAGCCTGACTGAGACTTGACTCTTAAACTGACAATGGGGGCATAAATCAAAGTCTAGCCTCTATATTTACCTTAGTAATTTCACTTCTAGGAATGCATTTAAAGGAAATTTATTTCAGGAAATGAAGATTTATCTTTAAGGATATTCAGTTCAGCACATAATAGGAAAAGATTGGAAACAAACAGTAGGGGGATGGTAAAATTAACGACAGATGGTCATAACATGAAGTGCTGTTATTAATAACAATGATGTAGGTATGCATATATGCACAGAAACATGTTCACGGTATATAGAGTTTAAAAAATGAAGAAAAAGCCAGGTAACATAAGCATACCATTTATTACCATTTTTATATATATTCCAAAAAAGCTCAGTAATTGAGGGCTTTCTATGTACCAGGCATTGTTCTAAGCATTTCAAAGATGTTGACTTACTTAATCCTTACACAAACTCTTAGGTATTGTTATTATCCCCATTTTATAGATGAGGAAGCTAAAACACAGAGGGTTACAAATCCTGCCAAGTCATATGCTAGTGAGCCACTGAGCTGAGATTCGACTCTGGACAGGCTTTGGAGTTTGTACTCTTACCACTCCTACCACCTCTCAGCATAGAAAAGAACCCCGAAGGGACACACTCTCAAAATCTGAACAGTGGTTACCTCTGGGAGGTAAGATGTTGAGTAATTTTTATTTTAGTTTTTGTTTATCTTCCTTTTCTACAGTTCATATTATTTACGTAACAAACTCCAAAAAAATGTTTAAGATAGAAGATCTTTGCTGCCGACTTGAACAAGTCTCTCTGAGCCTCAGTTTCTTCATCTGTAGAATGGTAATAATGCCTATCCTGTGGCGTCAATGACAAGACTGAGTGAGATAATGAATGTGAAAGCACTTTGATAGTGTAGATTTCGGATATGTTAAAAATGCTGGGGCTGGCCGAGTGGTGCGTTGGTTAAGAGCTGGCTTGGGACGCCAGAGGGCCCCGGTTCGGATCCCACATATGAGGGCCAGTGACACTGCCCTCTACAGCTAAGATNGACCTGTCTTTATTTGTGAAAAACTGAACAAGGTGCTGATTTACAGCCTCATCTGAATTGAACGTTACACAACGCAAGAAGTTTTGAAGAGAGCGAAACAAGAGGAAGTCTGACAACACAAGGTCAGGCGAGTATGGTGGGTGTGGCAACACATCCCATCCAAGCTCCAATCATTTTTGACGGGTGATCAAACTTGTGTGTGGTCTCGGTTGTCGCGATGGAACACAAATCCTTTACAATTAAAACCTCTGGATGTTTCTGGATGATGGATTCATTCAAACTGTCCAATTGCCAACAGTATACATTTGAATTGATTGTTTCGTTCCTTGGTAGGAGCTCGAAAAACACTATACCTTTAAAATCCCACCACACTGAGAGCATAACCTTCCTCTGATGAATGTCTGCTTTCGATGTCGTTTGAGGTGAATCATTATGTCCGGGCCAAGACCGTTTGCGCATCACATTGTTGTAAATAATCCACTTCTCATCACCAATTATCAGTTGCTTCAAAAAAGGATCGTTTTCCTCATGCTTAATGAGCATATTGCAGATGTTTATACGTGCTGTCAAGTGAACTTCTTTGAGTTCATGCGGAACCCAAATATTGAGCTTGCTTATGTATCCCAGCTTCTTCAGGTGGTCATGAACACTTGAATGATGGATGTTCAATGTTTCTGCAATCTCTTGTGTCATGTAAAGTGGGCTTGACTCGATCAATGCCTTTGTTTTGTCGTCATCAACCTCGGTGGGCCTCCCTGACCAAGGAGCGTCGTTGAGATAAAAATCACCAGCACAGAATTTCGTGAACCATCATTGGCACTGACATTCTTGTAGAGCATTGGCTCTGTATACTTTATGCAACTTTTCACAAGCTTGATGTGTATTCTTCCCTTTATGGAAGTAAAACAGTAAAATATGGCAAAAATGCACAGTTTGGTCTTCCATCTTCAACTTGTTGTAAAATCTCCAAAACTCATCCAAATCACTCAATTTTTTTTGGAATGAAGCTACAACTGTCAGCTGTCAAATGACATAACAATAACACAGATGCGAATAATTCTAGTACTTCCAAAAATGAACTAGTGCCATCTGTCGCAAACGTGCGTCATGACTTTTCCAACAACCCAATAGGAGGGAATGTATTTATTTAGATGTCCCTAAGTACTAGTAGAAATGAAGTAGAGATCAACTGAGGTGTCTAATAGTCCTGTGACAGCTATCTTCATCAGAAGGACCCTGGAACAGGCACTGGGAAAATAAAAGGACCACAAGTGCCACCAAATACTGTGGCACAGGGTCTTCTCTTTGGCAGCCCCTATCTGGTAAGACCTTGGAAAAACTAACAATTCAGCCCCCCACTTCTTCCTTTCTTTCCAAGGCACATAAGAGTTATAGGCTCTGTTCACAGGGGCTTTCCTTTCTGCAAACCCAGTAGAAAATCTCACTATGGCTGCCCACATGCCAATCCATTCTTTTGAATGAATGTATGCAGTTTATTCAATCAGAGTTATAAGTTGGTTGAATAAATGCATGTATGGAAAAGGCATGGCTCTACATATCTAAATCATGCATCCATGTTATGGCTTTTAAAAATCAAGGCTTTTACTCAGTTGGTTAAGAGCTCGCTCAAGAGTTTGAGCTCTGAGCAACAGCGGTTCGAGTCAGCCCGAGCTGAGCAGCCGTGAGCTGCCAACAGGTAAAAAAAAAAAAAAAAAAAAAAATCAAGGCTTTTAAAGAAAAGTATGTTTTGTTATGGATAATGTTGGAATATGTTGCCAAGTGAAAAAAACAGATTACAAAATAGTGTATTCAGAATTAAACCATTTTTATAGAAATAGTAACAGCTGTATTATTTATTTATGAGTAACAAATTACTCCCAAACTTAGTAGCTTAAAACACAAACATTGGGCCGGATGAATGGCTTGTTGGTTAAGAGTTGGCTTGAAAGCGCGAGCTCTGAGCAGCAGGGCCGCCGGTTCAGATCCCACATGGGCTAGTGACGCTGTGCCCTCTACAGCTAAGATGATGAACAAAAGCTTGACCTGGAGCTGGGCTGCCGTGAGTCGCCGGCAATGGCATAGGTTGCAGTGGGGCTGCAGTGGGGCTGTAAGCTACTGTGCGTGGCTGGCAGCCAGTGTGAGTGGCCAGCAGCCGGTGGGAGCTGCCGTGAGCCGCCGTGAGTGGCCATCCAATGGCCGGTGACCAATTTGCCTCAGCCAGGAAGAGCACAATGATCACAATACCAACATGGGCCAGTGAAGTGACGCCTTCCACAGCTAGACTGAAGGACAAAAGGACAGCAACTTGTCTGTTTCCCTTCCCCGATTCCACAATGCTGTTTCCTCCCCCAATTCCCCAATAAAAAAAAATAAAACAAACAAACAAACAAACAAACAAACAAACAAACAAAACACAAACTTTGAATATCCCAGCTTCTGTAAGTCAAGAGACTGGGTACAGCTTAGCTGAGTTCCCTGGCTCAGGATATCTCACAGGACTCTTCATTTTCTAGTCCCTTAAATTGTAAAATTAGGTTGTTTTGAGGTCTTTCTATATGTTTATACCTACAAATTTCCTCATTATCACTGATTTCGCTGAATCCCCTAAGTTTTGGTATGTTGTGTTTTCATTTTCCTTCATCTCTAAGTATTTTCTAATTTCCTTGTGATATATTCTGTGACCCGTTGGTTTTTAAAAATTGTGATTAATTTCTACAATTTTGTAAATTTTCTTGTTGTTTTTAATTTCCAACTTCATTCTGTTGTGGTTGGGAAAATACTTCGAATAATATCTGTTTGTTTTTTTTTAAGATTTTTATTGGGGAATTAGGGTATGGGAACAGCGCTGGGGAATTGGGGGAAGGGGAACAGACAAGTTGCTATCCTTTTGTTCTTCATTCTAGCTGTGGAAGACGTTGCTTCACTGGCCCAAGTTGGCACCATCATTGCACTCTTCCCTGGTGAGGCAGATCAGTCGCCGGCTTCTGGACGGCTGCTCACAGCGGCTGCTGGC
>NW_017731488.1:398507-423998 GCF_001890085.2 Hipposideros armiger
GTGCCAACTTGGGCCAGTGAAGCAATGTCCTCCACAACTAGACTGAAGAACAAAAGGACAGCAACTTGTCTGTTCCCCTTCCCTCAATTCCCCAGAACTGTTCCCATCCCCCAATTCCCCAGTAAAAAACTTTAAAAAAAAAATGATGGGTGCTACAATACAACGCAACACAAAGGACAGAGTGAGAAAGCGGTAAGGAAAAAATGTCTATAGGAATTCAGACACTGTCGAACTGAGCAAACATGGCATGGGAGCTTGAGTGGCTCCATATCGAATTTGATTCTTTTTAGAGCCTCCCATGATTTCTGAGCTGAGGATTGTGTGTTTCTTCTTCATGCCATGGATGTGAGTACTTGGGACACAGGCATTGTTATGGTCTTATACATAAGTGGATGGCTCTCAGATTCTGCTATTTTTTGCGGGGAGGAGGTATTGGGTATCCCAGATTTCCTCTTATTATCAAGCCGGTTGCCAGTCTAAGCCTTCTTCTCAAGGTTGCTGCCCATTTCTCTGTTCACATGGCTTCTGGCCTGAAGGACTGGACCTCAGACCCTGGAATGGGCCAAGAAATGGACAGCTTGCATCAACAGACTAGCAAGACTAACAGATTAGGTAACTAGCAAGGAGCCTGTTGGTAGAACCTGGGGGTCTGCTTGTGTGAAAGACATTTGTTAATCTAAATAACTCTGTGTGTTCAGGAGCTAGCGTCTTACTTTCCCCCCATTATTTGTTGGGTATGATCACCACCTTTGAGGATTACAGAGGACAGAGGGGCTCCCCTTCATCCATACGCCCCCACATGGGGGTGGGGGGGATTGCCCTTAGGAGAACTCAGAGCAGTAGGTCTCAACCAGAGCGAGACATTGTAATTAGCTGTGTAGGGGAAGCAACACTGTCTCTACCCTAATAGGGAGGGTCTTCGGCTGGGCCTGAGAATTAAATTGACATAAGACATTAACAGGAAAAAAGCATTCAAATTTATTTAATGTAAATTTTAAGTGACACAGTAGCTAGCCTTCGTAAGGAAATGAAGACCCAAAGACGAGGCAAAATCTAAATGCTTTTCTATTAGGTTGAACAGAGATACAATTGTGGAAAAGTAAAATACCTTTATGGGGAGGCTAAAGGAAGATAGTTATTTTGACAAGGTCTATTTCTACAGAATTCTCTTCACCTTGACCCCCATCTCTTCTGGTAAGAACGTTTCTTTCCTCCATCTTTCACTCCTGTTTTCAGAAAGAAAAGGGGGTGGGGTCAGATACCCTTCTTGCATCTGCTGTTTCTCTAGTGTCTTTAGCTCAAAATGATCCTTACGCCAAACTGTCGTATTTTGGAGTGACATATTCTGCTACTCTTCAGCTGTAACTGGAACACTCAAGCAAGCATCCAGCTTCAAAGATTTTAATCTGGGGTGGGCCCTTCATGTATCAGAACCCTTTAAAGCTCCCAAAAGTTGAGAACCCCTGGGTCAGAGTCACAGGAAGTGTGGGAGTTTAGCACTGACTTCCTGTGCCTCATTTAGTAATCAGACAGAAATGGCTATAAAGGGTGAGAACTGATTTGCAACTGCTAGGGAATGTGTGAGCAACTGGGAACACAGCAGATGCTTCCCCAGGAAACAAATTCATGGTATGTGGAGGGGTGTGTGTTTAGATACCAGTTTGGCAATGAGATCAGAGCCCTAAGGCCCATCAAAGCATAAGGGAGGTGGTCTCCTTTACTCTTTGTCCAAGAACTTGCTTCTAGAACCTAACTGAAAAATAAGCCATCAACTGACAGACCTGCAAGCATTCAAAGTTGTACCCTGAATTCATATGGAAGCTTGAGGAATAAAAATAACCAAATCAGCTTGTTTTGAGATCGACACACTGGGAAGTAAGTGACCCAGCCTGAAAGCCCATCAGTCCTACTAGAGCAGCGGTTCTCAACCTGTGGATCGCAACCCCTTTGGGGGTTGAAAGACCCTTTCACAGGGGTCGCCTAAGACCATCAGAAAACAAAAAGATACTTACATTACGATTCATAACAGTAACAAAATTACAGTTATAGAGTAGCAACGAAAATAATTTTATGGTTGGGGGTCGCCACAGCATGAGGAACTGTATTAAGGGGTCGCGGCATTAGGAAGGTTGAGAACTGCTGGACTAGAGATTTATTCCACAGATTTGGCAAACCTGGGTGATTGCCCCAACTGCCCTGATACTCGCGGGGTCTAAAATACAATAAGCATCAGCCTGCAACTTGTCAGTCCTCAGGATTATTCTTCCAGAAACACCTTTTTGTCCCACTTCTACCTACAGATCAGGTAGGTAATGTACCTAATACTTAGGTAGGGAAACGACTTCAGCAAGTGTGGGAATCCCTTCTTTTACCGCCCCCCCCCCATTCCACAGGATTTGCTACAATGTAACCCGTACTCCTTAGTGATGTTTGATTTGTGTGTTTATGATTGGCATTGCCTGTTCTTGACTCTCAGGGGGGAAAACAGGAAGTGAATCTCCCAGATACCAGCGTTCTTTTCTGATAAATAGTAAAGGGAACAGCTTTTGAGTTCCTTTAGGGCTGGGCTGGAGTCTCATTGACTGGTGTATCCCCAGGGCTTGGCAGAGTGCCTGCCTCAGAGAAGACTCCAGATAAATCTTTGTTAAATAAATGTTTGGTATTAAGAACCCACGTATTTATTATACATTTGGCTCCCAGCATTGATGGCTGATCTATATCCTGAGAGCTGTTTGTTTGCAGCAACATGTTCCTGTTTGAACTGAGAACCACTAATTGCATGGTGTTGGTGGAGCTGACTTTAAAGACCAGCCTGGGACCCATGGAGGCTGTATCAGATGTCCCGCAGAGGGTGTGATTTTAACTCCTGCTCTCCAGTTCTGAGCTGTTGTGGAAACTTGGTAAATATCAATGAAGAATGAGGCAGGAGCTATATTGAGAGGCTTCTGGGAGTCTGGGACATGGTAAAGGCTTTAACAGTGCTCTCCTGAGGGCAGCCTGACTCTTGACCTGCTGGCAGAGAGCCTGGTTCAGCCAGTCAGCAGGATGGAGGCTTCATACTGCCCAAGCAGCAGCCCCAGCAGCCCAGTCAACAGCCAGCCAGTGTCTGTTCTGGACAAAGCACCTTTCAGGCACTAGGGAGGACACAGAGGCGATTCAGACACAGATGCTGCCGGCAACATACAGCCTAGCCTCTGGACTCTTGAGTGCGTAGCTTTCGTTCTAAACTGTCTGACCTTCGGATTCTTCATCTGTCCAGTGGAGATCAAAATAGATCCTACCCCATAATTTGTAAAAATGAAATGAAATGATGTGAGCAAAACAGTTTAGTACAGGGCAGGCAGGCAGAGTCAGTATTCAACATATTATGTGATGTTTACAAGTATCCAATACATTACAAGATTCGGAGGACGATTGAATTCTATAATACAATTTTGGGCTGCTGAAGTGCTTTTTTGTTTTTTGTTTTTTAAGTGACACAATCAGATCCATGGAGGATACAGAGAAAGAAGGGGGTGAGGGTGGGAGTATAGCAGGGATGAATTTGAAAGATATTTGGATGATGAAAAAGAATTAGAATAAGAAAATGCTCAGACTGAAACCAGACTGTTCATGTTACAAACCATTATATTAAAAAATATATATTGTAAGGGGCTTTTCTGAAGGCAAAGTTTTGACCTGTTAAATACAGCCTGGCTATTTTCTGGCCGGATGTCTAAGCCAGCTTTTTGAAGGTTTAGGAAATAGATCACATGTTCAGTAACTTTGCAGCTGTTTACCCTGTACAGTAAAGTATATCTTATTTGACTATAATATGATTAGCACCAGAAAGTCCCATCCTCAAAAATATCTCTTCTACATTTTGCCAAATTAATTTGATTAACAAACGCCTTTTTAAAAATGTAGTCGCTTAAGTACTTTTCTTAAGAAAACTTAAGTCCCACAGCTAGAAGAACATAGTGGTAGGGGATGATGGAGAAAAATTGATTAAAAAATGAATTATGTGGGACTTATAAAATATATATACAAATCCTGTAACGAAAATGTTCATAGAATTGGTGTTCTCTTTTAAAACACCCACTTTGGGTTGCTTATCCATTCTTTCCACAGAAGTTGCCCTTTTCCTCTTCCTCGCTGGCATAATCAACTGAACTTTATCTTTTCCCCTGCTTTTCACTTGCAAATCGGGCACAAAGGGAGATAACAAACTTTTCTTGTGTACTTAAAGTGCGAGGCACTGTGCTCAGAAAAATAAAACCTGGCCTTGCCCCTCGAGGGTGTTTTTGGGGATGCGTGGGCATATACAGTCGCAAGTAGTTACAATGCGGCAGGTGGAAGGGCTGTAATTCAAGTTTAAGGACCGATGGGGACACAAAGAGGAAGTGATCGACCTGGTCCGTGCGCGTTCGCAGGGGAGGCAACTTCTGAAGAATTTCGAGGCTGGGGTGGGGAAGACAGGAGGAACCGCAAGCTTTGGGAGCTGCAAAGAAGTTCCCACGCCGAGGAACAGAATGAGGGGAGTGACAGGAGCACACGAACAGGAGCCAGGCCTCGGAAAGAAACTTTGTTGAGAATCTTCCAGTTTTAAAACATTAGTTCCACGGCTCAGTGACCTGAACTCGGGAACCAAATGGCCCCTTCAGTAATTCCCCCAAGGGTGGAAAACCACCCGGGTCCTAGGGGCCGCGGCCCGCCAGCCGGAGAGCCAGGTTGGAGCTGCTGCCGGCGCAGGCTGCTGACGCCCCATCCAGGTGCCGATCGAGCGACGGCAAGGCGGACTCCTGGGGTCGGGGCGCTGACGTCGCGATCCCAGGGAGCTGCCGGGGCGGAGGGCAGAGGTCCCCACGGCCTGGGGTGCCGGGAACAGCTGGGTGGACGCCTCCAAGTAGAGTCCGGTGTCAGCCGAGGGCCCGTAGCAGTTGTTCCCGACATGCTCCTCTGGGGGAGAATTTCAAACCCTCCGCAACCACACCTCCCTCGACCGCCCCAGCCGCCCCAGCAACAGGCGGTGGCCCGCGTATCATTGGCCGGGCCTCGCGTCGGCGCGTTTTGATTGGCCGCCATGCCTCTCGGCCCCGCTTTTGCGCTGGTCGCCACCTCCATTTTGTTGGTGGAGGCAGGAGGAGGAGGTTGGGTTGGATCGCCGAGGTGGTTAGCCGCTGGCTCGTCGGTGCTCGTGGGCTTTGTTCGTTCCGTGCCTCGTCTCTCCCTGGAAGGGGAGGGGGCTTCGTCGCCGAGCAGGAGTCACCGCCACCGCCACCGCAGTCCGAGGTTGAAGTCGGTGAGTGGTGGCGGCGCCGCGGGCGCGGCCATGTTGGCGGCCGCGCTCCCCATTGTTGGGGGGAAGGAAGTGAGATCCGGGGAACCGGGCGGGGCGCGCGGGCGGCCGGGAGGACCGGGTTCCCGGGCCGGGCTTGAGAAAGATGGAGCCGCTCGGAAGCCAAGCCGCGTCGGAAGAAGCTTACTTTTCGGGCTCGCGCTGTGAATGACTCAAGGTCTGGGAACTCATTTACTCAGGGCTGTTAAAATAGTCCCGAAGGCCCTGTTACGCTTTGGAAGAGGGCTTGTTGATAACTTGGGTTTCTTGGAATACCAAATGAAAAATCTTGACTTTGTAATGTTCACCGTAGGGAGGCGTTTTTACATACTTAAGATGGGAACTGGCTTAGGGTGTTCCAGCGTATGAAAACTTAAAACGGGGAGGAGTGGACAGTGTTCATAACTAAAGGAAACTGCATGTAGACATGTTGGGAGAAGAGGCTTTGTGAAAATGTATATTTGATGTGTCGAAAGGTTGAAAAATTCTGGTGGTACTTTAAAAACAAGGTCTCTTTACGGAAGTAATTTTAAGCCATTTTTTTGGTCATGGCTGTAAAGGCTAATGCTTCCCGTTTGACTTAACATTGTGGTCACAAAAACCGTGTGAGAACCTGAAAGGTCCCCAGGAAAAAGACACAAACAACTTGTTAGGGGACTTGTAGACACCCACCCCAAAATTCCCCAAGGAGTTCTTGGATATCAAGGCTTATCAGAGTTCTTAAATGACAGTTATAAGGTCAAAGAAAGCCATTTTCAGATTTTTGCCTTTTAGTTCAGGAAGTAGCCATTCTTTAATTGATTCTGTAGTAAATATAAATGATCAGTTTCTCCCGTGTTTATTTGAATTAACAAAGCATACTTTTCCACCTAGGACTTGTCTCAAAACTTGTGTGCTGAGGAGACTCAGATGTTGGCCTCAGTTCCTAGGCTGAACTCAGCAGATTGGCCCATGAAAACTTCCGTATTGAGACAAAGGAAAGGATCCATCAGAAAACAACATCTATTATCCTGGGCTTGGCAGCAAGGAAGAGGACAGGTAGTGGAAATCCTGCAATCTGAAAAGCAGACTGAAAGGTATGAAAAAATTCACGTTGTAATGGGGCATTTTATGGTGGACGTATCTTAAACCTGTTGTTTTTATTTTGAAATAGAGGATTTTTCAGATTTGTGGGTAAGCTCATTTTTCTTAGGAAGGTAATAAAAACTGCGAACATACAGTGAAGTTAAAGCAGTTGAACAGCACTTTGAGTCCCTGTCCCGTCCGTACCCCCCCCCCATTCCTGGAGTTACAAATTGGGGCTATGGAAGCTTTTTAAAGTTTTGAATTTTTCTTATTGGAATTTTATTCAGTATTTTGTTTCCGTTCTCTTACAGGTGACAAAGAAGCTGAAGATGGGTGGTGGAGAGAGGTATAACATTCCAGCTCCTCAATCTAGAAATATTAGTAAGAACCAACAACAGCTTAATAGACAGAAGACCAAGGACCAAAATTCCCAGATGAAGATTGTTCATAAGAAAAAAGAAAGAGGACATACTTACAACGCATCAGCAGCTGCATGGCAGGCCATGCAAAATGGGGGGAAGAACAAAAATTTTCCAAACAATCAGAATTGGAACTCGAGCTTATCAAGTCCCAGCTTGCTTTTTAAGTCTCAGACTAATCAGAACTATGCTGGAGCCAAATTTAGTGAGCCACCATCACCAAGTGTTCTTCCTAAACCACCAAGCCACTGGGTTCCTGTTTCCTTTAATCCTTCTGATAAGGAAATAATGACGTTTCAACTTAAAACCTTGCTTAAAGTACAGGTATAAAATAAGATAAAATACTGATGTTCAAATTTAGTTATATTTAAAGGTCATCAGCTGTTTCATACCAAATTCACTAGGGAAATCTGTGTTAAACTGCTAATGTAGAAAATCTAGACTTCATCTTGTGTTGTGTGCACTGTGATATAATGGTAGTATCAGTGCAACTTTACTAAATTACTGATAATTGTACTTGATATCAGGTGTTCTCAGTTGAGTAACTTAAGTGAAACCATTCAAGTTTAGATTTGGGGAATGGTAAAAGAATCAACTTGATTGCTTGTTGGGGTAATATACTACTTTAAGATTCTCAATAATTCAGTACATTTACTTGTTGAAAGCTAGTAAATCTACTTATACACATCTAGTTAACACAGGGATTGAAAACTAGTTGAGTATTTGAAAGTTTAATGTCCTAGAAACACCAAAACCAGCCAACAACCTGATGCACTGCCAAAAGAAAATGTGAATTTTTCTTAGAGAATAGTTGGTTTAGTAAACTGAACATTGGTGAATGTGGACAGGGCACTAGGAGCTATTTAGAATGAGACAATACGCCAGTGGCCCCGTTTCTTATATGCAGTGGATAGGTGATTGCCAACAAATGCACCAAACCATTTTTATAGAAACAGTATTT
This sequence comes from Hipposideros armiger, assembly GCF_001890085.2. Taxonomy (NCBI): domain Eukaryota; kingdom Metazoa; phylum Chordata; class Mammalia; order Chiroptera; family Hipposideridae; genus Hipposideros; species Hipposideros armiger. The sequence continues at coordinate 406,270 of NW_017731488.1, forward strand.
GGTGGTCACAGAGTAGCTTTCAAAATACATTTTTGTATTATAGCACTGCACAAGCTATTCTGTCAGTGATCTGGCCTCAAATCATCCCTGCAAAACTTGCTTAAAGTAGGGAGCTATATAATGTGAAAGTTTTGAGTACCTAGAAAAGAGCCATGTAAATATATGTAATAAACTTGTAGCATATGTAAAGTTTTGTTGGCATTTATCCTACAAAAAATAATATAGAGTATTTTAGTATGAATTTGCTGAATGTAAGACCATGGACTCTTTTACACTATGGCCTAATTTTAAAGGTCCAAATAATGTGTTTTTAAAAGTTAGCCCTTGTGCTGAAGTGCCAGTGTATGTATCTTATAATTGATCGGGTTGTAAACTATATTTCAAAATCCTAGTGTAATAAGTTTTATATAACTGAAGAGGTTTTAATCTGCTACAAACACTTCCTATTTTTGAGATGTGAAAAGCAGTATGGGACTATTTTAATTTTTATTCTGTTAAGCCCAAAGATAAACTATTAAAGCATCCTTCCAACCTTAAAAATTCATATTAACCTGAACAACTTTTGTAATATGATACGAGTATAATTGAATGATGCCAGTGGTTTTTTTTCACCAGTAAGTGCAACCCAGGGGACCACTTATGCAAACGATGCGATTTCTTGCACAAGACTTCGATAACATGTTTTAGCCAAAAGTAAATGCTAAGTATAACGTTAACCCAATAGTGAAAAAAAAAGGTGTGCGGGGAATCAAAAATTTCTGACACTGAAGTGCCCTCTCTTCTAATTTGGCAGCTTTTTTGATATTTTAGCCAGAATGTTGTATTTCTCCAGATAAATTCAGGTGAGATAATACTGCCCAAGTCAAATAATTATGTCCTAAAAACAAGTTTATGTAGTACTAAAAGTGCATATATTGAATTTGGAGCATGAAATTATTAAAAATAAAACTTTCTCTCCCCAGTGGCTTGTTTTTATTTTTTGAAAAATTGTTATGCCTGTCTAATCTTAGAATGTACACCAAGACAGTTGGTTTTTAGAGGCAACCAATTTGATAAAAACATTTGGATTAGTTCAACAGCTACACAAGAAAGCAACTACTTTTGACTTACCCCTTTCCCATCAGGGCTAACAGAAGGCCACAGAATACCATGGAAACGTACAGCTTTGGAATTCTTTTGCTATCAAGTTGAGTCAAGCAGGGTTTAATTACATCTCCTCTTTCTCCATTCTATGATTTAGGTTTGTAGGGAAAAAAATTAGCACAAAAGAATTCCTCGAATTGACAACCCATGTTTGTTGATAATCCTGTAAATTCTACACTAGCAGAGCAAGGCTGTCTTTTCTCATACAAACTAGGAAATTAACATGAGTCTTTTTTTCCTACTTATATTCCCACTGCAATTTCTATGGACAATGACAAGAAGTACCCAATTTTTTCTGTACCGCACTAGAACTTCACTACATTGAACAATTCTCAGCCCAGATGTTTTTGTTAGTTTTTTGTCTTTACAGTTATACAGTGATTTTTGGATTGGGATTGACTGAAGCGGTAGAAGTTGAGAGAGGATTGAGGGTGAGAATAGAAAAAGCTTTTAATTATACATTTTAACAGCTAAGAGCAACCAAAATGAAAGGTCAACAATATCAGTATTTCATACCTTAGATAGGTACTAATAAAGATGTAGTTAGCCTGCAGGTAACAGGAATTTCTCAAATCATATTTGTGAGAACTAAAATGTTATTCGAGAAGCTATCCTGCAGGGCTGAAGTTAGCCATAGAGTGAGCCGTAAGTCAGTACACGCAGTATGAAACCGAGTCCACAACTTATCCTTACACTTAAGTTCTGATAAGTTCTCTTCCCAAAAGCAAGCACAAGGTGGAAAGAAACTGAAGGGTTTGGCGTAAGTTTTCCAGTGTTTAATTGCATTCTCAGGCAGTTACTCTAAAACCAGAGGGACAGTGTATCTAAAACCCCAAAAATGAAGGCCTTACCCAGTCAGTCACAGATCTGTAATGCAGAGCTAAACCTTACACCCCTCCGCAAAAATAAAAACCCCAAGATGTTTTGGGCTCCTAGACCAGTTTATTTCACTCTCCAGCATTCAGAGATGTGATCTACAAAAACTCCAAGGCCTTTTACTTAAACTGTCAGTTATCAATGAAATGAATTTACATGCCTTTTTATTCCAAACAACAACCAAAAAATCCTATCTTTAATATAAGGGTGAAATAACTGTTAGGAATACATAAATGTAATTAAACATTAACACTGTTGGAGGAGGGGGCAGAGGAAAAAAACCCAGAGAACTTTTCCATAGCAACTAGTTATGTCTTGTAGATTTCAGTAGTTGAATGAAGACAGGTTGCTTACCTTCATTTATCCTGAGAAGCTGACTCCTGGGTCTCTGAAAAGCTTTGCTACACCTGGTAGAATGCCATTAGATTATTCCCGAGCTACTACTATGAAGTCACAGCCGCCTCATTTCAAAATACCTCAGGATTTTATAAACAGGAATTTGAATCAGAATGCAATACAAGGAGACTGAAATTTGGAAAACCAGGCTGGAAAGAGGCACAACAGCTGTGAAATCTTGGTTTACATTTGACTTCTTTCACCCAGAAGTTACAAACAAAATACCTTTTGTAACTTTTTAAACTTATTTTATAAATCTATTAGATCTTCCCTCTAAATGAACTCTCTATTCCATTACATTAATTTTATTAAGTTATAAAGATTTTCCCATTTGATTAAAAAAACAAGCACAAAACAGTAACAAAGATGAACCAAATGGAAAATCATGGACTCAGATCTAGGGCCTGCCACTTACTGTGTGATCTTGGGCAAGTTTGAAAAAAAAAAAAAGGTAAAAATAACCTAACATTTCATACCTCCCTTAGTAATGTCTTTATAAATTAAAGGCTTAAAGATGTCCATATTCTTAGACAAAGATCTTTATGTGGGAAGTTTAAACTGTAGCAGAAATATGAATATGTGAGCGGTAGAACCAATATATTGGTAAATAAGCTTTATATCCTAATAAGGAACTAAGGAATCCAAAACATTTTGATACTATAAAAGTTATTTATTCACTATACACAGAACATGTCCCCTATAAAATGTACATGTAAATCACTAAAAAGTATAACTTGGTGAACATTTTCTCAATTACAGAACATACCGATCAGTTGGGATAACAGCTCTGTTTGCCTCAAAATAATCTTAATATAGCACCCAGAGTCTCCTTTATGTATAGTGCAAAGTTAAATACTTCGGGGGGATTATTTCCTAATGTGTTTGAGGAGGCAGAATTAACAATTTACTATAACTCTAGTAATATTACAGTCACTGCACAATAAATCAGTTTATTACAGATTCAAACAGTTTTTCATTATTTGTATTAAAGGGATGCAAACAGAAATACTGGATACTTTTAAATGGCAGGTAACCACAAAATTACTTATCTTTGATAATATATTGGGTTTTATAATCACATTAGGATATGAATGGTGTAAAATACTGTCACAAATAATACACCTCAAACAAAACAATGAGGCCATACTGTGATATTTATTCACTAGATTGTGCTCAGTAGATATTAAATAAGTGAATTTTATCTATTTTTCTCCCCGATTACCCAGTACAATTTTTGCCCACAGTAAGGGCTCAGTAAATGATGGCTGAATACATTGACTAGGAAAGAGGTGAGAAGAGATGGAACCTCTTAGCTGGATATTAAGTTTGGAATTTACCTGGGAATGAGAGTTGTTTAAGGAAGAGGTAAACTGCACGTGGCATACAGGTAAATAAACTCGGATGCCAATAAAACAAACCATTAAGCAGAAAACACTGGCACTAGAATAAAACAAAGGCAAGATTTACCAATAGCAAAAATGGAACTGACTTTAAGAGATAACCAAGAAAAAGTTTATATCAAACCATACCTTTTCACACCCAATTCAGTTTGAGACAGACCAACAGAGAGGTACTGTAAGAGACGATGGCTGTCTTGATATTCAGACATCCTAGTTTCCAGTAATTTATTATGGACCTGTTACCCATGAATTAACATAAACCTATTCAGATTTAGGGATTAGTTTCCACAAGTACAAAGTTGAGTTTCCTTTTATTTGTCCTAAAATGCTTACTTTCAAACTTGAAGGGACTTCAATTATTCCATGTAGTTTCAATAACGTTCTTTTATCTTTTCGGACCAGAGTCAAAATACTCATACAGTATTCATACTGCAGCACCTTCCACCCACCCTTTGGTCGCTTGAACTGCCCTTCTTTGGTTCTTTTTCCGCTTTCTCAGATCTTTCTTGAAGTGTAGTAAGCAGAACTGTACTGGGTATTCCAGCTGCAGTTTGGTCTTAAATAAAAGAAGGATGTTTGTCAGTTTGGTTTTCTTTATTCTTCTCTGTGGTATACAGGATTTTGTTAGTTGAACTGGATGTAGCAGCTTACTGGGCCAAACTTTCAAGAAAATAGTACAATAGTTCCCAGGTCTTTCCCCTGGGTTGTAACTTAATATCTCATACTCTATGTAGCACCTTTCCTTTCTCACTGAAGCATTATCGGTAATTTTTCTTCTTGCTTACTTGGCTTAAAAAAACAATGCAGAGAGATCTTAAGTAAAAAAAGAGGTGAAATGTCAGCCCTCACTTGAGTCTTGATATGTTCTACTCTAATATATCAAGCACAGTGCCAGACACAGTAGTTACTCAGTAATCGTGGAATTCAAGTTATGTCACCCAAAATCAAAGCACTACATAAGGACCCTCATCGGCAGGATCCTAACTACCATGGGTTCAACTATAATATAGTCCTTTTGAAGCTGTTAGGTATGTCACTTTAGACATATCATATACATTTCTTGAAAATAGTCGAGTCTAATAATAAGTGACACAAGTAAAAAAAATAAAATAAAATATCAGGCCTTCTAATTCTATAGAGACTGAAAACAATCTCCTCAATCTCTCTCAAATTATAGTCCATTAAGAAAAATCATTTAAGGACCAGGCCTGGGCTCAAACCCTGGATTCGCCTTTTATAGCCTTTGTGTCTCAATTTCCTTATCTGTGATATGGGGAAAATAAAAGTATCTTTCTCATAGGGTTTTGCGAAGAGTACATGAGTTAACACATAAAGCTTTTAGAACGGTGTCTGGCACATCATAAATAGTAAGTATCAGTTATAATTGTCATTATATAGCAACTAGAATTCAAACCACAAAACACTAAAACCAGTTCCCCAAAATGGTTATCAATTAATAAATATTAACTGCTCACCAACATTCAATGCCAAAGTATTTTAAATCAAGCCATAAACATAAGGCCCAACACATTGTGTTTACAACGGGGAAGAGCAGAATTATTGGTCTATCCAATAATGAAAATATGAACTTACAATTAGCTGACCCAAATTTCATTTTAATACGTATCTTAACACTACCAATAACCTCCAAGTTGTTTAACCCAAGGGGCTTTGACATTACATATAAGGAATTTTTAAGTACTCTGTAAAAGACGTAACCTTGCTGGCAAGTTCTATCATTTCCAAAGTAAAAGTTAGTTATGCCTAGTGTAACACTGATCAAAACTATTCCTAAATCTACAAAGGATTGTTTCCATTGTTATTTTAGAATCTCATTCAAAACTATAATAATTCCAGTTAATCATTATTTCCTTCATTTTGTTTTTATTATAGCATGTTTGCTTAATTTACAGCAAGCAGAAAATAAGCTGGGTCTTGTTTTGATCCAAACATTGATGTTTTAAAGGTTGTACACAATATTTGTTAAAAAGAACATATAAAAATACCTTTTTAGAAGCTTCTATAAGAAAGAAAATACAAAGTTTAACCCCACAACTTTCCTCTTTGCTAGAACTGCAAACTACTGCTACAGTTTTAAATAGGCTTTTTGTTGTTTAAACTATACATCCAGGAAAATCTAAAAAAAATTAAAGAAACGTGCATATAAATGATTGCATAGCAGAACATGAACATTAACTGCAAACAGTAAAGAAATGAAAGTTAGAAATACTATCAAATATACAAAGGTTCTAGAATCAATCCTTTAAACACATTCCACAAACAGTATTTAAAAACCATCTTTTGTTCTTTTACAGGCAAGGCCTAGATTACTAAAACTAAAATTGAAAAAAAAAAATCCTCTAAAAGGAATAATTTCCTCACAATATTTCTTACTTATAACCTGCAAGCAAGCAATCTAAAAATTTTAAGGATGCTAGCTTTTACTGTGAAATGAGACTGGACATGTCAAGTCACTTTTATTGCCCCCCAAATGATCTCTCAGAGAAATGCTAGAAATTGTAAATGGTTAAGGGTATTATTTTCTCACTTTTAGTCAGGTACTACTACACATCTGTAACAAAAAAACTCAAAGAGATGTGACTCATATTTAAAGTCAATTCTTTTTCCAAAATTATTGTAAATTTTATGGCACCACAGAATCACCTAGAATGGGAGTGCTGCCATTCAACCTGCCTCACATTGGCTACATCGAGATGTGATGAACGAGCCTCCTTCATAGAGGTAGGCAAATTTTGATACAAATGCACACACCAAGTGCTATAAGCATCAAAACTCAGTTCTCTTACACTATGCGCACACACACAAACCTACTTTGAAACAATTTACTTGCTTTTAACAGCAGCAAGGAAACTAAACCGTATCATGGTCAACAATGTTCCTTCAACTTTAGAGTAACTAAGTAGGAGTATTTTTTTCCCCTTAAAATTATTTCTGCCATCATTGACCTGCTCAAAATTTTAAGGTGAGTTTTTCTGATGTTTGTATGTTTCAAATCTTTATAGAAACCAGAAAAAAAGCAGTGAAGGCTCCATGTTTCAGTCAAAAACTCAATGTCTGAAAATGCTACTTAACCCAGTTGGCCTCATTCCCTAAAACAATGGGGTTAATAAAAGAACTATTCCACACTGTGTCGTAAATTAATAACTATTCTTATGGGCCTAGACATCTTGACAAGACAAAAAGGTCCACCCTGAACCTACATGTGTCTGATCGGTCAGTGTACTGTGGCTACAACTTCACTTTTGGATCATTCTATCTTATTAGCAAACTACATTTCTAGGTTAACAGGTCTACCAAATATGGATATGAAAGTTTTTAATAAACAATGTTGCAAATTATGGTCAACCAACATCTTTTCACCAATACTTCAAGCATAAAAAATGAGAATCTTTACAAAAATATACAGAGACACCACAAATTGGTAGCTGCCCATAACATTAAACAAACTGGACTCTTAAGAGTGGCTTCTCAACAGCATATCATTTTAATTATAACCATTGCCTGGTACAGGGAAAACTGACAAGTGTTTTGTAAGCATCATTGCAACATTGTATTCCTGATAATTTAAGTAAACCAAACTATGAGTAAATGAATGATACATGCCTAAAAATATCATGGTTTATACTATCAGTGGCCACTGGACTTAGGACTAGTCCAAGACCTTGATCTAGATTTTGACCTAGACCTAGACTGTGATCTTGACTGAGATTTGGATCTAGGTGGTTCTTTTTTCCTTGATTCCTTTTCATATCTTGAGCCAGACTTATAATGTGTTTTGGAATCTGTTTTAGAGGTGCCTCTAGTTTTGGTGTGAGATGCAGACCTAGAACGTGATTTAGCCTTCATTTCTTTCTTGGGCTGGGACTTGGACCGTGATCTTGAATTGGATTTAGATCTTGAAAAAGATCGATTTCGGTGTTTGAATCTTTCAAAACAGAGGAGAAATACAATTAGAGTAAAAATTAGATTCTATATTAATCAAATTTATTATTTTTAGAGCAAAAGTTCACTCTGAAATTGAAACATGTATAAGTCTCTTTCAAAGCAAAGTTATTTACCTATCATTGTCGGAATGGCTTCTGCTACGCCGTGGTCTTCCAGTCGGTCTACTGCTAAAAAGTACATCAGAAAAAGCAAACAGTGACAAACGTCTATTTTCAGTTTTTTAAAGTTTCTAATTTAAAAAGTGAACCAAAGAACTTTTTAAACGAAGCACTAGAATATTTTTAGTCTCAATGAGGCATACAATGTACATAATTAAAAGTATACAAAAAGGTAAAAAAATTTAAAAGCTAACAGACATAAATCTTTCCTGATAGATCACTGTGCTACACATCACACTTACTTTCTAGGACTATAAGATCTTCTATAGTTGTACTCAAGGGACCGACTTCTTGATCTCCTTCTTTCATAACTTCGGCTTCTAGAACGTCTATATCTGTCATAATCATCATAGCGTGAAGAACTGTACACATTCCTCCCTTCCTTGGCTTTCATCTGATTTGGAGCTATGAAATACACAGAACAGAAATATTTAGAAACATTAAAAATGTAGTAGTATTTAAGTCTTCAAATTATAGGAAAAATTCCTGTTTACCCTTTCCTTACACCCCTCATCTATGCCAATGTTAATTGTTACCATTAATCTTAGAAATAGGTTTATTTTCAATAAAATATATCAGAAGACTGTTTTATGTTAAAAGTGATACTCTCAAATATCTCCAACTATTTTTTTCCTGAAGACCTCTTACCATCCAGCTTGTCCTAAAATATGCTAACTGCTCTGAAATTAGGAAACTATAACATTTTTTTTTTAAATTTCTAAATCAAAACATGAATGGCTTCTGAAACAGATGCTATTTTGGAGTCATTCCACAATGATTTATTTCCATTAAGAACATAATTAACAATGACAAAATACTTGCTGGTGACCTATGAACAATGTGTAACGTCAAAATGCAGTAATATACAACTATAGTTTTGAGAAACCATGACAAAGAAAAGCAAAAAAGAGCTGACACTTATTGAATGCCTTAGACACACCCATACCCCCCCGGACACTCCTCAATTCTTGTATTATCTCATTTAATTCTAAGAAACAGGTACTTTAAGTGTGTATCTATAAATAACAGTGAATACCCGGGAACCCATCAGCCAACCCCAAACCTAGAGAATTACCAATAGCTTGGGTTTACCCTAAGTGCTCCTCCTCTTTTCAGCAGTTATTTTAACCTCTATCTTTTAGTATCTTGCCCAAGGTAACAATGGTTGAGTCAGAATTCAAACCCAGGTCTATTTGACTTCAAGGCCTGTATTCCTTCCTGCCTCACTAGCACACAGCTAACACCTGGAATATGCCTGCATAATAATAAAAACCGAGTACTAATATAAAATCGATTCTAGGCTTAATCTATATAGCCTTTCCCAGTTTATCTGTTCATTTCCATAGCCATACACCCACAAAATTACCCAATTATTCACCATGAATATTTTATGATGAAGAGAAATGGCTCAAGGGACCCCAAACTTCCCAAATTTTAATCCCTTTCAATACCACCCTCCGTATATTAAACATGTCACAGCTGATACTATTGATGAACTTTCTTATGAGTCCAAACATATTCCAGGCATTCTGATCTCCACATTCTATTTTATGTCTATCCTAAAACTTTGTAATACATCTAAAAAATAGGATGAAACAAAGTATTCAAGATACTGTCGTCTCAAAAACTAATTTTTTGGATTTTGAACAGATACACAAATTGCACAAATACTTTCAAGACAAAAATCTCAAAACACTGTCTAAAAAATGATGTGTTATATACATATTAGGCATAAAGGTACTTACTCTTCCGATCCCCCTGTGCAAACTGTATTTCAATTTGGCGACCACAAATCCATTTTCTGTCCAAATTATGTAAAGCATCTTCAGCATCACGAACATCCTCAAATGTGCTAAATGTTAAGGGGCTTGGGAAGTTTTGCAAACTTTGATAATGAATGAAAGTTCAGCTGGAAATCTTGAACAGTTCATAATTTCTTGATATTATTCTATAAAAATCTGTCAGACCCTGCTTACTAGTTGGTTGATTCAGCTATAAACACTTCATAGTATTAAAGTACTTGTGAATTCCTAAAGCATATGTTTGAAAACACATGCAAATACATATTGTAGTTATTACTGAAATAAGACGTTATAGCTGAGTTACCAAGTAATCCTATCAAGAAAATTTCCTGAGGTTTAAGAATTAATTTTACAAAACAAGACAAAAAAAACCCCACAAATGTCAGTTCTACATTTCGTTAAAACAAAAATTTCTTAAAACCAAAACCAAATGTTTCTCATATTTTTTTAATGAAAATAAAATGCCAATAGTTCTTGTGTAAGCAAGCAGAATATACCTTCCAAGAGATGAAAGCATTAACCTCAAATTTTGCTGTTTTTCTCAGAACATATCTAACACTATAGTTTAATGTACATACTTGTCTTCTTTATGCCATACAGGGAAGACTGGTAGCTTAGCGACTTGTGGACATCAAGACAGAATCAAGCAATACTGAAGACATCACTGTACCAAAAGCGTATTACAACCATCCAGACTATAAAAGCATGCTGTCAAGATATAACAGACCATTTCTAAAGATCCCTGGACTAAAAGGCCCTGACAACCATGATATAAAACATATAGCATCGTGCAAAGTGGGTTTGGAACTGGCTTTAACTTGAGAATTTCAAGATAATACTTATCAGCACAAAGGAAGAACTGTTGGTCCATTTTTGATCTCAGAGGCTAAGTTGCCTTGTCCTCTCTGCTCAATGTCAGCAATAAAACTGAGAGAACTCTTCGCTTTATAGTTATTTGGTACAAATTTAGTTCCTTTCTGAAAACCACCATTCTAATGGGAGCCAAACACATATTCAGAGTAGTGTTTGTAAAACACAAACTTTGGAAAGAAAGGTAGGTTAGGTCTGGGCATGGATTTTCATTCTATCCTAAAAGTCACTATTCGAACTTGCCGATTTCTATTTCTGAAATTTCAGAGACCTTTGAGAGCTAACTAAAAAACACCCCTGAAATGACATACTCCTTTCTCGTCCCCTAATATTCTTTTAGTCTAGACCAGGGGTTGGCAAACTGCAGCTTGTGAGCCACATGCGGCTCTTTGGGTATGCTCTGCCTCAAAAGTTTGCCGACCCCTGGAAGACCCAATCCTGTCCACAACAATTTAAAAATTACTCGAGAGCCATATATTTTTACATAATCACCATTATGTGAATAACTTTTAAAAATTTTATAAATGAAACTATGATAGTTTTTTCATTTTCAATTTTACTTCAGAGCCTGTGGCTTGCGAGCAGCAGTTTGCTGACGCCTGGTCTAGACTAAGAGGTCTGCGTCACCAGATTTCCTATTTTTTGTTCTGAATTAAGGACCACAGCAGGTCCACAGCTTTTTTCCTGAGGCTATTATGTGTAGGTTAATGTAGGGAGAGGTTTTCCCAAGTCCTAAATCATGGGGCTTTCAATATGAAAAGGCAAAGGCTGATGGGGAGTTTAGAACCTCAAATACTATAACAGAATACCCCTCAAGATTAATGCAGCTGGGTTCTAAAATAAAAAAATTAACTTAATGGGTATACTAATTTGTTACTTCAAGAGAAAGAATATAACTTTTTAAAGGATTTAGACCAAGAGGCATAAAATTTATTTATTTAAAAAAATTTTTTAGGGCCGGCCGAGTGGAGAGATGGTTAAGAACTGGCTTGGGACGCCAGAGGGCCCTGGTCCGTATCCCATATATGAGGGCCCGTGACACTGCCCTCTACAGCTAAGATGCTGAACAACAGCTCAACCTGGAGCTGGGCTGCTGAGAGTCGCCGGCAACAGCGAAGGCTGCAGCCCCTGCTGCAGTGGGTTGCCATGGGCTATTGTGTGTAGCCAGCAGCCAGCATGAGCGGCCGTCCAGAAGCCGGCGACTGATCTGCCTCACCCGGGAAGAACACAATGATGGTACCAACTTGGGCCAGTGAAGCAATGTCCTCCACAACAAGACTGAAGAACAAAAACGACAGCAACTTGTCTGTTCCCTTCCCCCCAATTCCCCAATAAAAATCTTTAAAAAAAAAAAAAATAAATAAATAAAAATTTTTTATTGGCGAACAGTGTGTTTTTCCAGGACCCATCAGCTCAAAGTCAAGTAGTTGTTTCAATCTAGTTGTGGAGGGCGCAGCTCAGTGGCCCATGTGGGGATCAATCCGGCAACCTTGGTGTTATGAGCACTGCGCTCTAACCAACTGAGCTAACTGGCCGCCCCAACAGGTGTAAAATTTATTAACGAGGGCAAATCATCCTCTCTGGTTACCTTCAAGATGAAACGCACCATGGCAAGGTTCTACTTTACCTGTTAAGAGAAGGCTAATTGGGAACAGGGTCAAGTAGAAGAAATAGTCACAGCAGGGGTAGCCAAATACCATTCTGATGCCACTTATGGAGAAATTTGTACTCAGGATCTTTTTTTTTTTTTCCCTTTAAACTATTTTAAGACCATAGAAAGATTGTGTGTATATAAAAAAATACTATATAATCTTCCTTTAGATTCTTTTGGATGACAATTCTTCTGGCTCAAGTATCACATATTCTTAAGTCAAACTACTGCTGATTCTGGTTCACAGGCCATCCCAAAATCAGGTAAACCAAATAAAAACAGGTCAACATTGTAAGCCAGAGTGCACTGCTACCATTTTTTCTTCTTTAAAAACCAAACCAGATATAGCACTTATACTCCCTGCAACAGAGCTTTGCAACACATTTCCACAACTGTCCTTGATCAGTGGCCCTGTGGGAGTAGCAGCTTTCAGCATTTCCTCATTAAGCCTCACTAGGACTCCGCTAGGTTTCAAGAGACCCACTGAACTTAAGCAGTAAGAAACTGTCTAGACCTGAAGTGCACAGCCCAAACCTTTGTTGACGCATGGAGATCATCTCAGTGAAGGAAGTAATGTCACCTGAAACTCTGGGCCAAAGAACCATTGCCAATAGATCCTGATTAGGTACCCATACTAGGGATATGGTCATCTGCATTCTGTTCAGGGCCAACTGATCATATGTGCTAAAACAGTGCAGGGCCAGCAGGCGTCACAGACCTACGTTTCAGAAGTTAGGAGTATGTGTGTGTCCCGCAACAGCCACTTTACAATCTACAAACGGGTGGTTTTTCTAGTAGATCTGACCCTACAAGAGCACCAGAGCTGTTTCTAAGTAGTCCCCAGTACATGCACCTGTCTTCCCTTTAAGCATGGCTCTGTGGAGTTAGCTTGACCCCAGAACCTCGTGCTATGCCAAAGAGCACCGCCTGCTACCCTATGGCATCTGAACACCTGGTCCTAAACAAAAAAAATGCTGAATTAAAGCTTAACAACATTACATCCTTTAGAACACTTTAACTTGAGAAGCTAAGAGGGTGCATTTATACAAGACCACAATCACAACATCAAAGGCCCACATAAATCAAGTTACAGGTTTTGTCACTAGACCAAACCAGAATAATTTTGAAAATTAACTGCTTACAAACATTAAAAAAAAAAAAAAAAGAAAAAAAAAAGGAAAATAGTTATTCTGTAGGATACATCAGGTATGACTCCTTTAATCTTGGCCATCATTCAACTTCATCTTGACCTTTAACTCTTTAAGTGCTTGTCAGAAGGACTTGTCATGAGATGCTTGGCCAAATATGACAGATGGCTTTATCTTTAACTTTGAAAAACAACCTTTTCCCCCTTTTGTAGATAAAGCGAGGCTTTGTCTCCCATTAGGCTTGTCCTTCTTCCAGCTTTTCTGTATTTTTTCTTTTCCCAAACTCTCCCTTCTCTTCAAGCCTGATCCTTAAGAGGCCTTTGGCTTGTCTACTTGCCTTAAGTGTTGAACTCTACTCTAAAGGTTCTTTCATGCTTTCTCTTTGGGGTCGCCATAACTGTACAGCTTTACATTCTCTGAGGTAACAACAGAGGACAGCAAATTAGGGGACAATATTAAAGAAGTTTACCTCATTGTTATACAATTTGTTTTGATCAAGTGATTCAAATTAACAAATAAGAATACCAAAGTTTAATTGCTAAGCACAAGAACATATTAACTTTTAATTTGATTTACAATTAAAGGTGGAAGAAACCAGAGTATTCACATTTAAATCACATATTATAATAATTGATTTGAGTTTCAGCAGCATAAATGGGAAATATTTAAATATTTTACTATTTTTGGATTAACTTTAATAGAGCAATGTGTGAGTCAGAATTAATTTTTAAAAATTTGAAGACATAAGACATTTCTTAAAAGACAAAAGTAAACTACTTTTTAGATGTTACCTCTTACATAAACTTGAATTTCAAACTTCAACACCCCTCACTAATCAGCCATCTGAAGAAAGGATATTGAACATAAGCAAATCCTCTTGGACGACGAGTGTAGAAATCAAGTGGAACATACACATCAACTATAGGACCATAACGACCAAACTCACGTCGTAAATCTTCAGACCTAAAACATCATAAAAAGACCCCAAGTTTTTATGTTCACTCCTTTAAGGCTTTCTTTGTAAGAAATAGGCATCTTTTTTTGGTAATATCTCAATTAATGAAAAGGACTGCTTTGTCCCTGGGTGACCTGAAACAGACAAGCCTTCTAAATCTCAACGTTAAGAGCCAATTTTAAGAACAAGCAAAACTGTACAGGCGATATATCTTTTTGATAAAGGAAGGCTATGATCCAAGATCTTGGAAGACAAAAATGCAGTTTATAATAAAATTGATTATTGTTTTACATGAACAGGAAAAGACATTTAAGCACACTTGATAAATCACAATTTATCTCTGTTTTTATCCAAACCCTCATTTTTCACAAGAGGTATAGTAACAAGTTGTATATAAGTACTGGTAACGTTTGTCTTTTACAGTTTCAAGTCAACTCTAGTATTCTGAAAAATGCTAAGCACTTATATTTACCCCCAAATTTTAGCGACAGAGTTAGACACTTGGTAGGTAGATATGGCTTGAAAAATAAGTCACAAATATAAATATAGCTCCTTAAAAATGTCAAGTGATATGAAGGAGAAATTTTTCTAGACACTAGAATAACTACTAACTGTTTCCTTTCCCAGTTAAAGTTGGAACAGAAAAAGGCAAATCACACAGGGCTACCAAAAATATCTGATTTGGGGGTAGGGAGGTAGAGTGACTTTTTGCGAAACAGTGTCTCATTTTGTGATTAGAATCTGTCTTAAAAAATTCTGACGGCTACTCCAAGCAATTGGAATTGTGAGAACAAAGGCACGGTCTGGATTAATCCAATTTAGTAATCAACGTCCTCACGGTAGAGGCCTCTTAACCCCCACCCCCACCCCCTTCCCAAAAGGTGACTACTATTTCCGGGAAATGGGAAGAACTAGTTCGTAGCGTTTAACTCAAAGAATTAGATGTCCCAAATCTCAATATTCCCGTCTCCAAACATCTCCATTTTAATATAACACAACAACGATAAAAGGATAGGAAATGCTTCGCCACACTCGCCTCCTCCGATCCCGTTATTTCGTTGCAAAAAAAAAAAAAAATTCCCTGGGCCGAGGGGGCGTGCACCCCAAAGAATGTGAACTTCAAGTCAATGGGGAGCGGATGCTGGCCGCGGCTGTAGGTGGACACTTGGTGAGGAAGCCAGGAGAAAGGAGCCCCGAACAGCAGAGGGGGAGGGGGACGAAAACCCCGCCACGCGGCCCGCGCTGGCCCAGGAGGGCCAGGGACGCCGCCTTCGCTACCACGCGGTAGTTGAGCCGGCGGCTTGGCCTAATTCGGGCCCAAAGGCCGGCGCGGGACCCGCCATCTTCGCCCCATCCCCTCCCCCGGCTCCGCACGCCGCCGCAGCCGCACAAGTCCTCTCCGAGGACCTGCGGCCTCCCTGCGTAGGCCCGCAATATCTCCCCTGTACATACCTGGTATCGTCGGCCACGTTCCTTACGAACAGAGACGTGTTGGGGGGGCGCAGGTAGCGGGACATGACGGCGGTGTGAGTCACGACAGGGACACTAACGGGCTCAACAAACCGTCCGCGGCTCCGGCGGCGGATCTTCAGACACACACAGCCAGAAGGCTCCGCTACAGGCAACCGCCTCTTCTCGCGAGACTTCACTCCCGCCTCCAACCCCCTCCTACCAGGGCGCAACGCCGGGACTGGCAACGGTTCTTTCCCGCGAGAGCAGTCGCTGTGCGCCTGCGCATGCGGACAGCTTGGGTACGTGCCGCAGCCTGGTTCTCATTCATTGGCTTCTCGCGCTGCCTCCTCCCATCCCCCAGCCCGCTCTTTCTTTCTTTAATGCCATATTTTCCCGCCCTTTTCTGCTTTGCACCGATTTCCCCTCCTCCTCCCGAACAAGTCAGGAAGCAGATGTTTTAACCCCACGCCAGATTTTACAGTTATTACTAACTGGACGGAGTTTTCAACATTACAACTCAGACCGCCATGCGACTTCCTGTCTGTTCCTAGTTATGCCCTGGCTTTTATTAGATGCCTGACCCGCAAGAGAAGAATGTACAGTCTCCTATTGAGTGTGAAAGAGAAGTGTGTGTGTGTCCTTGCAGAGAGATGGCCTTTCTCGCCAATGCTTTCTGCACGCCTCCTGCGCACTCCCTGAGGGCCTTTGTCCAGGCTGCCCCTCGCCCACAACTTTCTCGGACATTTCTTCCACTATCCATGCTGTTTTCTCCTGATTAAAGGCCGTTCTCAACCTTTTGGTTGGGACACAAACCTCACATCTTAGTCTTAACCGTCATCCACAGTGTTTTCTTTGTTGCTAATGGCTTCCTGGGTATGGACCATTCCTGTATTGCTGTGGTTCTCCAACTTTTTAGTTTCAGAACTTCTTTACCAAGGGTTTACTTAACTCATAAAAATTATAGAAGATTCCAAAGAGCTTTCATTATGTGGGTTATAGCTATTAATATTTACTGAATTAGAACTTAAAATTGAGAAAATTTTGACACACACACAAGGAGACATTGCACTATTCTTCCATCACATATCTTGTAGTCCCTGGAAAACTCCACTCTACATTTGTGAGCGACTGAGCATGAAAAAGGCATGTAATGAATAGTTTGACCTTGGAGACCCCTTTGAATGGGTCCTGGGGACCCCTCCCAGACCTCACTTTGGGAACCATTCCCTGCTCTATCAGACTCAACTTTTGGAGATGAGAGACCACCTTTCAGAATGCCTTGACATATAGCACATTACCAAGCAGATAGCAGGGACACAAATCCTGTTTAATTAAATGAGCTTTTATTTTAGAAAAGGCCATAAAAGGATTTTTGCATCAATCAGCATCCAAAGCAATTAAGTGATTTAACATGGGTAGTGATAGTCTGTTCTGTTCTATAGCAGAGCTATTGTTTTTCTACATTTGTTTCCCAAGAAGGTTTGAAAACAATTTATTAAAAACATTTATTGATTACCTGTTATGTGTCAGGCATTGGGTTGGATGCTGGAAATTCAGGGATGAAAAAACCTGGAGCTTATGTTTCCATAGAAAATAAGCAAATAAACAACTAAAGTAATTGCAGATTTGTAATATGAGACAGAAATGTAATAGGTTTGGGTTTAAAATTTTTTATTTTAAAATAGAGGGTTGTATACTGTTGACCCCAAGAAGGAATATATTGCTAAGAAGGACTCCTTGTGGGTAACTGAGCTCAAATTCATAGAGTCTAGCAGCCATTGCTGATAGGAGTCTGTCACACACTGCAGAGAGAAGCCATAGACTGTGCTGCCAAACCTCCTGCACTGCATTCCTGCCTGCTGAGCTGACCCCTATAAACAAGTTCTTAGAATCATTTTCCAATGGGCTGCTC
>NW_017731488.1:424010-427127 GCF_001890085.2 Hipposideros armiger
CAGCGGTTCGATTCCCGGCCTGAGCTGAGCAGCCGCTGAGCTGCCAACAGGTGGCAGGATGGCTCAAAAAAAAAAAAAAAAAAAGAAAGAAAACTATGATGAAAATAAACATCACCTATGATCCTACTATTCAGTACTAATTACAGTACTATTAAGACTTTTATGTATTTCTATGCATTTATATAATGCGTAAAATTGGATTCACACCTATATACAGTCTTATAATGTGTTTTTCTGACCAAACATTTTATCAAGAATATCTTTCCTGGCCATTAAATAGTTTTAATAAATATAATATTTAATAGCCTTTGTATCAGTTATAACTTGGATTCAGTTGCCAGTAACAAAAACCTTGGGTTCAGTTGCCAGTAATAATCTTGATTATGATATACAGATTTAATACCATGAAATATGCCCATTGTAAGTGTACAATTCAATGGTTTTTAGCAGATTTTAAAGTAAAACTGTACAATTCAATCATATATATACATATACACACAAATTATCTCTTTATATAGAAAGCATATAAATATGCAGTAACATTATAGAATTGTACAAGGTGTTTTAAAACATGTATATCTTTCATTGTATGTAATCATAGTTTTATTTAAAAAATTTTTTTCTTTAAATATTTTTTTGGGAGAGGGGACACCACACTTCTCAATTAAGAGAAATATTTTGAACAGCACAGAGGTCTTTGATTTTTTTTTTTAATTATTGATTTTTATTTTATTTTTTTTTTAAGATTTTTTTAAATTGGGGAATTGGGGGATGGGAACAGCGCTGGGGAATTGGGAGAAGGGGAACAGACAAGTTGCTGTCATTTTTGTTGTTGTTGTTCTTCAGTCTAGTTGTGGAGAACGTTGCTTCACTGGCCCAAGTTGGCACCATCATTGCGCTCTTCCCAGGTGAGGCAGTCACTCGCTGGCCATTGGACAGCCGCTCAAGGCAGCTCACGCTGGCTGCCGGCTGCTCACGCTGGCTGCCAGTCACTCACGGTAGCTTACTGCAGCCCCCCCTGAAGCCTACCCCATCGCTGGCAACTCACAGCAGCCCAGCTCCAGGTCGAGCTGTTGTTCACCATCTTAGCTGTAAAGGGCACAGCATCACTGGCCCTAATGCGAGATCCGAACCGGGACCCTGCTGCTCAGAGCTGGCACTCCCAAGCCAACTCTTAACCAACGCGCCACTCGGCCGGCCCCTCAAATTGGTGAGCATCTTTACTGACGAATTCATGACAACCAATCAGGGTACTTGAAGCTGACGAATCAGAACAGTGCTATTTGGACCAATCAAACTGTGCAAATTTGGATTCCTCCTTTGCATAAAAATGGACCAGGGAGAGTAATTTATAAAAAGCAGTCTCCCCTTTGTCTTAGGGGAGCGCACTTTCTTTTTCCAAACTGTTCATCTGAGTGATACTTCTTTTACCCCACCCCAGATTGAGGACTGCTGTTGGCATTGCATTGATGGCAGTAACCTTTTGTTGACAGTAGGAAGGCCTCCTCCCCTCCCACAAGTTAAGCACTTTTTAGTGGCTAGGAAAACGACTCCTGTACATTACCTTAAGTAATGGAGGTAATTTATAGTCTGGTGGCACTACAGCCATTCCAGCTTAATATGGGTAAAGGTTTAGAACAGAGACTGATGCATATAGTAGGTCCCCTATAAATGTTAATAGGAGTGGCTACATAATTTGTGGGCTACTGTAAAATGAAAATGTTAAAAAATTAATAAGATGACAATAGTGAAGCACTAATTCAAGTTCAGGGTCGTTCTGAACATGGGGCCCCATGCAACTGCGCAGGTGGAACACCCATGAAGCCTGCCCTGAATGTTAGCAATTATTATTGTTATTCATAATGCGTTGAGAAATAATAGGAGCAAGTGAAGTAGGAATATTTACTCACTGGATTGGCTTTCTGCCTCACACACTTCCATCTTTTGTGGTTTAGATCCCAGAGCCTTGAAAAAGATGATATTGGGAGAAGTACAGAAAGTAAACATCTTTCAGCCAGCTGGGTCTTGAGCTGGGCTGTTTACTGAACTGTAAATTTACTGCTGGTGGTGGTGGTGGGGGAGGGGAGGAAGATGCACCAAGAAATTTTGGAAGACTAGGCATACCTTGCTTCACTTTATTGCCCTTCACAGATTTTTTTTTTAAATAAATTGAAGGCAAGACCCCTCCACCAACAAAATGATTGTGACTCACTGTATTGGGTTGCTTGCTTTATTGTGGTGGTCTGGAACCAAACCTGCAATATCTCCGAGTTATGCCTGTAAAACACTCCCTCACAAAACTGCTGCCCTGTGTGGTTAAGAGCACCATATTTCATTCTGAGCACAATACCAGGGCTGACAATTTTTTTGAAGACTAAATGTTAATCTCTGAAATGGTCTGTTGGCACAACACCTCTTCTTGAAGAAATTATGTTTTATTAGGACTTAATGTTAAAAAACCACTTTTCCTGGGTACTGTTATCAGAACTGCACAAGTGGGACCCAAATGCAAAATATATACCTATGAATTTCCTTGATCCTGAAACAGCTCTGTATTGATTTGTGGGCGATGGCACAGACATCACAGCTGAGTGAGTGTGCTGCTTGCTGGAGGGGGACTCACAGGGACAAATTCTGTGTGTTAAAGCTGTGGAATTAAGAGCCTGTCTCCATAAGCAGAAACAAAACCTTGAGTCAATACATCAAGATTAATTTTATTGGTACAACTGTTTAACTCAGATAATTGTCACCAATGGTGCTCAGCACTGTCTCTGTCTCCATGGGCAAACAATCAATTAGAAGCATGCTCTTTACATTTGTTTAATAAGATGTGACTTGTGTTTCCTATACACCTTCTCACTCTAATGAATAAGCAACAAGCCAAGTTCTCCAGACTGAAGAGGATTCAGTGTTCCCTTTTAGATAATCCTTGTGGGTTGGAAACTCTGGGTCACACACATATATGAGCTTGGACAATTAAGTTTGCGAACTTGTTGCAACCATGTTGCTAACCTTTTTTTGTTTGATATCAGAGGGATTATTCATTATGAATTTGTACCAACTGGACAAACAGTTAACCAAGTTTACTATTTGGAAGTGCTGAAAAGGCTGCGTGAA
>NW_017731488.1:427812-445732 GCF_001890085.2 Hipposideros armiger
CAGCGGTTCGATTCCCGGCCTGAGCTGAGCAGCCGCTGAGCTGCCAACAGGTGGCAGGATGGCTCAAAAAAAAAAAAAAAAAAAGAAAGAAAACTATGATGAAAATAAACATCACCTATGATCCTACTATTCAGTACTAATTACAGTACTATTAAGACTTTTATGTATTTCTATGCATTTATATAATGCGTAAAATTGGATTCACACCTATATACAGTCTTATAATGTGTTTTTCTGACCAAACATTTTATCAAGAATATCTTTCCTGGCCATTAAATAGTTTTAATAAATATAATATTTAATAGCCTTTGTATCAGTTATAACTTGGATTCAGTTGCCAGTAACAAAAACCTTGGGTTCAGTTGCCAGTAATAATCTTGATTATGATATACAGATTTAATACCATGAAATATGCCCATTGTAAGTGTACAATTCAATGGTTTTTAGCAGATTTTAAAGTAAAACTGTACAATTCAATCATATATATACATATACACACAAATTATCTCTTTATATAGAAAGCATATAAATATGCAGTAACATTATAGAATTGTACAAGGTGTTTTAAAACATGTATATCTTTCATTGTATGTAATCATAGTTTTATTTAAAAAATTTTTTTCTTTAAATATTTTTTTGGGAGAGGGGACACCACACTTCTCAATTAAGAGAAATATTTTGAACAGCACAGAGGTCTTTGATTTTTTTTTTTAATTATTGATTTTTATTTTATTATTTTTTTAAGATTTTTTTAAATTGGGGAATTGGGGGATGGGAACAGCGCTGGGGAATTGGGAGAAGGGGAACAGACAAGTTGCTGTCATTTTTGTTGTTGTTGTTCTTCAGTCTAGTTGTGGAGAACGTTGCTTCACTGGCCCAAGTTGGCACCATCATTGCGCTCTTCCCGGGTGAGGCAGATCAGTCACTGGCTTCTGGACGGCTGCTCACTGCGGCTGCTGGTCGCTCACACTGGCTGCTGACTACACACGGTAGCCCATGGCAACCCACTGCAGCAGGGGTTGCAGCCTACGATGTTGCTGGTGAATCACGGCAACCCAGCTCCAGGTTGAGCTGTTGTTCAGCATCTTAGCTGTAGAGGGCAGTGTCACTGGCCCTCATATGTGGGGTCCGAACCCGGGCCTTCTGGCATCCCAAGCCAGCTCTTAACCAATGTGCCATTTGGCCGGCCCGGTCTTTGATTTTTTTACAGTTCTCATGCAATGAATTCATAGGGAATGGGTTCCAGCAGCTCAGGCTCCTTTCCATTGGTTCTCACACAGTGTAGCTTTCCGGGTGGGGCAGGCTTGGGTTTCAGTTGTATGCAGGCACCTTTCTCTTTGACTTCCTTCTTTTTCTGATCACTTTCCTTCACCTGTTTAGGAAGCTATCTCAGCTCTTAGAGTGCTTACTATGCTCCATACGTACATTAATTCTCTTGGCAAGAACCTTGCCCTTAGCTTGTTTGTTTACAACAATGCCAACTGCAGTTTTATCAAGTTTTGACGTGGTGATACTGTGGGGCATTCCTTTTTGAACAGTGCCCATTCCCTTGATGTCTACAATATCACCTTCCTTGTAGATTCACGTGTACGTGGCCAAAGGAACAACCCCGTGTTTTCTAAAAAGCCTAGAGAACATATAGTGGGTTGCCTCTCCTCTTTCCCTTTGTGTTGGTCATTTGACGAATTACTGGAAGATGGCGGTCGCGGCTGAAAAGAGAAATCATAGTTTTATTTATTTATTTTTTAAAGTTCAAACTATTGTAGAGATTAAAAATACCAGTGAACAAGTTTCTTAATATTCTTTTTGGAACCGTATTCCTTAATCAGTTGCTATTTATGTTCGTGTCTGGAACATGAGAGGAGGCACACAGTTATGGGGAAAATTCACACTAGATTTTTTTTTTCCCATGGAGAGACATAGGCATGAAAAACAAAGATGCAGAGATTTAATTGTTTAATTTTACTGCTGCTGTACTCACAACTGTGTGACTTAGCATGCAACCTGCTGGCATGTGGGAAAATCAGGTGACTTGAAGCCCTTGGTGAGAAGTTGATGCTGTTACCCAATCCTGATATAGGGCAAGATAACCTCTGTTTTGGGACTGCCCTACGTTTTGACTTTCCTCCCTCTTCTGGCTCTGCATGCACAGAGTGTCCCAGTTTAGAGCACCTTTCTCCCCTCCCTTTTTCCTTTCTTTAAGTCTGACTCTTTCTAGAATCCTCTTGGCTTAGTAATAACTGTTGAAAGGAATAACTTCTGGATCATTTGTACTTTTAATGAGATTTCAGCCTTGGTCCTTGCCTGGATGATCAAAATGTAATCACCTTGGGTCATGCTCCTTACAGCCATCCCATTCCTCTCCTGGGAGTGTCTCCCCTTTCCCCATCCTGCCACACCTTCAAGACAGGAAGGCTTTGCCTTTGTCTCCTGGGCATTCGCTTTGTGAAGTAAGTGTTACTATTTTTATTTTCAGTTGAGGAAGCTGAGGCTAAGAGAGGATAAGGGGTTTCCCAAGACCCACAGAGTAAAACTGTGTAAACATTTGTCGGTGTTTTTTCCTGCCGATACCTGTTTGGGGAATTTCCCACTTTACGTGTCTCAGTGAGAGGCAGAGCCTGCCCCACAGTATAGATGCTATAGAGCCTGACACTTGCTTGCCCAGCCTCCCTTGCAGCTAAGGTGTGGATTGTGATCTAGGCTTCACCAATCACACACCTCTTTCCAGACTTAGACAGCAGGGCTAAAGCCATAATTAGGTAGGGACCAGAAAACCCTCCCTGGTGGCTGTGATGGTCACAAGAGTGGTAGAGACCAGTGCCCAGCACCACACAGCACTCCAGGAGGGGCAGCTTCTCTGTTGGAAGTGGCACAGGCAACCCTGGGGTTTAAACCTTAAGCATCATGGGAGTCTTGGGAGCAAGTGAGGTCCCCATGGCTGGGCTGGGCATGGAGGGATGGATGCTATCAACTGTCATCTTTTAATGGGCCATGTGGTTTTGGGTAATGAGCACCTTAGTGAGAACCTTGAAAGACTGAAGATCAGAGAAAGTCCTCCCAAATTTTGGGATTGCCCCAGTGCCCCGATACCCAAGAACAATTCTGGGAAGGATGTAGGCCACTACACATAACTGAGATTATGTTTTTCCCATGCAGACAGGTAAGAGTTCAGAACCAGATATAATTTGATGCAGAAAACTAAAGAAACAATTATATCTTGCACTGAAGGGTTATTGAGCAGAAAATATTAGCTGTACTTGAAAATTAATTCACACAATTTAATTTTATTTAGATTTCCACTTCCTCCACCCTCATAATCATAGTCATAATGATTGGTCTATTCATATTGAGAGGGAAAACCTGGTCTGGATCTGAAACTTTTGCTTATTAGGATGTCTTCTAGTTCTGTTGAGTGACGTTGAGTCAAAAGACAGGGTCTGTAAAAAAGCAGACAATATCCGTTCTTCCACTTAACCTCCTGCTTGACCACAACTCTTGTGTCAACCCTTGTTAGAAATGTAATACATGATTCCTTGGGAAAATCCTCAAAAAGTGGAGATACCAGAGGGCAGGAAATGAGGGCTACTGATAATAAGCGTTTCAAAACCTACAGATCTATATAGCATAAGCTCTCAGATCTGGGGTCCTGAGAGTGAGGGGGTGTATAGGAATGACCTGTGGGAAGCGCAAAGAAGCAGGGACCACAAGGAACTCTCCTTGGTGGCTGAAGTGGTCACGAGAGCCATACAGAGTTTAGCTGAAGCCAAAAAGAGTAATAAACCTAAAAAAGTCAGAGAATGCAAATAATTAAATGCTCATTGCTATAGGAATTGCTGGTCCTTAAATATCCTAAAAAGGTCCCCGGATATCACCCCTCTTTGACAGGTGACAACGCTGAGGCTCACAGAGAGGTAGGCACATTTCTAGTGAGTGACACCATCAGGATGGAAACTGGTGAGTGCTGACTTTCTTTCCAGCACGTTTGTGCTACATTACTGCTGCTTCCAGTTCATCGAATGTTCTAATGACTTGCTTTTGTTCACTGATGTCACAAGAATAGGGTCAAGCTGTAGGGAGACTGTGGAGCATGAAGAAGGTACTCTAAGGAATAGTGGAGTGGGAAGCGGATGAGCTTTGGAATCAGGAGTAGGTTTGAATGCTTTTCTCAGCTCCTTTCCAGCTACAGCTGTGAACCTTGGCACAGTTTACTTTGTCTTTTGGAGCTTCAAATTTCTTATCCAAAGATAAGGATAATAATTTATACTCTCAGGGTTTCATAAGGATTAAATATCGTAATTTATGTAAAGTGTCTTGCGCATAGTAGGTGATCAATAAATAGATGGTATTAATGTTGTTGTCCTCATTTCATGTCCATGATTCAGAGTGAATCAATAAAGAAGTACTTTGGGGGATGGCCGGTTAGCTCAGTTGGTTAGAGTGTGGTGGTGCTAACACCAAGGTTGCCGGTTCAATCCCCACATGGGCCACCGGGAGCTGCGCCCTCCCTAAAAGAGTCAACTGTGCCACTGTAGCATGAAAGCAATGTGTAACCAATTTATTGGCTGTTTCCCAATAAAATTTAAAAAATAAAATAAAGAAGTACTTTGCTCCATATCAGATATTAATGTAGTGTCTTCTCTGCTGGTAGAGACCCAAGACCAGGAAACAATGGGTATTAAGAAAATAAAAGGTGAAACCTTAAATATTTACAAAATTGAAGAGCATGATCAAGGCTGCACTGTACGGATATTCAGGTTGTACACCACCCAACACAGGGCGAAAGTTTACACAGACTCTAATGTGAATGGTGCCTTCTGGGTTTGTTCAGTCTACAACCTGAACAGCAATATGTGGAAGCCCTGAGGAGACTATATGGTTAACAGCCTTCAATAAATAATCAGATGTTTTGTAACAGGGAGAGCAGAAAGCAGTTAAAGATGTCTTTAAATTTTAAGGTTGGAAGGGCCTGTGAAAATAATATAGTTTTACTTCCTCATTTTTTAGATGAGGAACTGAGATCTAGTGTGGGAAAAGGATGTAATTTCATCCAGGGCAGAACTGGGACAAGAACCACGGCTCTAGGTTCTTTGCTAATTGCCCTTTGTGTCTATGAACAATTTCCTTTGTTGGTAGGAGTTTGCCTTCTGAACCACCTCTTAAAACCTCCACAGGGAGGGAAGATTTATAGATGCTGTGCTTCTTCTTATCTTTGTCAGGAACAGATTCAGAATGGCTAAGCACGATTTTGTTTTCTGGGTCTTTGCCCTTCAGTGCAAACTTTCTAGCTTGCAAGCTTTCTAAGGGCAAGCACTTCCTTTTGAGCAACACCCCCCCTTGAACTCATTTTGTTTGCTTCTGTCTTTGACTTGATATTAGCTGGCAAGCTGTGTGGTTTACTAATAACTTTGACCAGGTTGCTAGCTTGGCAGTAATCTGAGAACGGTGTCCCTGGAGGCCAACTGAACTCCTTTGAAGTTTGCTATGGAGAACTGAAGAACTGCTTTGAATTATAACTCAGAATCAAACAGGCAGCCTTAGTGGGGCCTATGGGAGGCTGCACAGGAAGCTGATACTGGGCAGTAAGTGCCTTGGGCTTCAAATTAATAGCCAGCCATGCATTGCCAATTTATTATCCCTACATTTCATGGCCAGGTGTCAGCCAGTAAGTGCATACATGGGAGGCCATACGCCTTTAGGGGCCATGGGGGAGCCAGGAAGGCTAGTTGGTCTTTGTCAGTGGCATAGACTGGAGGAGTTCAGAGTGGAGAGAGTCCTGAGGGCAGGCGCCTTTGGGAGAGGGCTGTGTGGAGGAATTAAACCTGAGCCATGCCTTGGAAATTGGGTAGGCTTGGACAGAGGGGGCAGAAAAGAAAAAAGATGGGGAATGGGCCGGCCGAGTGGCGCGCTGGTTAAGAGCTGGCTTGGGACGCCAGAGGGCCCTGGTTCGGATCCCACATATGAGGGCCAGTGACACTGCCCTCCACGGCTAAGATGCTGAACAACAGCTCGACCTGGAGCTGGGCTGCCGTGCAGCCCCTGCTGCAGTGGGTTGCCATGGGCTACCGTGTGTAGCCAGCAGCCAGCGTGAGCCGCCAGCAGCCACAGTGAGCGGCTGTCCAGAAGCCGGTGACTGATCTGCCTCGCCTGGGAAGAGCACAATGATGGTGCCAACTTGGGCCAGTGAAGCAACGTCCTCCACAACTAGACTGAAGAACAAAAGGATAGCAACTTGTCTGCTCCCCTTCCCCCAATTCCCCAATAAAAATATTAAAAAAAACAAAAACAAAAAAAGATGGGGAATGCATTTTTGGTGGGGGAAATAATAAGCTCAAAGGCTTAGTGGGAGAAAAATCCAAGATGTATCTGAGAAATAAACTATGGGTCAATCTGATTGGAGTAGTGAGAAGTTATGAAAGGAAGTTGGATCTAGGTTGCTAGGTCCTTAAACTCCAAGCTATGGGGTTTTGACTTTACTCTGAAGTTAATGGATAGCCATGAAAGGTTTACAAACAAGAACAATGTAAGACGAGGCAGTGTTGGTAACTAAGTTCAATTTAGTCTCTGAGTTATAAAATATCCAGATGGTATTATGATTGGGCTAAAAGAGGATTTAACACCACCCAGAGATAAATACAGAGATGGATTTTAAATTTCACCTTTTTGGGGGGTGGGTGGAAGGGGCAGGGAGGAGAGTGAATCCTTATGGGAAGAATTATTGCATATTCTTAGGAAGGAAAGCATGAAGTTGTTATAGTTATTGTTATATGAAAGTTAAATATAGGTAGAAGAATGAGAATGGTTGCTGAGTAACCAAAGGGGTAGATTGTGCCAGTCACATGCCTGCTGCTCTCAGCCCTTATCTGCCCTTCTGTGCTCAGCTATGCATCAGTGAGAGACCAATTAGGTATTCCTGGCTCCTACGCTAGCAGGTTTCTGTGTAGGTATTGTCAACGAAAGGCACTGGAAGATGGAAGGAGGAGAGAATGGACTCCCTGCCTCTGGCTTCTGATAGCATCGTTGGCAGCAGTGGCAGCAGCACAGCTGAGATGACAGAATTGGTGATGATGACAGCATCGCCTCTAGTGACAATGACTGTAATGGATCTGGGTGGTGGCTGCAGGGACAGGGCCCACGACCTGCAAGTGCAGGCTCCTGGGTTCCTGCTCAGTCAACTGGGCTCCAACAACCAACAGGAGCCTTAGGGACGCTGTACCTCTGAGCTTTGGGTGACGTTTTTTGCTCCTCTAGCCTGGGGCGGCAATGGTTTTCCCAAAGCCAAAAATCTTTGAGTAATCTCCTCTCTCCTCCTTTGCTCCTGTATCCTTCTAGTACCCTGGTAGCCAGTTCCTATATTAATTTCTTCTACTTGAAATACCTACACTGGTTTTCTTTCCTTTGATTGGATCCTGTTTAATACAATACCTTGTATACTTTCTTAACTTGGCTTCTAAGAAGGACACCACTGAATATTTCTCACTTCCTACTGGACATTCCTTTTCAGTTTTCCTTGCTGGCTGGTTTCCCCTTTTCAACATGACTCAATATCGGAGTGCCACAGGGCATGACAACTGTTCATGACTTTCATGTGAATAGTTAACTTTCCAGCGATCTAAAGATCTAACCTTATCTGTAATACAGCTCTATCAGCGAGGAGCACAGAAACTGACTTCATTTTACAGGTGGGGAATCTGAAGATTTCTTGTTCTAAGGACTATTTCATTAATACCATCTTGAAAGGTGATTTCGCATATTGCTTTTACCTCTGAAGCCTGAGACTTAATTCCGATTGTTATAGCTAAAGAGGGGTCAAAGAGATTTGCTCACTGCTGGGATCGTTCCTCATAAAACCCCCACAATCCGGGGTTCTTGTCACCTCCTTTGCAGGCTCAGAAACTCCTTTTTTTGGTGGAGCCAACCCTGAAATCAAACCAATCCAACAACATAGTGTCCCAATAAAATGTTTACACTTTTCAGATGTTAATGATATAAAATGTAAACCACCATTTTAAACAATGAATTACGGATAATGGGCATTTGTGGTTTTAAGATAAGTAAGATATCTTAACAACATTGAGTGTTCCAATCTATGTACATGGTGTATCTCTCAATTTAATTACGTAAGAGCGCCCTGTTAGCTCTTTGACCTCCACAACTCCAGTGACCTTCACCTTTGCGTCACCTAAAGTACCCACCACCATGGTCACCTCCTGAACCTTGCATCACCTAAGACTCCCTCATTTCTTAAATCTTGAATTCAGACATCTCACTGTGACCATACTCTCCCATCCTTCCACATTTTCCCATCCAATTGCTCCCTCTACAAGTGTTCTTCAAATTTATTAAAATGGCCAATCCACAGCCCCTCTCCTTTCTCCTTTTGTATTCACTTTCTCTGTTGTAAGTTCCTTTCCTACTCAGTAAAGACCAAATGCCTTCACCACCTCTTTGCCAACCACCCCTCTTTTGCCTCATTGTCCCTCTGTCCTACCTCGATACTATTATTAGTGCTTGTGCCGAAACAAGGTCATGGGCTCTCTCAACTGGGTCTTCAGTGTTGCCTGGTGATCTGTCTGTAATTTCGTAACCAGCTCTCTCTTTCATACTTTAAACCCTCTTCATTCTCCTCAAATGTCCTACCTGTTTAGAAGGGAATATAGAATCTTTCATGTGTTAATCCTTTAACATCCTGCCAACCCACATCTATGAAGCAGAGGCTGTCAGAGCTCTGCCTGTCATCCCCTTGGACTCCTTCATGATCTGGGGGGCACACCATCTCCCCGTGTGCTTCCACCACCACAGCCAGCACCTCTGTTTCTGTCTGAGGTCTGCCATCAAGCTGCCTGAATAACTGCCTGCACAGAGAACCAGAAGTGGCTGGGAATTTCAGCCTCACCCCGCAAAAGGCAGCCCTGATGAGTTTGGGAGTCTAAATACCCCAGCCCTACAATTGGGGTATCACTCTGAGATGTGAGAGCTCCCCAGTGGGGTGAGCCCAGTCAAGTCGCCCTTCATGGCTCTTTGCTGTCAGTGCGTTTTTGCTCAGCCGCCTTCCCTTCCTGCTCTCTCTTCCCACTTCCCTACAGGTTATTTCTAGGAATGCTTCCTAATAGATCACGCTGCACAGGCGTCTTCATCTCAGGGTCTGCTTCTGAGAAACCCAGTCTCACACCATCTGCACCCAGCTTTCCCTCCTTCCTTTCACAATGGAAGAGGGGCTTTCCCTTCAGCATGTCCCCCAGATAACAGCCCTCCCTCACCTTCCCTTTTACATCAACACAGTCTTCCCAGGCAAGATTTATCCAATTCCATGGTTTAATTTATAATCCGTATTAGTTTCCTAAGGCTGCTGTAACAAAACACCACAGACTAGGTGATCAAACAGCAGGATGTATAATTTCACAGTGCTGGAGGCTAGAAGTCTAAGAACAAATTCTTAGTGGAGGTGGTTCCTTCTGAAGGCTGTGAGGGAAAATGTGTTCCACCGCCCTCTCCTAGCTTCTGGGGGTTTGTTGGCCATCCATGATGATCCTTGGCTTGTAGACCTTTGCCTTATCTTCGTATGGCATTCTCTGTGTGTGAGTGTCCGTGTCCAAATTTCCCCTTTTTATGGGGAAACTAGTCACATTGGATTAGGGCCCACACTAATGACCTCATTTTAACTTGATTTCCTCTAGAAAGAACTTATCTCCAAATAAGGCCATATTCTGAGGTCCTTAGGACATCAATATATGAATTGTGGGGAGACACAATTCAGCCTCTAACACCATCTCTTTGCTTCTTAGCCCAGGAAGCACCCCCACCCCGAACTATAGATATGCATATTCATCATCTACCAAATGGCTCCACAAAATAATCCTTATGCTTTACATAAACCTTGTAGTAGGCTGTTTATGTTTTCTGGCTTCTCAGAACTTTCTGCTCTGTCTGGGGGATTTCCAGCCTCATGAGCCCCATTTCCTCAAGGTGAAACCCAGAAAGGTGTTTCTCAGTTTCTCTTGCCGTCAGGCTTCAGGCTTGTGAGGTATTCTGTACCCATGAGACCCACCCGTGTGAGATTTCGATTCAGAAGGGAGCAATTTGAGGAAGAAGGCATTTTCCTGGCCAGGGTGGTGGCAGAAGGGACTGGCTTTCAGGGGTGCAGTAGTTGCAAGTTGACTTGAGTTCTTGATATAGAAGTGAGCTTTCTTGGTGTTACAGTGAAATAGAGACGCTGGTCAAAGTGCAAACGATGGCATTTAGCGCATCATGGTGGTGGCAGCAGAAGCAGCAGTGTCTCCTTCAGGCCAGGTTTTCGGTTTTAGATATTTTTTCTGGGAAGCTTAATCTTGAGCCACTTTCTTTAGTTTCACACAGATTCTGTGGGCTATTGCTATCATTTTAATGCTTTTAGTTTCTGCTTAATCAGCTAGAATTAGCTTCTGTTGCTTACAATTAGGAAGCCAGATGCATGGAAGTTCTAGTATTTTAGGGTGGTTTCTGGAAATAACAGACTCTAAACTGTGGAACTGATGCACTGGAGGAGGCAGTGTTGCCTTACAGCCAATTACAATTCCACCCCCACCCCCACCCCCACCCCCCGCATTAGCCTCTAACCTTATTAGTTATGAGGGAGTGTCTCAGTATGACTGAGGCACCTCTGAGGGAGTGTCTCGGTATGACTGTAAAGCTCTCTCTGGGGGGTGTCTCAGGTGTGACTGGGACCTATTGGAATGATAATAGTTATCTCCCCTGGGAGGACACAGTAACAAGTGTTCTTGGGGTTTTGTGTAAGATGTGTGAAGGCATAGCATTTGTTGGAACACAATGGGATATGTTAATAGAAAAAGGCCTTAAGGCACACAAATCATACATGGTTGCTAATTGACAGCAGTTTTACTTCCTTGAAAATTCTCAATAAAAGCCAGGCGCTGACCCGACTCAGTCTTCTCTGGCTGAGTCCCTTGGTCTCGCTCTTATCTTACTTTTGTCTCTTTTTCTTATTCAATCTGCGTAGCTCCTCTCGAGACCCATTTGCCCTTGCCACACAGGATGTGACAAGGCAGAATGGTAGTTAATGAGGTCCTACCTACTGCAGGCTGGAAAGCTGGTAACCCTTGTTATGTAGTGGCATTTAGACAAATGACTCCCTGCTCTACCTCAGGACAGGAAACTAGAGGAAATGGTAGGAAAAAATCTTGAAGGTTGCTGTCTACTGGTGATTTCTTGCCCCTTTTAGCAAAGTCCTCCAAAAGAGGGTCAGGACTTTTGAAAGGGTTTTCCGTAAGAATTATCTAAGGGGGTAAGTGTACCAGCAAAGAGGGCGTTGAGGGTGTTTCTTTCTCTACTCCAGCCTTCCCACACCTATGATTCTGGATTGTCTCAAGACAGAGATTTTTAAATTAAGTCAGAAGAGGATTAGCAAAATGCAGAGGTAAAAAAAAAATCAGGTCTTCAGAATTAAGGGCTCTGTTAGAGAGGCAGAACTTTACCTCTGTCCTCTTAGGGTTTCTCGCTGAGCCTGAGAATTAAATTGACAGGACAGATTAACAGGAGAAAAGCATGCTGATGTTTACACGGACATAGGAGCCCCCATAGGAAAACGAAGACCCAAAAGGCAGATAGGCCCAAGTGCTAATATACCAGGTTGAACAATGACAGGAAATTGTGGAAAAGTAACTAAAATACATGGAGAAACTAAAGGAAGATGAGTTATTTTAACAAGGCCTGTTTGTATAGGCATCGCTTTGCCTGGACTCCCATCTCTGGTGATAAGAATGTTTCTTTCTTCCTAGGATGAGAGGACTCCTTTCCCATGGCGTTTTATCTCTTACTTTCAGAAACGAAACAGGAAGGAGGATCAAAATGCCCTTCTTCTACCTGCTGTTTCTCAAGTTTCTTTAGCTCAGAATAATCCTTATGTTGAAGTGGCTGGCATATTTTGGGGGGGCACATTCTGCCACCCCTCAGCTCTCTCTGGATGAGATCTTTGGATAAGGGTTAGTCACAGAACTGAAGCAAACAGAGGGAGGCTACTATAGGATCTTGAAGGTTTTAATTGTCAGAGAACCTCAGGGCTATTTAGCACAGCCTGTCCTGAAGGCAGGTGATACACATCCAAAATGGAACTGTCACCTTCTCCCTGAAATCTACTTCTCTTCCTCAGTTCCCTACTCAGCTTGTTTGACCACTTTCTGCTTAAAATCAGAGTGTAACCCTTGACTTCTCTCCTTTATTTGCCCCTCGTCCAAATATAGAATCAATTCCTAAGTCTTATTGTTTCAATTTCTGTTTTCAAAGAAATTTTATTGGGAACAGTGTGTTTTCCCAGGACCCATCAGCTCCAAATCAAGTAGTTGCTTCAATCTAGTTGTGGAGGGCACAGCTCCTTGGCCCATATGGGAATCAAACTGGCAACCTTGGTGTTATGAGCCTGCGCTCTAACCACCTGAGCTAACCGGCCGCCCTTGTTTCAATTTCTTAAATCTCTCACTGTTACCAGTTGAAAATATATGTTGAAGTCCTAACCCCCAGAACTCCAGAATGTGACCTTACTTGGAAATAGGGTCATTGCTGATGTAATTAGTTGAGATGGAAATTCTGATGGAGTGTGGGGATGGGGTGGGTGGGAGTGCGGTGGAGGTGGGAGGTATCCCTTAGCCAACACAACTGGTGTCCTCATAAGAAGATGATGTGAAGAGAGGGACACACAGGGAGAACACCATGTGATGACAGAGGCAGAATCTGGAGTGATGGCAGCTGCAAGCCGAGGAACTCCAAGCATTGATGGCCACCACCAGAAGCTAGGGACAGGGAAGGGAGATTCTACAGTCTCAGAGGGTGCATGGCCCTGCTGACACCTTGAGTTTGGACTTCTAGCCTCAGAACTGTGAGAGAATACATTCTGTTATTTAAGCCACCAAGTTTGTGGGACTTTGTTATAGCAACCCCAGCAGACTAATACATGCCTTAATCCATTCACGCTCTGCCCCAGGTCACCAGAGTCACATTTTGCTGCAAGAACCTCTGAACTGGTTTCCCAGCTTCCAGTGTTGCTTCCTTTCTTTATGTTCTCCATATAACAGCCTGAAGGAGCTTTCTAAAGCTCAAATTACTCCCCTGTTTACACATGTTTCAATGGCTTCCCAGTACTCTGAAGATAAATCCTGGACTCCCTCACCCAATACACAAGATAATCTGGGCCTTTCCAGCATCGACTTGTACCATGCTTTCCAGCTACTCTCAAGGATGGCAATTCCCCAATGTTCCTTCCATCTTTGACCTCTGGGCTTTGATCCCCATTAGATGTCCCTTTTCCCAAGAAGCCATCTTCGACTCTCTCAACACTGATAGGGCCCTTGCTGTATGCTCTCTTAAAGCCTGGTTCTTTCCTCAACAGAACATGGGTCCCATTTATTACAATGCTTGTCTGTCTGCCTCCCTAGTCTGTAAGCTCCCCAGGGGCAGGGACTGTGTCTTCTTCAGTGTGATAGCATCAGTGACCAGCAGTGACAGCTCCATTTCAATGCCCAGTCCATTGGATTGAAGGGCACAGAGCAGACTGCTTTTATTATCATTCCCCTTGGGTTTCAGATTTCATATTTGGAAAGATTTTAAACACCGAACACAATTTATTTATTAAGTTAACCTATTTGGGCTTATCAGGGGATTCACGCGTGGTTTTCTTTTTAAAAAATATTTAAAACTGCTTGAAAAATTTCCAAGCTGTTTTGTTTTTGGGGAATAACTCAGGACATAGTGATTCTGGTTTTTGAATCTAGTCAACATCCCTACATTTAATCGATAAGGAACCCAAAGCCCAGTGAGGTGAAATGACTTGTCTAAGGTTTACAGTGAGCTATTAATAGTAATGACACCAGGCTAAAGCTCAAGTTTGCTGACTTCTATCCAGGATTCTTTCTGCTCTTTCACAATGGCAAAGCCAGTTGTGTGTCGGTGCAATGTTTAACAACAGGCTCTCTAGGCGGAAACAAGATTTTTTATTTTTTGTTATTAGTTTTAGGTGTACAAAACAATGCAATAGTTACACTTTTTACCTCTCACAAAATGACCACCCCCTTCCCCCAACCAACCGCCCCCTCCCCCGAGGGAACAAGTCTTGATTCGTAGCATTTATTGGTTCCTGTAGCATACTTTCCCCTTGGTGAATTTCCAGATACCTACATGAAGTTTAACTCATGAAGAATTGCTTCAAGCAGGCTCCAAATTTCATGGTCTCTACTTCCTTAAAGGTCGATAGCGATGGAGATTCCAGCCATTGAGAACGTGGATGTCGACCGAACATGCTAAATTCTGGCAATGAAGTGATACAAAAGGCTATAAATAAAAATAAATGATCCCAAAGGAATGACCTGCTGAAACAATGACCAGATGGAAAACTCATGTGAATAGAAAGTGCTGTTCATTGTCATGTGTTAGAACCAAAAGCCAGTGATAACCTCTGCAAAGATGAGCTAATGAACCAGAAATACAAGTCCCCAAAGCAAGCCTACTTCCTCTCTGTAGCTTTTCTGATTTATCTCAGGCAGAAAGAAAATAATTCCTCTTTCCTTAGTAGTTCCCATATAGTTATACTCAGCTGCTTTTTAATTTTTAGCATTGCCTACAGGATGTATCCAAACTTCCTAGCTTGACAGAGAGGCCTTTTACCAAGTGACTTTCTAAAGAAGGTGGGGTGAGGGCCAGCCAAGTGGTTCGTTGGTTAAGAGATGGCTTGGAACGCCAGCTCTGAGCAGCAGAGCAGCGGTTCAGTTCCCACATGAGGGCCAGTGACGCTGCGCCCTCTACAGCTAAAATGGTGAACAACAGCTCGACCTGGAGCTGGGCTGCCGTGAGTCACTGGCGACGGCGTAGGCTGCAGTGGGGCTACAGTGGGCTCCTGTGAGCGATTGTCCAGTGGCCAGTGAACGATCTGCCTCAGCCAGGAAGAGCAAAATGATCACAATACTAACATGGGCCAGTGAAGCGACGTCCTCCACAACTAGACTGCAGAACAAAAGGACAGCAACTTGTCTGTTCCCCTTCCCCGATTCCCCAATAAAAATCTTAAAAAAAAATAAAGAAGGTAGGGTGAGACAGCAGGAACACAGGCCTTGGGGCTTGATCAACTCTGGGTTCAACTCCTACCCTATTACTTAACGCTGTTGAGGTGTCAGGCTGGTGTCTTGACGTCTTGGCCTCAGCTTCTTCATTCTTAGATTCCTTCCTTGTAAGATTGACACAAGGCTGAAACAACCTAAGACACGTGCCTAACGCGCCACCTGGCACATGATAAGGATGCAAGAAATACCTGTTCTCTCCTTTTACAGGTTAAACCTTTCCTGCTTGTTCAAATGGTCTTTACATGTTTGAAGACCTTGTTTTCCTAGGAGTGAATTAGTTCCTTTACTCAGTCTCATAACAAATATTTGGAGACAGGAAAAGGCCTCTGTGGATTGAACCTCTGATTTCATTGTCTTTAATATCTAGTGGTTTTGCGGAACTAGGACTTGGGTAAGTTCTTGGGCTCAAGGGTCAGGAAGGCAAGTTGTTCTTAAATGTGCACCAACGTGCTAAAGGGTGGTAACGAGGGCTTGTTCTTGATGAAGTCTCACCAAATGAAGCCTGTAACTGTGAATGACACTTAGTGCCCCAACTGAGGGCTGGGTATTTAACTTACAGCCTCAAACCCACTCCTTTAACCTTTATTTTAACCCTATGGGGGTAAAATCATCCCCATTTTGCTGATGAGAAAACAGATGTTCAGAGAAGCCCATGTTCTGTAATGTTCCTTGTGTACCTACTATGTGCTTGGCAGTATTCTAGGCATTGGAGATAGAGCATGGATCAAATAGACCAAAACTCCTGTCCTCATGGAGCTGACATTTTTTTTTTTTAAGATTTTTTTATTGGGGAATTGGGGGGTTGGGAACAGTGCTGGGGAATTGAGGGAAGGGGAACAGACAAGTTGCTGTCCTTTTGTTCTTCAGTCTAGTTGTGGAGGACGTTGCTTCACTGGCCCAAGTTGGCACCATCATTGCGCTCTTCCTGGGTGAGGCAGATCAGTCGCCGGCTTCTGGACGGCCGCTCACTGCGGCTGCTGGCCGCTCACGCTGGCTGCTGGCTACATACGGTAGCCCATGGCAACCCATTTCCACAGGGGCTGCAACCTACGCCATCGCCGGCGACTCACGGCAGCCCAGCTCCAGGTTGAGCTGTTGTTCAGCATCTTAGCCGTGGAGGGCAGTGTCACTGGCCCTCATATGTGGGATCCGAACCGGGGCCCTCTGGCGTCCCAAGTCAGTTCTTAACCATCGCGCCACTCGGACGGCCCACTCATGGAGCTGACATTTGAGGAAAGAGTGAAGAAAGAAAATGGAGTCACTATAGTCAAGCTGGCAAAACATCAGAGTGGGCTAAACCATGAGAAAAATAATTTTATTTTAGTTTAACTAGCCTGGCAATTTAAACTTTTGAACTTTTCAGTTGTATGCCAATGCCTGGAGATATGTAAATCCTATAGATAAATCTTTAAAGAACTTCGAAAAGAATGTTCATGTGGCTAGATCACCAGACACCTGGAACATCTCCATATCAGACCAAATCAGAAGCTAAGAATGCAGGACTCATTCTTCTCAAAAATGTGCTTTTTGCTATAAAAACTCAGTTTTTCTCTTTTATTCAGAATATGATGGATATTGCCTAACAGCGTTTCCTGAGTTGCAATTCACTCTCTCAAGAACCTTGAATAAAACTTTGTCGTTTATGTCTAGCAAAGCCTGATTCATTAATGCTTGGTTGACACATTAACAAGGCAATAAACAAGATAAATAAGCAAAATATATTGTATGTCAGGTGGTGCTAAGTGCCATGGAGAAAAATAAAGCATAGCAGCAGTTTGGGGAGGCAGGGAGGCTACAACTTGATTTAAGATGATCACAGAAGGTCTCGTGGAGAAGGTGACCTCTGTGCAAATATGTGCAGGACTGGAGGTAGTGGGCCTTGCGGATAACTAGAAACTTGCCTGAGGTTACCAGGACAGGACAGCGGACACTAGAATCGCTGTTTGTCAGGCTTTGAAGCCAGTGCTCTCATTTCATCAGGCCTCTTTTTCAGGAAGCAGAGCTGCTGTCCTCCAAGGGGTGTGTGTGTGTGTGTGTGTGTGTGTGTGTGTGTGTGTGTGTGTGTGTGTGTGTGTGTCTATATGTCCCTGGGCTGATCCTGTTGGGACCCAATCTTCCCTACTGATACCTTCCAGGGGCTGAGGCCTCACATTGTTGATTTTCATGAAAACTTGGCAACTTTCTAGTTGCCCCGCCCTGAACCCTGTACCACATTCCAATGGCTTTATTTGTGTGCCTTGGAGTCCTGCCAGCGCTGGGCCCTGGGACAGGTTGCCATGGCGATCCCCCACTCTTTCCAGATAGAAACCTCTGAAGGATGCCGCCCTTAGGCCTGAAATAGTTCAGGCTTGCTCTCAACCAGCAGTAAGATGAACTTTGACATGGTGAACCCAGCCAGGAAACTTACTCATTCTCTAGGCTTTTGAACCTGTGCAAATTGAGCCCTGGGTGAGAGACTGCTGAGGAGCCTGCTCCAGGGCGCCCAGGTTTGGGATTGGGGCTGGCTTTTCCCAGGATATGTGGAGAGCGCCTTCTTTCAGTTGTTACAATCCAGTTGTTATAGTCAGAGCCTGCCTCTGAGTGCCTGGCTGAAACACAACAGTTTTTTTTTTTGTTTTTTTTTTAGATTTTTATTGGGGAATTGGAAGGGGAACAGACAAGTTGCTGTCCTTTTGTTCTTCAGTCTAGTTGTGGAGGACGTTGCTTCACTGGCCCAAGTTGGCACCATCATTGCGTTCTTCCCAGGTGAGGCAGATCAGTCGCCGGTCTCTGGATGGCCGCTCACTGTGGCTGCTGGCTGTCGCCTTACAGCCGATTCTTAG
>NW_017731488.1:446297-496818 GCF_001890085.2 Hipposideros armiger
AGTGTCACTGGCCCTCATATGTGGGATCTGAACCAGGGCCCTCTGGCGTCCCAAGCCAGCTCTTAACCAATGCGCCACTCGGCCGGCCCTGAAACAGAACAGTTTTTAAAAGCTCAACTTTACTGAGGTGTAATTTGCATACAATGAAACACACCCATTTAAAGTGTACAGTTCAATAAGTTTTGACAACATATACATTTGGGTAATGACGACTACAATCAAGATATAAAACTTTTCCATCTACCCCCAAAGTTTCTTCCTGCTGCTTTGCAGTTTTCCCTTCCCCAGCATGGCCCCAGGCAAACGCTGATCTGTCGCCTGTCACCATAGATTCATTTTGCCTTTTCTAGACATTCATATAAATGGAATCATCTAGGATGCACACTTTTGTGGTGGGCTTCTTTGGCTCAGCGTAATGGTTCTGAGATTCATCTGTGTGGTTGCTTGTATCAGTAGTTCATTCCTTTTCACAGCTGGTTGCTTTGTATGGAATGACCACAGTTTGTCCGTTCTCTTGTTGATAGACAGTCTGGTTGTTTTCAGTGTTTGATTATTACAAATAAAGTTGCCAGGTACATTTGTGTATACATCTTATGTGAACATATACTTTCATTTCTCTTGGGTAATACCAGGAATGGAATGATTGGATCTTATGGTAAATGCATGCTTAACTTTATAGGAAGCCACCCCCAGCATGTTTTGAGGGTACGATTGGTGTTGGCTCATAGGGACTAGAACTACCCCTCTGCACCCCACTCACTACCGCCTACCTGCCTCCTGAATAGGGCGCAGAGGAAATTTCAAGAAGGGAGAGCAGGGAGTAATTTGCCTGCTTATTTAGGGAAGTCCATGCACACCCACTGGTAGGTAGCTGAGAACAGGTGGGGTAAGAGTCGGGTAGGGATGTGGACCCGAGGACATTAGAGGGCAATGGGGTGACTGGGTGAAGTAGGATTGTGGGGACTTTGGAAAGATGTATGGGGGGGGAGGGAATGGGAGGGCGGGATGTGGTGAAGGGAAGTCATGGTCACAGACCAAAAAAAATCTCAGCACAGTTTGGTTTTCAGTGATCAACAGTTCTCTTTGTGGCAGCTTGCTTTTCTGTCTCATTTTCCACTTCTGTCTATCAACTATTGTCCAGGAGAAAAAAAGCTGGAAAGAGGAACACATATTTGCTACTCTGTACTGGGCGCTTGACACACTTATCTCTTTCATCCTTAAAAATGAGGTGGTGAGGTTGATTTTTTCTTCAGTTTTGGAGACTAAGAGTATTTTAACAATTAGTTATAGACAATCATCTAAGGAGGGTGCTAGGCGTGGTCATCGCTATTCATAAGAAAGGGATAGCTGGACTGGGGGGTAAGGCTCAAGGGGGTAGCAGCAGCTGAAAGGGCAAACACCTGTGGCAGTTGCTAAAGGGAGAGGAATTTGAAAAGAGAGCTGAAGGGACTGTAGGAGTTCAGGACATACTTGACCCCAAACTATGCTGTGTTGGACTGTTGGTTATTTTGAGTTGCAGGCACTCAAAAAACAGCAAATGCATGGAGGGACTTTCTCTAAACTCTTCTTATCTGCCTAAAGATAAATCCTCCAACAGGGACTCAATTTTCATAAGTCCCCTCCCTGGCGACTGCATCAACCAGGGAAGATTGACTCTTATCACAGAGAGGGGTCCGAGCCAGGCTGACCCCAAATATCCCACAATGACATATTGATTACTTTGAATGAAAGTTACTTGAGGGGTGGCTTGGTGGCTCAGTTGGTTAGAGCGTGTGCTCTTAACAACAAGGTTGCCGGTTCGATTCCCGCATGGGATGGTGGGCTGCGCCCCCCACAACTAGATTGAAAACGGCGACTGGACTTGGAGCTGAGCTGTGCCCTTCACAACTAGAATGAAGGACAATGACTTGACTTGGAGCTTATGGGTCCTGGAAAAAACACACTGTTCCCCAATTAAAAAAAAAAAAAGTTACTTGAAAAGCAGCCAGTGCCAGAAGGGCACCTTGACCATCCCTTGTTTTCTTGAATGCAGGGAGTAAATTTCCCATATAAGAGGTATCCTCCCCAGAGCTGATTTACACCTCTGTTCATATGTTGAGCTCCCCATAACCATTGTGGTATTGATTTTGTAATTTTTGACTGTGTGAGAAATATGCCACCTCAGCAGAGAGAGGAGAAGAAGAAGAAAGGTCTAGTGTTTAAGAACTTGAAGTGGCCTCCAAGAGAATTTAGCCCAGTTCTCTTACTTTACAGATGAAGATTTGAAACCCAGAGAGGAGAAGTGCCACCCCTCTACCCCTACCCTCAGGCTCTTTCCCATTTTATTCAATCAGCATTTACTTATTTTCAGGCCTCCTCTGTGAACTTTATCAATCTGTCTCGGTGTGCTCATTTCTCACCTTTCCTCACAGCTCTCCTCTCCAAACACTACTCAGTCTCCTGTGTGACCTTCCGGACATTTTCTCTGCATTTGAGAATATAAGGAATCTGTAAGTATAGCCATCTTTAAAAACTAAGACTCATGCTGTAGAAATGATTATGTTATTTCTTTTCTCCTAATAAATATTTTGCCCAAATCACTAGATCAGATCTATTTCTGTGTAGCAAACCATTCTCAAGCTTGGTGGCTTATAACAACAATCATTTGATTTGCTCCAGCTTCTGTGGATCAGCTGTTTGGGCTGGGCTGGGCTGGGCAGTGCTGGGGCGGGGAGTTCTTCTGCTGGTCTTCCCTGGGATTGCTCTATAACTGCAGTCACCTGGTGGGTTGGTTGGGGCCTCTGCTAGAATGAGTCGCTGCTCCTTGTGGTTTTATCCTCCAATAGGCTAGCATGGGCTTCTTCACATGGCAGGTGTAGGTTTTCTGAGGCCTGCTGTTTCCCCAGGCTCTGCTCAGGAGTGAGACTAAGGGTCCTTCAGGGGCAGATCCTGGAGCTTATACAGTTTTGGGGGCCCTCTCTAAAGAAAATTAAAAATTACTAATATAAAAGCAGGTATAGAGCTTGGGAAGAGGCATATGCAAGCGAGGGGCCCAAAGCTTGAACTTCACGAACTTCCTGGTACATCTTCTGGTCTCTGCTCTTAGGTCCTCAGTGAGCCTTTATGGGTTCTATTGTCATTTCCATTCTCAAGAATGGGCCAGGGATTGAAGGTGGCAGGGAGCAGGGCCCTTTCTCAGTGACAGACCTACACCTAAGCTTCCCAGCTCTCCTCTCAATCCTGGGGCTGGAAACACTGCTCTTCCTTTATTGCACATTCTTCTGAATTTACTGAGACATAAATTTTATGCTTTGAATCTTTCATGTCTTAGATTGTAAAATTCAACACCTGCCAACCCTTCTCTCCTCCCACCGCCCTCCGCCCTCTGCCCCTTTTCAAATATGCTCTTGATCATAAATTTCAAAGGTCTGTTTTGAAACTCAGAAGCTAAGAATGGATTCTTTGTTCTGCTGTATCTTCCATCGCTTGGGGGAGGGTGATCTTCACATGCCCCAGATGCTTGAGGGGATGGATTCAGGAGCAAAATCCACATTGGTAATGTTGTAAAATAGTACCCTGCCACAATGTTAGAGCTGTTCGTTTATGTAAGCCTAGGAACCTATGCAGGAATAAGGAGCAGCAACAGTGGGGAGGAAGGAACCTGGCTACTCTAAGCTCAGATATGGGGCCTCGGGTGGGATGTGAGCAGTTGCTCCCGCACAGGAAATGGGACACCATGATGGTGACTCACAGTTACAGTGGGGAAGGAAAGTGCTCTGGGCATAACAACTGAGATAAGCTGTAGCATCCGGAGCCCAAGCAGTGGAGAAAGTTGAGTCCTTCCCCTGCTAGCAGCAGACAGGTGAGCAGCAGTCAGATATATAAGTGGCAGTTGGTCTGTTGGCAGCATGTGGGCAAGAACAGAGGTGGCAGCAGGCAGGCAAGTAGCGGTGGCACGCTCAGAAGCCCAAGGGTCTTCTAAGTGATAGGTAGTGAGAACTGCAAGAACTCTTGGCACAGGACACTCTATCCAAACTCCTGGAACAAGAGATCTGACCAATCTTAGCATGGCTTCTAGCAGCCTAAGGCAGCGTCCCTGGGACCACCTAGCATCCTTTTGAGTTCCTGCCTGGAAAAGCTCAGGGCTGTCAAAAGAATTTACTGTTTATTCTAGCTAACACCTGGTGATAGGCCTCTGGCCTCCTTTCCCTAGAGCATTTACTAGAAGGGGCTTATAATTCCTTCCTCTGTCCCTTTGAGATGATATGCATCTCCTACGGTTCAGGAGGGTCTTTTCCAAGGACCTGAGAGCCATTCCTTTGAAACATAACCATCGGGAAGGAGAGAACCACAGGCTCCCAGTCTCCTCACTTCCCTAACTCTCTCATCCTCCCTTTAAAACGCCCTGCGCAAATTGGAAAGGAGCTGAGCAATTTCCAAACTATCAGTAGTGACTGAGTAAAATCTGTTTTTGCTGTTTTAACTCATGTCCAACTTTGTTTACCTTTGAAAGTTGCTAAGGAGTTGGCAATGGCCGTGGAGAACTCAAAGCTGCATCCTGGAGGAGGGGCCATCAGAGTGAGCTGGGTGTCCAAGTCAATGGGATAATGACAGCACTGAAGGGGTGACCAATGTGACCGGTGCCTCAGGGCAGGAGTGGTTTGGGCAGCATTTGAGGACATTAGGGGGCTGTGGTCCAAGACAGACAGCAAGATGTGCAGCTCAGAATGAATCGATATGGGTAGAGAACATGGGAGACGCCCCCTGGTAGCCTCTGGAGAGATACAGGAGGGGCCAGGAACCCCAGAATGGAGGTATCTGGCACCCTGTCCTTTCACACATGTTAGCTGTTGAAACCACAATCTTTCTCTCTGTTGATGGGACCTTATTTGTGCACACAAGCCACAGAAGCAAACCCCGCTGTGTTATTGTGGCAATTCTTGGAGATTTCTGTATCCCCACAAATCTATTTGTTGGGGACCATTTATGGAAGTCATCGTCATTGACCTCTTTTATTTATTTATTATTTATTTATTTAAAAAAATTTTTTTTAGCTGAGCCATCCTGCCACCTGTTGGCAGCTCAGCGGCAGCTCAGCTCGGGCCGGGCATCAAACCGCTGTTGCTCAGAGCGAGCTCTTAACCAACTGAGCCACTCGGCCGGCCCCGTCATTGACCTCTTGACTGAAAGGATTTTTGTTTTCTTTTTTTCCAGGGTTGGGTAAAGTTTCTTTTGAGGAGAAAAAAAAATGCTGAAAAGAAAATTCTAGCAAATAGAAAATGATTTGGAAGACTGCCCCTGCACCTGATAAGCATAAAGGGGCTTTCAGGATGAGGTCAGACTTTTGGGAAATTCAGGAAGTCCTGCTGGGGGAGGGAAGACAGCTGGGAGTGGGGCGCACAGCCGAGAACTCAGGGCACGATGGACCAAGAGTGAGAATTCCAAACCTGAATTTCGAGTGATAATTCAATTTTTACATGTGGACTTAATGTTTGCTATATTATAATGTTTGCAGTCAATGATGTTTCCTTGTATATTTTTATGTTAAGATAAATCCTCGTTCCAGATATTTTTTTTCCCCAGATAGGTGGAGTGGGGCACATGCTAAGTGAATGGTATTTAGCTGACACAAGGCTTCAGCTAGATGAGCTTAGCTACCCTCCAACCTATCTTTAAAAGTAAACGTTTTTAGTTTTAGATTTAAAAATACGTTTAGGGCTGAGTGAAAGAAGCAATATATAAGAGTAATTCTGTATAATTCCATTGATATGAAGTTCAAGCACAGGTAGAAACCAACATATGGTTCTAAAAATCAGAACAGTGGTCACCTCTAAAATAGCTTGACTGGCAAAGGTTCATGAAGGTTCATGAAGAAACCTTCTGGGTTGATAAAAATATCCTACATCTTATTTTAGGTATTGGTATTAT
This sequence comes from Hipposideros armiger, assembly GCF_001890085.2. Classification (NCBI taxonomy): domain Eukaryota; kingdom Metazoa; phylum Chordata; class Mammalia; order Chiroptera; family Hipposideridae; genus Hipposideros; species Hipposideros armiger. Next base: position 452,205 of record NW_017731488.1, read on the forward strand.
TGTTTTACACATTTGTCAAAACTCATCAAACTACGTACTTAAGATCTGTGCATTTTTATGCATGAAAATCATACTTCAGCCATAATTTATAACAAAAATTTAAAAGACACAGTGAATTTTCAAGTTTTAGATGATGATCTAGCTTGCGTTGCCAGCTCTCTTCCTTAAAATCAACCCGGGGGAAACTGTGGAAGCCAGAAGGAAACACAGATTCCAGAACCAAAGGAAAATAACCACGAGGCCACCTTTTTCCTCTCTACCCCATCACCCCACCTCTAGATTGAGGCTGCATTAAAGCAGAGTGTGGGAGGTAGGTAGCTGCCACCTGGGGTGGAAACCTGTGGTGAAGATGGGGGTGAGTCCACAGTTACCTGGGGTTACCTGGGGTGGGGGTGCTCCTGGCACTGGGCCTCATCTACTTCCCTCTCCTTAAATTCATGTTTGTTTGTTTTTTTTAGCTGAGCCATCCTGCCACCTGTTGGCAGCTCAGTGGCTGCTTAGCTCAGGCCGGGACTCAAACCGCTGTTGCTCAGAGCTCAAACTCTTGAGCGAGCTCTTAGCCAACTGAGCCACTCGGCCTGCCCCTTCTCCTTAATTTCATAAGGGCTTAAACTATAACTCTTAACACTACTTACCCAGACATTAGCTGGAGATCTGATTTGATTCTGATGAATTCGCCACAGACTGAATTTTTTTCTGTTTCATCAGTTTCACTTTCCCTTTTTTTCTGCTTAGTTTTGATTGGATAGGCACAGCTCTTTCCCTATATTGCATGCTTTATTTTTTGTCCTTTAAAATTGTTCCCACGGTGACAACTTCCTCCATATGCACATGCAACGTTACATTCCTCATCTTCTTGCAGCTTTCAAAGTAAATATTATTTCTACATTTGTTTCTTTTGTAATTGTTTGCCTCTTAGTGGTACTTTCAAGGTTCTCACTGGCTTTATGCTTATTGGCTACTGTGGGGTTGATAATGTATGAAAAATTACTTGGGCACAAGGACTGCAACACAGCAGAGTGGTAGACACAATGGTGAGTCTAAAACAACCTTTCACCCTAGACAATGCCATCTGTTGGTGGAGGGAGTTGGCATTCTTTTTTCTGGAGTTTTTATTTCTGTGAATCTGTAGACATTGAAATTTAAGTGGAAAAGCTTCTCTCTACATATTATTCTGTAACTTTAAAAATAATTCATTATATATAATATACACCTTTCCTTGTCAATGCATATAGATCTACTTCATTCTTTTTATAGCTGCGTAGCGATCTATGCTATGGGTATACCATAACTTATTCAATCATTCTCCTATTGATGGACATATAGGTTGTTCCTAGATTCTTTTTTTTTTACTACTATAAAATACATATCTTATAAAATGCATTTCTTTGATTTTCTATGAAGCTGAGCATCTTTTTATGTTTATTGGTCATGCCGATAAACTTTTACTTCATGATTTTTAAGTGCTACACAATAGTACAAGATATGGTTATATCACAACTTATCCAGGTAAACCGTAATGTTGGTAAGCCCTAGTGTTGTTTCTTTAGTGGCAAAATCAAATGTTTTTTATATCTCCTGGACTGTCTTAAGGTGGGAAAACTTGTCTGGTTGACCAGCTGTCTGAAAAATGCCTTGCAGACAAAAAAACTGGCTTTTGTCATCAACTTGATTAAGTGGTTTCAGATACTTACATTTTATTGTGGAGCTATGAAGCATAATTTTTGAATATTTGCCCAAACACTGAGCACCAGCCAAACTTCCACACTCTCCTCTATTATTCTAAAGAATAACTATCAGCCGGTCGAGTGGCGCATTGGTAAAGAGCTGCCTTGGGATGCCAGAGGGCCCTGGTTCGGATCCCACATATAAGGGCCAGTGACGCTGCCCTCTACAGCCTAGATGCTGAACAACTGCTCAACTTGGAGCTGGGCTGCCGTGAGTGGCCGGCGACGGCCCCTGCAACCACTGCTGCAGTGGGTTGCCATGGGCTACTGTGTGTAGCCAGCAGCCAGCTTGAGTGGCCGTCCAGAAGCCAGCGACTCATCTGCCTCGCCCAGGAAGAGTGCAATGATGGTGCCAACTTGGGCCAGTGAAGCGACGTCCTCCACAACTAGACTAAAGAACAAAACGACAGCAACTTGTCTGATCCCTTCCCCCAATTCCCCAGCACTGTTCCAACTCCCCAATAAAAATCTTAAAAAAAAAAATAAATCATCAAGTTATAGTTGGAGAAGCATTAATATCATAACCATTTTATTTCCTTTTTACGATTTATGTATATATTTGGATAACTGCTTTTTAAATTAGGGCCTGTTTTATTTTTCCATAGGAAGATTCAGGGTGTCACAATTTGTCGTAAAAGAGGAAACATGGGTATAAAACTAATAGGTCAAACTTTTTAGTACTTTGAGGATTTTTCTTCTTGGCATTGGTCAAGGGCATGTGTCCAGTTTGTAGAGTTGACTTGTATAAACTTGAAAGATTTTACAGCAGCTTGAATTTGTTTATAATTGGCTCGTTCTGATGTGTTTGTTTTGATTTATGAAGCTGCATTATAGCTGATTGATTTAAGCACAGCCTCCTCTTTGAGCAGTCAGCAAATCATTATAGACTATGTGATTTCATACCATGCACCCTCAGGAAGGACGCTTGCCTCCCTCCCTGCTCTCTCCTTTCTTTTTTCAAATATGGAGGGATAGGCACGTATTGCAAAGTTCATAGCCTGTACTAATCCTAAGTGCCTGGTGGATTTTTCCAGATGAACATGTCCACGTGACCACCACCCAGGTGAAAATGGAGAATATTTTTAGCAACCCAGCGAGCTTCCTCGTGCCCTTTCCCAGTCTATACCAGCCCCTTGTTGGACGTAACCATAATTCTGACTTCTATTATCATTAGTTTTGCCTGTTCTCATACATACAGTACGTGGCCTTGGGTGTGGCTCCTTTTGCTCAAAAGTGTGGTTTTGAGGTTCATCCATGTTATTAAGTGTACAGATAGCTGTTTTGTTGTTGTTACTGTTGAGTGGTATGTCATTGTGAGACTACTGCAGTTTATCCATTCATCTGTTGATGAGTTAGAATTGTTTCCAGTCATTGGCTAGGACAAATAAAGCTGTTAGGAACATTCTTGTACTTGTCTTTTGGTGCAGTCCTCTACTTAGGACTGGAATTGCTGAATGAGAAGGTAACTATATATTTACCTTTAAAAAAATCAGCTTGGGCCGGTTGAGTGGCTCAGTTGGTTAAGAGCTCGCTCAAGAGTGTGAGCTCTGAGCAACAGCAGTTTGAGTCCCGCCTGAGCTGAGCTGCCACTGAGCTGCCAAAAGGTGGCAGGATAGCTCAGTTAAAAATAAAAAGAGAATTATAAAAAAAACAAACCAAAAAAACCCTGCTAAACATGTTTTTCAGAGCATTTGTACCATTTTATGCTCCTGTCAGCGAGAGGTGAGCATTTCCGCTGCTCCAAGTCTCTGTGAACTAACCATTGTCAGTGCTTTTTTTTTTTTTTTTAAATTCTTAACAATTTTTTCTTTTTTTTAAATTAAAATTTATTGGGGTGACAATTATTAGTAACGTTACATAGGTTTCAGGTGTACAATTCTGTAATACATCATCTATACATCACATTGTGTGTTCACCACCCAGAGTCAGTTCTCCTTTTGTCACCATATATTTTATTGATTGTCAGTCCTTTCAATCTAGTCATTCCAATGGTGTGTTGTGGTGTTTTTCTGTGGCTTTTAATTTGTATTTCAAGACTATTTGATTCTGTGGGTCCACTGTACCCAGCATTCACTTTTTATCTAAAAGCCCTTATACGTTGTGTAGTGGAATATGCCAATTGTCTAAAATGGTTTCTGAGATGACTGGATAGCTTTTACCAAGTTGCTGTGCCCAGCCTGGGCATCAGTGTTCTCATGGTCTTAAGAATGCTTGTATTTCTTTGTGTTTATACTTGGTAGGTTTCTGTTTCAGAGAAGAAGCTTTCTCTAGAATGTTCTTGGCATATGAAGTTATGCCAGGTGACTCCACTTGTGGTAAGTCCCTCAGATTGAGGTATCTTTCCAGTTTTAGGAAAGTACTTTGTAAGCCCGCATCCCCCAGAGTCAGTACAAAGCCTGTTTGCCCAGGACTTGGAAGGGAAACGTGAGAAATTCAAGCAGTTCTGTCTCTTCACTGTAAATCTGAGTAAGAAAAGCCAGAAGGAGTCAATTTTGCCGGCCCTGGACAGATACTGGCAGAGCAATAGCTGCCTTGAGGGCATCTTGGCTGGGGCCATTGCTAGATTGGTCGTAAATCTTATGACACTAAGTTATAGCTCAAACAGGCCACCCTGATCACCCTATTTGAAATGTAACACCCCCCATTCTTTTTACCTTGTTCTGTTTTTTCCCCATTGCTTTTATCATCTTCTAACATAATTTATCTATTTATTATTGTTCCAGTTACAAGTTATTGTCTCTTTGCCGCAGCCCACCTTCCTGCATTCTTTGCAGTGCTGGGCTGGGACTCTGCAAACTACATTTCTACTTTGCCAGCTGGTCCCTATTAGACTGTGCAGGTGGATGACACCAGGGAAAGGCTGCAGGGATGAAGGAGGAAGAAGGGACTTGCTCCTTCCAGTTTGCTTCCTGTTCCCATGAGTATCTCCCCAGCAACAGGTCTTCACCCCAGCAGAGGCGGGTCCTTCCTGTAGCAGCCGCTGAATCCACTTTGTGGTGTTTCTAACATTTGCAGAAGCAGCTGCACTGTACCCGCCCTCAGAGACACCAGCACCAGCCAAGCAGTGCCTCCTCCTTAGAGGCATATTCCACTACATTTCTGCAGGGTCCACTTCTAAGCTTCTTAGTTTTAAGGGTCCCAAGGGTACCCCTGGGATGGTAGCTGCTTCCTGCATTTGGCTACCTCTGTGATATCTTAGCTTTGTCTTTTTACCCTTTTTGTTACCTAGTGAACAACTTTACTCCTAGTTAATAATTCTTTTTTTTTTTTTAAAGATTTTATTGGGGAATTGGGGGAGGGAACAGCATTGGGGAATGGGGGAAGGGGAACAGACAAGTTGCTGTTGTTTTGTTCTTCAGTCTAGTTGTGGAGGATGTTGCTTCACTGGCCCAAGTTGGCACCATCATTGCGCTCTTCCCAGGTGAGGCAGATCAGTCGCCGGCCTCTGGATGGCTGCTCACAGCGGCTGCTGGCCGCTCACGATGGCTGCCGGCTACACACGGTAGCTTATGGCAACCCACTGCAGCAGGGGCTGCAGCCTACGCCGTTGCCAGTGACCCAAGGCAGCCCAGTCCCAGGTCGAGCTGTTGTTCACCATCTTAGCTGCAGAGGGCAGTGTCACTGGCCCTCATATGTGGGATCCGAACCGGGGCCCTCTGGCATCCCAAACCAGTTCTTAACCAACACCCTAACAATTCTTTATATTCAATTCAATTCACTCTGTTCGCATCTCTGATGTGGTTTCTGTCTCCTGAAACAATTCTGTATATTGTTCATTGTCTGCTACTCACCCACTCCTCCCCAACACACACACCTTAATGGCAGCTTCAGAAGGGCAGGAATTTTGTTTTTTTGTTCACTGAGCTTATTCCAAGCAATTAATATAGCGTCTGGCACTTTGTAAGTGCTCAATAAACATTGTTGGGCTGAGTGATGTGTGGGTGGATGCATGGATGGTTGTTGGTTTATGATTTCATTTGAATGATTTGTTGGAGTTTTCTATTTAGGTTTTTGTTAGCTTTGAGCCAAGACTAACTGTGAAATGAGGTTTTAATAAATTAGAGTGGCTTTTTTTGTTGTGTTTTGTTTTTTAGAGATAGAGGCAGTCTCCAGAACATGGGTGTTTTGACTTAAGGTTCATTTGTGAAGTTTGGGGAGCCCTCTGGATTGGGATCTAGAAAAACCTGAGGCAGGATAAGGCTGCTTGTGACACGGTCAGTGGTCAGCTCAGGAAATCAATGTATTTAACAATATATGTTTGGGGCAAATTCGGTCTAGGCCATCCAATAGCCTCTTATGCATTTTTAGAAACTTGTGTTTTACACTCAGGGCAAGACCCTTGACGCTTCTGAGTTCCGGAGATGGGAACAGAGAGAGAACAAACCCTCCAGCAAGAAGCAACAATACTCCATGAGGTCACAGTGACAATTAGTCCAAACAACAGAATTAATGCAATGGTTTTCCATTTGATCAGAGGACAAGTGAGTCATTAGGATCCAAAGGTGTCTCGGAGAGGCACTCCGAAAATCAGTTTATTAAAATAATTGTCTCACCAGCCTTTCAGCTCATTAAACACCAGTTCGATTGAATCAATTTTGTTTTTGGTTTAGACCCCTGAAAAACTTTTAAAAATATTTTATTGTCTATTTCTACAGAGCTCTAAACATTGTCACAGGCCTCAGGGACAGTTTAGTGTAAAAATATATTAGTTGTCAGCAGCACCGGTTACAGAGTTGCTTCTTTAAGTTTGGGTTTCCTAGGAAGAAATGGGATTACTGAGTAAATTTTGGTCACTGTTTTTCTTTTCGGGTGGAGTTTTAACTGATAGTGATGTTACATAGAGAGATGTTTGTTGCACTCTGTTTTATTACTGATGTTATGATGTCTACTAACTCTTTAAGAAAAGAGTCTGGTCCACTGGGTCTTTGCATGGGGTAGGTTCTTTCCCTCGAGTGACTTGTGTACCCACACCATAAAGGCCTGGAGCTTCACAGTAGTTTCTGGGCTCCAGAGAACAAGGTGAGGTCTTTTCAGCCTGAATCTGAAGTTTTCCATTGTTGGTCTTGAAAGTGGATCTACCAACGAGGGTGTAAATTGATGGTAGATTCAGGAAGGAATATGTGGACTTGTTTTGTGGTGCTGTGAATAATAAGATTTCATAAAACACATGAGCTTGGCAGAAACTTACAGCGTTATGAGTGCTTTTCAAGGTCGTTTTGTTTTCTTCCTCCCTCTTTTCTCCCTTCCTTCCTTCTTTACTTCCTTCCTTTTTCAGTAATAAGGGTAAATCAGGATTATTTTTTATGTGTCTTCTTCTAACAAGATGGTATGAGCTCAGATTCATTTACCTGTTGGAGCTTCTGCAATGCTTATTAGCCAAAGGGGAGTGATTTAGGCCACTTAATATTTGTGGTGACACATGTTTCAGCTAAACGATCTTTCAGAAAAGAGAAAAACTTTAATTGCTCTGAATCCTGGGCATCACAGAGACCATATAAACTATGTTGACTCAGGAAGAATTTTGAGATTTAAAAAAAAAAATCTTTCAAGTGAAATGAGCACCTCTGTTGCTTGAAATGGAGAGGGCCGGTCTCCAGTGAGGATTAATATCATAAAGGAGTTTCTTAGCAACAGTGGCAGAAACAGTGTTTGTGCACAGGAGGGCTTTAATACTTCCAGGAAAAATACACCCACCTTATTTAATTATGAAACAGGGTTGATAAGAATCAGCCTTAGGAAATTGAATGAACATCATTTGGAGGTGCAGAAAGAGACCAAGAGGCACACGCCGCTCACCGTCTTTGTGGGCTTATCCTCATTATGGGTTTCGCAGATAGGAGGAAAAAAAAGACTAGTCCAGCCTGATAATAAAAACCGCAAACTGTTGTCCAGTTGAGTTTCTCATTTCCCAGGCGTGGAAGCCTGCAGAGCGGGGACGATGTCGTGGTCAGCACCTCTCTGTTTTTCCTTCCACTTCCTCCCTACTCACCAGCTGCTGTTTGGGAAGAAAGGTCTCCCTTGGTGGCTTCAGGAGCAATCTGGCGTTGGTGCCTCTGGGTGTGGTAGAAGTCCCAGGATGACTGTCTTATGTATTTGTGGATTTTTTTTAGGTCTTTTCACTGGGACTTCGGCCAACAATTTCATGGAGTGGAGGGTGCCTCCTCTGGCCCGCCACCTTATCTCAGTTTCTGTGTTTGACAGTCTGATATCCAGCCTCTTTCTGTTGATGTCACCTGGCTTCTGGCAGGAATCTGTCTTGGGCAGATTTCTTCTGGGATATCTCGTACCTGGCAGATCCCAAGAAGGGCATGCACCTTTACCCTCTGCTAGGTTAAACTTCTCTCCCCGAGAGAGATAGTTTACATTTTACCAGTTTTATTTTTTTAAGGTTTAGGAAGGACATGCAAGTCTACTTATTTGCACATAAGTATCCAGGTGTTAACTCAACTTTGTTTTCATTTCAGATTGCCTTACATGAATATTTTTATTGAGAAAAGTCACAATTTTGTTATTGAGTGCCTTATGTTGTGCTTTGACTCATTGTTTCTCAGGAGCTAATCAGCAAAGGGTGTGAGGAGGCTGGGGCGTGGCACAAAATATGGAACGCTTCATGAATTTGCGTGTCATCCTTGTGCAGGGGCCATGTGGTGAGCACCAGATGCATAATGTGACAATGTTATTAAGTATCTTTAGTATCCTGTGAAATCAGTACAAAAGCAAGTGGGAAGCCACTAAAGGTGTCCTAGGCTGTTCAAGCTGGGAATGCCAGCCACTCTGGTCAAAGTCAGGAGGAACAAATCTCGCTGAGCTGCCTGTCCGGTTGCCCCCTGGGCCCCGCCCTAGCTGACAACAGCGAGTTACTATTGCCAGGGAGATCTGAGCTCTTTGACCAGCAAGCTGCATACTTTTGTAATCTGCTATGTTAACATATTCACTTCAGTTTCTGATTCAAGATTAAATAGGGAAAGTCTCTGCTGGAAGCTGAATTGCCTCAAAGCCCAGCTCCAGCCTATCCTTTGATAATGGAGAGCATCACAGTGACTTAGGTAGGTAGACTTGTCCTTATCACCACTTAGCAGCTGAAAATACTGAGTGCTAGAGAGGTTAAGTGATTAGGCCGAGATAAATGAGCTGAGATTTGAACACTTGAAGTCTGACCTTGAGGCTGCTTTAGCATCAGAGACGTTGTTATTAGAGAACTACTAAATAAACTAAATGTTATTAGTAGCCTCCCTATCTTCAGAAAGCAATCTGGAGTCTATCACTTTAAATGGTTGTTTTCTAGTGGTCACCCTATACCTCTAAAGATAGGTTTGTGTGGTTATTTCTCATTGTATTGATTTTAGACATTTCTATTGACTTCCTGTGGGTTATACAACCTTCATTTCCTATCTTCGGATTCTCATTGTGACGTTATATGCATTTGAGCATCAATGTGTCTTTCCTTTCCCATCAACTTTCCGACAGTCATCTTTTGACCTCCAAAAAACAGAGTTTACATATTATCATTATCTAAGTAGAGCTAAGATAATATTTCCTCTTTACTAATTCAATGCCACTCAAGGAGAGTGTCCCCAGAGTCAATTTCAAATGGATTCTTCTTTCACACACATCAGCAATTGTTTAAAATCATGACGTGTATTATTTTTGGATTATGCCTATCCCATACCATTCTTTTTTTCCTGGCATTTCGGAGCCTCTATTTTCTTGTTGGGAGTAGCTAATAAAAATTGCTGATCTTTTTAAAGCAATTACCACATGCTAGGCACATTACAAAGTGCTTTGCACATAATAATTAATTTAGTCCTCACAGCTACCCAAAGACGGAAGGTACAACAGCATGCCCATTTTACAGATGAGGAAGTTGAACCACAAAAAGATTAAGTGGTAGAGCTGGGATTTAATCCTGATGACCTGTCCCCTGCGTCCACACGCTTAACCACTATACCCTTCTCACGAAGGGTTATGTGCCATCCTCACCACATTCCTCATCCATTCTAGCTCCCTACTCATTCTGTGTATTGCTTCCCTGTTCTAATTTAGATCCGCTTCTTTACATTTGGACCGCAACTTTCTTGTCTAACTATTAAAATTTATTTTCAGTGGACATCTTTGGGCATCCATTATTCTGTCTTCCACATCTGGGGAAGAGGTCCACGTAGGTCCTGGAATTGAGTTTGGGGTCATTTGGTTAAAGAATTCTGGGTTCTGGGTACCAGGTGCATAGTTAAGGGGAGGTGTCCTATGCTCCGTGTAGCCATGTTCCTTTGGCTCCAAGGACCCCTTGGTCCATGGAGATGGGGTGTAGCCAGCTTAGGGCTGAGTGCCCTCTAAAATATGGGGCCTGGAGGAGACCCTCTTGCCTGGGCTTACTGCCAATATTGTTTTCTCCCAGTGGTTTTTAACAGCTTTTGAAAATAAACTTATCCTTATAGCTCAGTGATTTGCTACCATTGAGATGATTCAAAAGAATGTACCTTGAGTTCAGACTGTCTAGTTGTGAGTGGCCACAACCTGCTGGGCAGTCTCTGGAGTGCCAAGGCACAGGGTGTCCAACCCTATCTAAAACCTGCTATAGGTCAGAAGGCAAATGTCAGAATTCCCCAGGGCATTTCCCAGAAGGAAGGGCTGCTCTGAGTGGCATGTCTTCTTGGCCATGTGGACTTCTTGCCTAGAAGGGGCTACTGAAGATTGAAGCTAGGAGAGTAAGTCACAATGATGAGTTCCACTTATGGTATAGCCAAGTTAGCTCCAACTAGACTGATCCTCCTCCCAACTACAGCTATTAACTTCTAGGGGGAAAAAAATTTACCTAAAGCACTGGAGAATAAACCAAAGCAGGCAGATCCTGGAGAGGAGTCAACATTTGGAAGAAGGGTATGGCACCTGATGAGTTGCTCATTTTTAAATGGTTTCCAGCACACTACAGCCAACACAATTTGAGGGTGTCTAACATTCCAATAGAAAGCTTGTAGCAATTATGGCCTGAAAATCCAGAGTTGAGGGCAGCCACAGTCACTGGGAAGTGACAGGGAGATTTTGAAAAGGTGAATGTCAGAGAGAAAAGGAGCCACAAGTTCTTTACAAACTCTGTCCAAATCTCTGGCTGACCTCTAAATCACACATACGTAGGACAGACTACAAGCAGATCAGCTAAAAATAAAAGAAGTAAACTGACATTTGAGCTGTTTTCCCCAAAGACAACGTTTGTGTTTTGAGTCCAGCCAGGTTAATTACCTGAAAACACAACCCCTACAAAAATCAGCACTATTTAAAGGAATATAACAGAATCCAGAGACTCCATAATATAACATTCACAATGCAATCCCAAATTATTTGACATACAAAGAAAAGGAAATGTGATTCATTTTCAAAAGATAATAGAGACTGACTTTGAGACGACCAGATCATGATTTTAAAGCAACTATTATAGTTCTGCTCTTTGCTGTAAAGGAAAATATGTTTATAAAAAAAGGAAAAGATAGGATTTTTTTCTGTCAAGATGGCAGAGTAGGTAAATGCTGTGCTTACCTTCTCTCACAACCACATCAAAATTACAACTAAACTACAGAATAACCATCATTGAGAATCACCTGAAATCTTGCTGAACCGAAGCCCTACAACTACAGACATAGAGAAGAAGCAACCTTGAGACTGGTAGGAGGGGCAGAGACCCAGAAGAGGGTGGTCCCATACCTGCTTGTGACCATTAGAAATCAAGAGGGATATCTCAGCTGCAGAGATCCCTCCCTGGAGGAGTGAGGGGTCCCAACACCGCACCAGGCCCCCCAGCTCAGGGCTCTAGTGCGGGGCAGAGAAGTCACCATAATTTCTGGTTGTGAAAACCAGCGGAGATTGTGGCTGAGTGAGATGAAGGGCAGCTACACTCCGAGGCGCTCCTCTTGGAGGGCCCGTGCATGGACTTACTTGTTGATGGATTCACTTACTCTGAGTTTCAGTGCTGGGGCAGCAGCTTGAAAGGTGAAAGGGACATATGGAGAGGAATTGAGTTGTCTGGCTTCAGAGTGAGGGCTGGAGGGGCAGCTTTTTCTCAGATGGAGGAGCTGGCGGAAGCCATTGTTTCTTTGTTGAGCCCTCCCTCTTCCCAGCATGCACAGGCAGGCAGCCGCCGTATGAGTCCCCATCAACCTGGCTAATGCCGTTCTACCTCTACACCCTTATATTCATCGCAGCATTATTTACAACAGCCAAGATATAAAGCAACCTAAGTGTCCATCAATGGACAACTGGGTAAAGAAGAGGTGGTACATATATACAATGGAATATTACTTAGCCATTAAAAAGAATGAAATTTTGCCGTCTGCGACAACATGGATGGACCTTGAGGGTATTGTGTTAAGTGTAGTAAGTCAGACAGCGAAAGAAAAATGTCATATGATTTAACTTATAAGTGTAATTTAAGAAAAAAATAAACAAACAAGTGAAACATAAACAAATTCATAGATACAGAGAACATTTTGATGGTTGCCAGGTGGGAGGGGGTTTGAGGGTAGGTGAAAAAGGGGAAGGGATTAAGAAGTACAAATCAGTTGTTACTTAGTAGTCATGGGGATGTAGGGTATAGCATAAGGAATGTAGTCAATAATATTGTAATACCTACATGTGGTATCAGGTGGGTACTAGGTTTGTTGGGGTGATAGATGGTGGGGGTTTGGGGGCAGGGTGAAAAAGGTGAAGGTATTAAGAAATGCAAATTGGAAGTTACAAAATAGTCAATGGAACATAAAGTAAAGCATAGGGAATATAATCAATAGTATGGTAATAACTATGTATAGTACCAGGTAGGTACTAGGCTAGTTAGGGGGATCACTTCTTAAACCATATAAATGTCTAACCACTATGCCTGTACACTTGGTGTAATGTAGAGCATGGGGTATATAGTCAATAATGTTGTGATAGAGTGGTGTGGTGTTAGATGGATGATCACTTCTTTAGATATATAAATGTTGAGTAACTATGGTATACACCTGAAACCAATATAATATTGGTTTGTTAGTTATATTTTAATAAAAGTCTTAAATTAAGTAAATAAAAAAATTTAAAAAAAGGAAAAGATGGGAAGTCTTGACAGAGAAATGGAAATTATAAAAAAAACCCAAATGGAAGTTTCAAAGCTATAAAATACAATATCTGAAATCTAAAAAAGTCTCAAAGGATTATGAAGTGAGGGTCCCAGGTACCATTAACAAGTGAGATACAAAAGCAAAAATAAACAGGGTCTTGAAACCAGGAACACAGAAAACAAGGGGAGGCTAGTTTGGCAGAGATGGGGCAAATGTTTGTGGTAGCTTATAAAACATTCAAAAGTTCTTGTTTCTCTTTTCTGTTTAAAGTATAATGCAAGTTTATTACAGAGATTTTGAAAGTACAGATAAGAAAAAAAAATAAACATCAGTTGTAATCCCATCATCCAGAGAATTCACTAACATTTTGATGTTTATTCTAGTCTTCTAAAATATAAAGTTTTTGTTTTAATAGAATAATATCACACTCTATATGCTGTTTGAAATCTGCCTTTTTATTCTTAAAATCTATTGAGAACATCTTTCCACGCATCTCATTTTTTTGCAACGTAATTTTTGATAATGGTCATAATAAACCAGTCATGATATGACTGGATTGTAATTGTGTATTGTGCATATTAGTCTTATAGTTTCCATATAGGTCACAAATGTTTTTCTCAGTTGGCTTTTGCTTTTTAACGTTATGGTGAGCCTGCCCTTTAGTCAGTTGGCCATGGCCCAATAAAAACCAGCCATCTCTCTGGGTAACCATCTGATAAATAGCATTTCTCATATGAGCAGGACTCATGTCTGTTTTGGTCATCACTATATCACCAATGCCTAGCATAGTGCCTGGAGTGAAATAGCAACTCAATAAATTTGTGTTGGCTGATCCACTAACTTCTAACCTGTGCCTTGAGGGGAAGGCCCAGTTACCATCACTGGTTGCTTGTTTCCACTCTCACTACGTAGCTAAGCTATTTTCAACCTAGGCATACATGCCCTTTGATTCAGTAATTCCTTTTATAGAATCTATCCTAGAGAATTTTCAGAGATGCAGGCAAAGATTTATATACAAGGATGACCATCCCAGTTTTATTTTTAATAGTGAAAAATTAGAAAGTATTTTTAGCAATATGGGAATGATATATCATTACATGATGGACAAACACTAATATGGGATTTGGGAATGCTTTTTGGTGATGTGATAAAATTCTTATGGTTCAATGGCATGTGAAAAACCCAGAATGTAAAATTATATATAAGATTTCTCAACACTCTTAAGACTAGCATGAAGCACACCAAAAAAATCTTTTTTTTTTTTAAATTGGGGAATTGGGGGATGGGAACAGCGCTGGGGAATTGGGGGAAGGGGAACAGACAAGTTACTGTCATTTTGTTCTTCAGTCTAGTTGTGGAGGACATCGCTTCACTGGCCCAAGTTGGCACCATCATTGCGCTCTTCCCGGGCGAGGCAGATCAGTCGCCGGCTTCTGGACGGCCGCTCACTGCGGCTGCTGGCCGCTCACGCTGGCTGCTGGCTACACACGGTAGCCCATGGCACCCCACTAGCAGGGGCTGCAGCCTATGCCGTCGCCAGCGACTCACGGCAGCCCAGCTCCAGGTTGAGCTGTTGTTCAGCATCTTAGCTGTGGAGGGCAGTGTCACTGGCCCTCATATGTGGGATCCGAACCGGGGCCCTCTGGTGTCCCAAGCCAGCTCTTAACCAATGTGCCACTCTGCCGGCCCACACCAAAAAAATCTTAACAAATGGTGTGTGAATTGGGAATGCTTTCAGCTCCAAGGAATTGAAAACCTGATTTATGGTGCCATAAGTACAGAGGGGTTTATTTTTCTCTTCATAAGTAGTCTGGAGGTCCGAGGGTCTGGTGTCAGCTGCTTGGTGATGTCAAGGCTGGTATCTCTGCTATTTTCTTTTCTTTATGATCACAAGATGGCTGCCCCAACTCCAAACATCATTTCCACATTTGAGGCAGGCAGGAAGAAGGGGAGTGGCACCGTGCCTGCAGTGTCTGTTCCTTTTATCAGGAACATCAAGAGCCTACCAAGATGCCCCAGCAGATTTCTGCTAAGGTCGCTTTGACCAGAACCATGTCCTGTGACTGCCCCCAGCTACAAGGACCCTGAGAAAGTGAGTATCTAACTTCCCCATCTCTAAAGTGGAAGTGGCAATGGGGAAAGGGTGGGGATATCTGATAGGTTAGTTAATAAGCAGTGTCTTCCACTGTGCTTATTTCTGGTTGGTGGGCTTGTGGATATTTTTACTTCTCTTCTTGACTCTTTTCTGTCTCATCCAATTTTTCTACAATGAGCATTTGTAATTTCTATAATTGAAAAAAATACAACAGATACTACTTTAAAAAATCCTTTGTGAGGTTGTGGGCTCCTGTCTCTGGAAGCATTTATACTGTCATCACTCAAAAATGTGCAGAAGAAACTGTTGAATTCTCTAGGAGCTGGATTGACCCATCGCCTATCTTCCCCAGCAGACCATGACCTTCCCCGCTCTCTCCCCAACCAGGGAATGGGTGGGTGGGGGAAATTTATCATTTGTTTCGCCCCTATTAGGCACTGTGCTAGTTCCTGGGCAAGTACCCCTGCATCTAATTGTTATAGCCATCTTCCTTTTACAGACAAGATGCAGAAAGCTTAAATAACTTAAGTGACACATCAAGTAAAGGAAAGCTGGACATCAGGTTATAGAACCAAGCTTCAATTTTGTATGTTCCATCATAAGCTCAGTAAAGATTCTGTTGAATAAATGTAGTTGATGAATCATTTGGATGTGTAATTAAAAAAACCCAAAACCATAAAAACAAAACAAAAAAACCCCTACAACCCTGACTTGGTAATTATTTCTTGTAGGGCATCTATGTTACCATTAATTTTAATTAGTGCGATTGAAAAATAACAGGTTACATACTTGCCTGTAAGAGAGGAAGCGTGTGCTCACTTGCCTGTATCTAAACGTCCTTGACTGATTGCTGGATTTATAACTAATATGACTCCAGTGAAAAGACAGCTGAGGATTGGTTTCCCATGGAGTCGTTAAAATTTTTCGTTATGAAAAAATTTCAAACATATACACTAAAGTAACAAGAATAGTAGTATGAGCCCCCAGGTACCCATCCCCCAGCTTCAAGAATCATCCCTATTTTGCCACCTTTTTCATTTATCTCTCTTCTTCCCATTCCCCCCACCCCCCAAACTAGAGTATTTTAAAGCAAACCCAAAGACGTATTTTACCATGAACCTTTCTGTGATTGGAATGAAAAGACTTTTGTGTAGCCCCATGTTTCTCTTGCTTTAGATCTGCTAGAACAGGAAGTGATGATGTACAAGTCAGCCGAAGGGCACGTGGATTTCTGGGAGGCCCAGGAGAGGAGAAGCACATTCCTCGCTGGCTGTGCAATCTGTTTTGCTCTCAACTCAGGGCACTTCTTGGCTGAAACTCCTCTGGCCTCAGGGTTGATTCTTTTCTCAAAGGCTGAAAATAAAATATCTGGCTTTCTCTAGCTAGAGACATCTGGGGAGCTTGCTTCTGAAACTATATTTGGCATGAAAATGTCACCCAAGTTGCTTGAAGTGATTTGGAAATTTTAAAGTATTGAAAGCATCAGACTAGAGCGGCAGCTGAGGCTGAGTGGGTAGAGGTTAATTGTTACACAGGCCCGTCACTTTGCATCAGGCTTCTTGCTCCCTATATTCTCCCTGTTTGCTGCTCTTAATTCTTTAGGCCAAGGATTGCACCCAGGGCTGGTATTTGAAAGGTGGCAGAACAGGTGTGGGGGAGGAGGGCTGGTGGTGTGATAAAGGGGCAATCCACTGGCTGGCTGTCCTTCCTTCAACCTGCACACCCTACCTGGCTCCCTGGAAGTCCAGCATGCCGGGAGATCCATGGAAGTTTCCTGGAGAATGCTGGAATCATGTGTTTGCTGCTGGGCTCCACCAGATCAGGGAGACAAAGTTCCTGACTTTCTGAGTCCCAGGCAGAGTACCAGGGATCAGGCTAGAACAACTGAGATGTTTGCCAGGATGAGCCAGTAGAAGAATAATACAATGAGCAAGTGGGAATTATAGCTAAGGAGGAAACGGGGGTGGGGGTGGGGCGGGGGGGTCCAGCAAGCAGGATGCTGGGAGTAGTCCAGGCCAGGGGCAGGTGTGGAGGCCACTGGGAACAGGTCAGGAAGGGGAGAATAAGGAAGGGCAGTGTTCAGGCTGTACAGTGTGAATGAGGTGAAGCTAGGGAGTCTGGCTTCATTAGATGATGGTGTGCTCCCGCCGGCTGCCCTGGGCTCAGGTAATACAGAATAGATGATGATGGAAGAGACCCCGTGGGAAGGTGGTTGACCTGTTTTGGTTCACATTTCTGACACCAAATGTGTGGCGTTTTCCATACCAACAACCAGCTTTCCAAATCTCCAGACGTCAACTAGGGGTCCTACCATTCAATTCAATTCTGACACAACTACCCAGAGGGAGTGTCAGATTCCACAGTTGAAGGGCTCAGTCCCACAAGACTGCCCTCACGTTAGATACCAGTCAAAAGTCCCAGGTTGCCACCTGTACTTCTGACCAACCAGCTATGAATTGAGGGTTCCCATGACTTCCTTCTCAGATTTGATAATTTGCCAACACAGTTCACAAAACTCAGGGAAACATTTTCCTTCCATTTACTGGCTTATTATGAAGATTATAATGGATACAAATGAACTGCCAAGTGAAGAGGTGCATAGGGCAAGGAATAGGAAGGCGTGATGCCTCCATGCTCTCTTCGGGTGCACACCCTCTCAGCACCTTGATGTGACCACAAACCTGGAAGCCCTACAAATCTCATCATTTAGGGGTTTTTATGGAGGTTTCATTACTTAAGCATTATTGATTAAATTATTGGCCATTGGTGATTAAGTCAATGTCCAGCCCTTTTCCCCTCCGTGAATCAGAGTTCACAGCATTTCCAGCCCCATGATGCACTGCTTCTGAGCTTCTTCTTAGCATGCGAACTCACTCCCCACCAACAGGGGGCGCTCAGACCATGCTCCATCAGGGCCAACAGGAGGGCTAAATGCTTCTCAGGGAGGCACTCATGACAAATTGCTCTGTACCAGCACCCCCCACCCAACACAGCCTCCTCCCATGGAGAAAATTTTACCCTTCTGGACAATGAGGCCAACAAGCCACCTTCGTTTACCCATCAACTCACTGATTTTCTTGTTCATTACTTGGGCAATTCTCAAGTGTTTGTTGAGAACTTATGATTGGTTCACCTCTGGGCTTGCGGCTCCACGTACCCTCTGCATTGCTCAGGGGCAGCATGGCAGAGCAGAACGTTCTCTGAAGTAGGACCCAGGGACTCTCTTTCTTGTCCAGACTTTGCCGTTTACCATTCAGATTCTCAATTGCCCTTATCTGTAAAAATGGGGCCAGTGAAGCTGTCCCATTTGGTCTGATGAACACTGAGATGTGAGAATGCTTTGGAACCTTTTAAGTGTTGTGCCCCTGTAATTTATTATCATCATGATCTCTGCCTACCTCCCTGTGTTGGGGTGATGATAAAGTGAAGGAGAAGAGAAGGAGCTTTGTGAGAAGATGAAGTGCACATGTAAGCATATGGAAGGCTGCGGTTTTAAGGATAAAGTACATGGATACTGTGCTTTCCGATTTCTTTGAAATTGGTGACATTTCTCATTGACATATGAAACAAGCCAAGTCTCTTCTCTGAGGTGCCAAGTATGAGAGTGGGAGGGTGGGTGAGAATGGAACCTTTTTTCTTGAGAAAAGCAAAGCAAAGGAGAATTGAGCTCTGAAAGTAATCAAGATCTCCGTGGCAGCTGAAAGGGCCCTCGAAAATGATCTTTCAGCCTTCTTGTTTTATAGGTGGGAAATTGAGGCCCAGAGAAAGGAAAAGAATTGCCCAAGGTGTGTTTGCCTCCAAGACCTGCACAGTTCCCCCACACTCATTCCCAGCTCGGGCACAGTCAGGCTCCCGGGCCCCCCACCCCCTTCAATGAACACCTGTCCTGACTGCACCATGATCCCAGAACATGAACCACTGGGGGATATAAGTTACCCACCACGGCTTGATACATGAATAGGTGGTGAATGTAGGAGTGATTCATTTCATCCTGAAGTTCGGAAGTCATTTCAGAAATCAGAGGTGGGTTATCTTCCGGTGTTGAAAGTATATGAGTAGGTGATTTTTATTTTCTCCTTTATCATTTTCAGGGGTTTCCAAAATTTTACAACAAACATCTATAGCTTTATAAGCCCCCACCCCTACTGCAAATCTTATTTTTAAATAGAAGGAAATTGGAGGGTGGTGAAATGCCCAGCTCCTAATTGAGGCCCATCAAGCAAGGCCAGCCTGTATCTGACACACAAGGCAGAGGCCCTGAGCTGGGAGAAGTCCTGAAAGTCATCCAACTCTCATCCAAAGCCACCAAGGCCACCAAGGCAGTGTCACTGCACCTCCTCACCTTGGCTCTCACAATGCCCCACCCCTGAAATGTTCTCCTCCTATAACCATCGCCAAATCAAAATCATTTTTCATGCTCCAACACCAACTCTGCAAGTTCTGTGAAGGTGTTTCAAAGCCCACTTTCCCCAATTGGGACAAACATCTGTTGCTCTCCTCTGACCACTAGTGGCACCTTATTGGGACCTGTGTTATAATCCTTGTCATCTGCCTTGCCCTGGAGTCATTTGCACCCTGGTTTGACTCTCCCAATGGGCTGCGGCCTCCTCGAGGGTGGGACTGCATATTATTTATCTGTGTGCTCCCAATGCCATCCTCAGCCTGGCCCATGCTCGACTTCCAATGAATGTTTGTTGAACTTACATGAATGGATAATACAATATCCTGAGAGAGGGATGTTGTGATATACCAGTTTATGGTAGGGCTAACCAATCTCGGCACTATTGACATTTGGGTTGGATATTTCGTGGTGGGGAGCTGTGGTGTTTAGCAGGAACCCTGGCCTCTACCTACTAGATGCCAGGAGACACCGCCAGTTGTGATAACCCAAAATTTAGATTGCCAAATGTCCCATGGGGGACAAAATTGCCTGCTGTTGAGAACCACTGGTATATGGTTTATAAAGGGTTTTCATAAACAATCCCTACGAGTAGGAATTTGATAGATAAGAAAGAAAGGAGAGTGTAGAACCGAAACTGGGTCTTGTACCTGGGTCTCCCATTCCAAGTCCCGTGCTGATCCCACCATCCCGAGGGCTCTCGAGACCCCAGCAAGGTCTTTGCTGTTCCACTTTGGCATGTCCACTCCATCCCACCCCTGTGTCCCAAGTTCTACCCTGTCCCTTCCCCCCTGCCCTGCCTCCTGGGCCTGTGATCCACTGGTTGACCCTACTGGTCCATGCAGACTAGACCTCAGGCTGTGCCTAAACATGCCCATCACATCTGCAGCACCTTGGGCTCCTCCCCGTGCTTGAACACGCTGATAGTGACCTGGCCCGTCTCGGAGCCATACTTGTTCTTGACAAAGACTCCATAGCGCCCGCTGTCCTCACTGTTGACCTTGTCGATGGTGATAGTGACCTCTGACCCCCTCACCTCCATGTGATAGCGGTCAAGGAAGGTGACAGGCTGGTCATTCTTCAGCCAGAAGATTTCAGGGGTGGGGTCTCCTGAGATGATGCAGGTGAGGCACAGGGACTGAAAGGGTAAGAACGGAATGCTGGGTTACTTCCTTGTAATAACATTGGAATTCACCTTTACTCCCCCAGAAAGCTCCCTGCACAAGCTGCTCCTTGTGATAAATTCATTACATGTGTTTTATCATATCCCATGAAGCAATAATATTAAAGGGAGAGACATTTTACTTTAACTCCACATCCTCTATCCCCAGCTTTTCTACAGGAATACTTACTTGTTAGGATTTCAGGCTATTATTATTCCAGCAATTACATACCCTAGAATGGCTTGAACTTTGCTTAATTGCTTTTTGTTGTATACATATCATTATGATCTTACCATGCACATAAAGCTATATTGCTTTAATATAAAGATTTATGAATTGAGTTTGAAAATTCTTGAATGAGCTCTAACTCAGAGCCCTATAGTGTCATGGTCAAACACTCAGAGCCTAGAGCTGGGCTGCCTCAGCTCTACCCCTTCAAGCTGTGTGACCTTAGGTACATCCTTTAACCTCTCTGGGCCTCAGCTTCCTCAGCTATAAAGTGTGACTAGTAATAAACCCCCATTTCATGTGGCCTTGATGGTTAAACAAGCTAAAATAGGTACTACACATGGCATAGTGCCTGGCACAAAGTAAGCACCATAAAATGTTAGATATCATTTTCTAGAATATTTAACTTGCATAATTTCCACCGTGGAAGGGCTTTTAGAGATCATCTAGTTGAACTACTGAAGCTCGCAGACAGAAGTCTGTGACACCCAGGGCCACCTAGAGAGATGGGGCAGTGAGATGGGGGGTGCTGGGGTGAGCACCCCCATGGGCCTGACACCGGGCTCTGGGTCTTTCCTTTATATTACATGTGACCAATCAGGTGTGGTCATTCAGCCAGTATCTGGCGGATCCAGCCCCTTGGGCTCTGGCATCCATAGTGCTATCTTGTTTCATGATTTTTGATGGATATACAAGGGAACACAGCATGGGACTGCTGCTTGTGGGCTGGGCATGGGCAGTACCTTATCTTCCATGATTGTGGCCACGTCTGGCAGGCCCCTCACCACTTTGGCACGATCTGGAAGGGAAAAATGAGACCCCCAGTGATGATTGTTTTCCTGCAGGTTGCTTCCCAGAAGCACGTTGTCATAGAGTTGAGGCTTATTGTTAAGCAATGCTTCTTTTTTCTATTTTCATCCTTTTGGGGTGGAAATCTTTAAATGAGTATTACATGTTTCTTTGCCTTTATAAACAGGAAATAGGGGACAGAATGTGTTTCCACCATTGACTGGAGGTCATCGTCATGATTGGTGGTACCTGGATATGACAGTGAGATGTCCCTTCCCTTGAGAACTGGGAAAGAATGTAAATAAGGTTGCTCCAAGCCTTAACCTGGCAAAATGCACACAATAGGTGTGCTGAACCAGCTAAGGGAGTAAACCAAGAGAGGGGCCGGGAAAAGTGGGACAGACACTTTTGGGACACTGATTTTGGTCAAGGAGGGGACCTGGTGGGCACAGGCAGGAAGAGAATCTGGTTGTAAATCACAGAAAGTCAATATATTCCTTATGCTGCAATTGAGGCTGTGGGAACAGATGGGGTGGGTGGCACAGACCCTAGAGCATGGATCACGGAAGTGCAAAGAGCCCGAATTGGCTGGTGTCTGTCCAGTGGATGTAAGGGGAGCAGGACCCTGAATTGGGGTGGCGGGGACGAGGTCCCTGAGAGGAACACTGTTGAATGTTCACCAGACTCTCCCTCACAGCTGGGTGAAATGTTCCCCTTTCATTGACTCTTGATTCCGCAACCATATATGATGAATTCAGCTTCCCTCTATTGGAGTCCTGGACAGGTGTCCTGTCTGGGGATATGCGTTCCAGGATGAGATGGGGTGTTCTTGCTGGTCAAGTGATTAGATTGGTGGTGTGACGGGTTTGAGAGCCTCCAGAATCATGTCAGCTCTTCTCCTGGCAAGATGTGGGCTGAGGGGGGCCTCTGGGCAGCACCCTTCCCACCAAGGTGGTCGCCCCCCTGTAAGGACTCCTCACTGCATGGCCTCTTAGACCCCCATTGCCCCTTCCAATTATATTTATGAACGCTGAGGCCGGCACTGCCTGCCAAGTGGAAACACTCAGGGACAATGACGCCATGCAGGGTGAACCCCCCCCACAGATGATCCCAAGCTAGCAGTCAGTGTTGCAGCTCTCTCTTCTGTCTCTCACAGCCGTTCAGTTTCCTTCCTTGTTGTCACAGTGTCGGGGGCTGCTTTGCTCTGCCGCCAGCCGTCTTTCCCTCATTGAAATGCCTACTTCTGATCAGCGGGGTCAGGGGAACCAGAAAGTTAGTCTCCTAGAACTGGGTGGCTTAGAGCTGGCTGGGGGAGACCTGATGACACTCGAGTGCATGGACGTGGTGGTGGCATCGGGGCTGCTCAGAGACTGTGCCACGTCCCTCTGGGGTTGGGGTTGGGTCCTCCATTCGGTGAGGCCCCAGTGCCCCAACAGCCAGAACCAGCTTCAGGTTTAAAGTCGTCTCCTCCCCTCATCTCACTCCCAAAGGCCAGCGCAGCCTCGTTCTTGTCTGTCCCCGGACTGTTGGGTCCTACTCACGGTCGCACCTAACATTGCCTATGGGCCTGCTCGGCGCCAGGCCTGTGCCGGGCGCTTCCACACTCACGGTCTCTGGTACCCGCGCTCTCCTTATCCATTTGTCTTCACACTGTCACTGCCCAGGTCTCCCTGGCAGCTCTGTGACAGCCCAGAGCCACACAGACCCCACGGGGAGCTGGGACTTCAGCAGCCTGCCAGGAGGCATCAGCTTTCTGGAAGCCGCCCCAAACCCAGAAACGAAAACAACAGGAATATTGGGGGACTTACTCTTCTCGATGATGGCCAAGGCTCTGAAACACAGAAATGAGAAAAAGGCTCGTGGTTCCATTTGTTAAAGGACAGTCCTGCCCGGGGGTGGGGTGTGGGGAGTGGGGGGGAGGTGAGGGGATAACGAGGGACAGGAAGAGCTGGCCGGGGCTCCCAGGAAGGGGTCCTGTGCACGGTTCATGCCACACCCAAGAGGCCTATGATTCGCACTGAGAAACACAGAGGATGCTTACTTCAGTCTCTGGTGCTCAGCCATGGCGTCGTCAAAAGCTGTGGGAAGGAAATAGGGGGAGGGAAGAGGATTGTCAGGGCCTCGGCCCCCATGACCCGCAGGTACAGGGCTTGGTGCTGACTGTTCCTCTCTCTCAAGTCCCTCCTGTTCCAGTATTCTCTTGGGGGCGATGCCGGGATTGGGTGGGGAGATGGGAGTCCGCCCGAAAGACCATGGGGCTTTCGAAACAGGTTTCTCTAAGGACAGACAGACGGACAGCTCACCTTGCCCGGAGAGATCGGCTGAGAGCTGCCGGACTTCCTTCCCGGCAGCTATCTCCAGGGTGTACCGGCCCTTGTCTGAGTCTTTGGGATCCAAGATGTGGAGCCAGATCTCATCCAGGGTGGTGCCAGCCCTCACTCGATCACTGCTCTCCAGGCGTTTCTCTCTGAATATGAGAGTAAATAAATGGCTGAGTAGGCTCAGCCCATCAGTGCTGCCCCAACAGGCTGTCTGTCTGCAGGTCTATAGGTGTCCCCTGCCCCAAACTCCTCTCCTAGGGTTTTGTTTCCAGACTTGTGGGCTAAAGGTGGGGGCCATCCATGAGACATTCCATAAATATCCATCCACTCATCCATTCATCATTTATCCATCCAACATTCCTCATCTATCCAGCCATTCATTCATCAAATCCTGTGGCTCATCAACTATGTGCCAGCCCCTTGGGACTGAGTCTGTATTTGCGACATGTCCTGCAGGCTGGGGCTCTGAGGAAACGGTGTTCCAGGGTCAGTGACCATCAGTCACTTCCTTACCTCTTCATTCTCCCCATCTTAAACCTTTCCAGAGTTTCTTTCCATAATCGCTCTTCCTTAGCCCTCAGAGATCATAGAAACTTCTTTTTTTTTTTACTTAAAGTTCATTCCTGGAGATACCTGGTCCATGTCCCTAGTGTTGTGCTACAGAACTGATACATATAGGCTTAGTCACGGGGCTCAGACACTCTAGAGAAGGAGCCCCAATTGTCCTGGAATTCAACTTGGCTGTGTTCTCGCTCATTTGACAAACTCAACCAGGTAAGCCTAGCCTTCTCCACAGAATGGGTGCGGCAATGCCTGCTCCACAAGGCTGAAGTGTGCAAATGACAAGAAGCACCGGGAAAACTCTGCTCTCAAACTATTTGGGGTCACTTAGTTCCTGGCCGAGTCTCCTTGGATACCTTACCTATCCTGACTCTTAGTTAGTTGCCAGCCCCACAGGTGCCTCTGCCTGCACCTCGTCCCTCAGCCTGGCTGCCTGAGTTTGCTAAGCCTTCTGAGACCCACAAGGTACCGTGACCCACCTGACTGTCTGGTTCTTCCTTGTTCCTGTACCCTTGCCTCCCCCAGTTCCAGATGCTTTTCTAAGACAGTGGTCCTTCTGTGGTCATGGGTATTCTGGAAAAATGGCCCTACCACTCAGGTGTCCACCTTCCCCGGGGTAGCTCCCTGTTTCCCCCCCTATTCCCGACTCCCTCTGTGGACAATAGGGCCAGTGGGAGACCCTGTCTGCCGACCTCTTGGGACCGAGCTGGGGCGGGTGCTGGGCCCCCTCCAGCCTGGCTAGGGCTCCAGGACAAGGCCTTCTTACTTGTGGAACCAGGTGGTTTTCATGTACTCCACATTGTAGTACTTGACCTTGCTGAAGATCCGGATGCCCTCTTCAGTCCCTTGGATTTTCAATGGGGTCGCAGAGAGGGCTGGGAGGCAGAGGAGAAGAGTGGGTCTCCCCTAAGATCCTCTGGGTGGCACATTTTTGGGCCCACCAGCTCACCCCTGCTCTTGGGGTGCAGTGTGGGGGAGGCAGGAACTTCTTCCCCAGTATTTGAGGTTGGAAACTACACCCACCCCTGGGAGCCAAGGCTGGTTGGAGGTCCCCTGGAGGCGATTTGGTGGTGGGGCAGGGTTGGGCAAACGGAGGGGCTTGCTTACCGCCAATCTTGCCCAGCTCATTGAAGACGGCATCCAGGGCTGGAGGGAGACAGACAGAATGGTCAGCGAATGTAAGGCCCCCTTACGGACTCACCAGGATGGGAATGTCCTTAGAAAATGTGGTGAAGTTCATGGGCAGCTCCTGGGGCATTGGGAGCTCTGCAGGACAAGTCCTATGGCTTGGGGGCAGCAGGGGTCTGGGGCACTCAGTGATTGTGGGGCAGGGGGCACCATGGGTGGAGGACAAATGCGCCGACCTGATCATATTCTTGCTGGCTGAGCCAACCAGCTGGATGAAAAGCCAGGGACCCACTGTGGGGCAGAAGCGTGAACTTGGGCTTCGGGTCTTAAAGCCTAGGCTCACTGTGGTATGTTGCAGTGAACATGGACATCAGTGTCACACAAACGAGCCCCCTCCCACTGACTAATTGTGCAGCGTTGGGCTGCACTTAACCTCTCTGTGCCTTAGTTGCCTCAAGTGACATGGGATCCCATCCATTTTACCCCACAGGTCATATCACAGTCTCTTGGTTCAGGGTGATCTCCCTGCGACCCTCCTGGACCGTCTCCAACATTGTCAGCTCCTACCTTCTCCTGTGAGGTCCAGTATGGTGTCATCCAACCCACGGTCATCAGAAACCACTGCTCTATAAGTTCCCATGTCCTCTTTGGACAGCTGGAAAGAAGGACGAGTGAAGGTGTTGTCAGCATGGGCTCCAGAAGGAGCAAAGGACAGCAGGTCAGCCTGGGCTCTAGGCCAGCCCTAGTTCTCTGTGTGATATCAGGCTAGACCCTTCTCCTCCCTGGGCCTCAGTTTACCCATCTGGAATGGGTGAGCTGTAAGGCTCCTTCCAGCTCCAGCGCCTTCTGATTCCAGCTCAGGGCTTATCTGGATCTGGGCATGTGGTGCGGTGGGGGAGTTGAGGACAGAGACAGACACCCCACATTTGGATTCCCAGGCAGCTTCTCCGAGCGGAGAACAGTGATCCCTCCTTGTGGAGCTTGTCTGGGCACAGCACACCCTCCACCTGGGCTACCCTGCTCCCTTGGGGCCCCTGAAAGGAGGAACCCTTCTGCACTTCTCCAAAAGGATGTGTGTTCTTTTGCCCAGGACAAGGGGGTCCTCTCTGGCACGTGCTTGTCAACCCCAAAATGAAGCCTGAATAAATACTCAATAAAGCAATAACTTGGGTTACACCTTTAAAGCAAGGTCCAGAGGTCAGAAGTGACCTCTCATTACAAAGCATCTCCTTCAGGAACTGGGGAGTGATATCTGCCTCCTTGTCCCCTCAAAGGGCCCCTCCCACCATACCATGTCTACAGTGTGCTTTGAGGCAGGATTCAAGGTAGAAGTAGCTCTTAAATGCGGATCGAAGGACTGGACCCCAAGAGTCCTCTCCTAGGTCCCTTCCCTCCTCCCCTAGTGAAGGTTCCAAAGTCCCAGCCACACCTCGGGGAGGGTGACTGGAGTGACATCTCTCCCCCACTCCCTAGCCTTGTGCCTTTGTACTTAAACCCTCTGAGTCTCAGTTTATTCATCTCAAATGGTAACATGATCCTTGCCCCAGCTATGCGCTATCACTGCTGTGATGATCAACCGTTGGAAGCCAGAAAGCTCTGCTCCAATGGGCCAGGGATTATAACAAGACTCAGTAGCTATTAAGCACCTACTTGATGCCATGCCCTGAGTGAGAAGCTTGCCCCATGATGACACAGGCCAACTTGACCTTGTCCTGGTCAGGATGTGGGAGAATACTCTGAAATCATCATTTCCTTCCTTGCCAGCAAGCCTGCATCTTTGCCCCAGTCCTCGTTGGCACCCAGTGAGGCCAGAGCAGTCAGCAGCAGGGCAGAAAAACTCTGAATGTTTGAGAACAAGCCTTGCGTTTCTGTCTTAACCAGGTCACACTCCTCAGAGGCCACAGGGAGGACGTGGGTGAGAGAACTGAGCTCCAGGCCCGCTTTGCTCCGCCCAGACCTGCCTCACACGGAGACAGCCTTCCGGTGTGAAATTCTAGACTGTCTGGGTCGGAAGGAAACTTCGAGAGAGCATTTCTATCTGCTCATGTTACAGATGAAAGCTGAGGTCAGAGAACAGTGACTAGCCTAAGGCCACACAGTCAGTGGCAGGGCCAGGACTGGAGTCGAAACGAAAGGAAAAATTGGTATTATTGATTCTGTCTTTAATATTTTGGTATTGTTTTCCCCAAGGTCTTTTTTTTGCATTAATTTTGATTTTTAAAAATATTGGATGAATTATCACTTATCTTGATTACTGAGTTTTTAGTGCCCTTGAATTTTGTACCCAAGGTGAGTGCCTCGCTTGTCTCACCTTAGTCCTGGCCCTGCTCTGGATCCCCACCCAGTGCTCCTGGCACTGCCCGGAGGGTGTGAGCCCTGAAGGAAGAGCTACGCTTACCTCTTCGATGCAGAAAAGCCCTGCTCCAGTCTGCGAGTCATACTGACCATCTGGTATCTCTTTCTTCTGGAAGAACCACTGGAAACATGTTTCCTTCTTTGTGTTGGTCACCTGAGAAAGGTGGAAAATGAGGCTCCACCAAGCTTTCTTTTTTAAAGTAAAAACTCAGCTCATCAGAACCTTTTCTTGCAAATGTGACTTCTTGTCCCCCCACCCTCCAGCCTCCTACAGATACACACTTGCACAATAAGTCTCAGCCAACTACTTCCTCAAACCATATGTCTCCTCTGCTGGCTTCAAGTCTGGACTTTTGCTAATGGGGTTCCCTCTGCCTCTTGAACCCTTCCCTACTCTATTTTCCCTTGTAACCATCTATGTGTCTTAAAGACTGGAGTTAGATGTCACCTCCTCCAGGAAGCCTTCCTTGAAGTACCCCAGAGTACCCTGCTTGGTGATTAATCAATTTCCTACATGTCTCGATCACAGCAGGAAGCACGCTGTTTTCTGATGATCCTGCTTCAACCTGTGGGCTCCTAGAGACCTAAGGAGACCATTTCCTCCTCATTGTATGCCCAGTGCCTTGCAGAGTGCCTGGTACATAGTAGGTGCTTTGAGTTTGCTGAATGAATATGCTTCTGGGGGAGCACCCTTCCCTCCCCTCTCCTCTCCCAGTTTCCTAAAGAGGCTGCAGGGTACTGAGAGGGAGCATCAGCTTTGGAGTCAGACTCTAGGCGCTACCTCTTGATCTTGACTTATTTCCCCATTTGTTTTCTCATCCATAAAGTGGGGATAATAATGCCTATCTCACAGATGCTTGTGAGGCAGATGAAACAAGATAATGCTCTAAAGCACTGAGCACAGTGTCTGGCATGACTGCCAATAGACACCAGGGAACTCCCTCAACATATAGACCCCTCACTTGCTCTCAGACCCCTGGCTCTACACCACTCCTTCCCAATGCAGCTTGGAGATCTTGCTCAAGGCTGCGCCAACTCACAATAATTCTGCGCCCTGAGGTCTGCAGAGGGGTGGCTTTATTTTCTCGTTAAACACAGTCTCCCTGAGGCTACTTCCCAGGTGTGGGATCAGCCAAGAACAGGGTATTGAATTTGGGGGAGTGGGGCAAGGACAGCCACCAGCTTGGGACAAGCCACAGATCTCGCCCCACTGGGTCTGGGGGCAGGGCTGGAGGCAGGGGTGGGGATTTGCCTTGCACGTCAGCAGCACTTGGCAGTCCTCCGTGACCTTCCACTGCAAGAGCTCCTCGAAATAGGGACCTGAGTGCAAAACAAACACGCCCAGCGGTCAGAGCGCCAGGCTCAGCCAAGGCGCCACCTGGTGGCGAGACAGGGTGCGTCAGCTGGGGTTAGGGCAGCCAGTGTTAGATTCTGTCCCCACCAGGGCGGGGACTCGAATGAGGCAAGGGAGGCATGTAGGGCGCAAAATTTAAGGAGGCGCTCACTCGCTGGTTGGGTAAATGCTGTTTCGCTCTGGCACAGGGGCGGAACTGGATTGAATTGCAGCGGCCCTCCCTCGGGAGCCCACCAGAGCCGCAGGATCTATTAACTCACGAGTCCAGCAGTTCCCCAGCACTGACCACTGGCCTGGTGGCCGAGGCTTTTGAATTTCACCCCAGCAGCTCTTACCCTGTTTCCTCTTCCAGTCTCTTCTCTTAGCATCCGCCTTCCTCAGAAGTTTGTCAAAATCTGTGAACACATAGGGAGGAGGGGCTAGCATGAGCCAAGAGGAGCGCAGGTCGAGAGAGGGGGCATCAGGTTGGTCAGAAGACCCTAGAGCCAAAAGCGGAGGCTGGGTGCATGCGGCAGGCAGGGCAGGGCTGACCGTCATCCACCAGCGCCAGGGTGATCTGGTTTTTGGCTTTCCCGTCTTGGAGCTGAGCAGTGTACGACCCTTTGTCCTCCTCAGCCAAGGTCTCGATGATCACTTCCACCAGGCCCTTCTCTCGTTCAAAATTGATTTTGCGGTTCTGGGGAGAACAAACCTGGAGAGTCATTTTTGCCCTTTTCCTATCCCAGGGAATTTGCATTGTGGGGCACAAATTGGGGTGCAGTTAGACTTGGGGGGTGATATGTGCAGAGTTAGAAGGCTTAAGAGATGGGGAGGGGCCCTATATTACCCTCTGCTTCTTATAGAGTGGGGCTCTCCCCACATCCTGCCCCCAGAACAACCCTGGGGCCCAGCAGGCACAGGAGCAATTTGGGGATGCTTGAATTAATTGCAATTAAGAATAAGCACCAACCCCCCACTGTGCCACATGGTTTTTTTTTTTTGCTAGTTTTTACAATCCTTCATAAAACTATAAAGGATAATGATATTCACAATACCTATGTACTTGCTACCCAGAATTAACACTTATTTATATTTTGTCATATTCAAACAGTTTTTAAAAGTTTTCTTTTCTAGACTTAGGACCTTAGTCCCTCTGGCCTCATTTACATGTATGATTTGAGGGAGCCATCTAGTTGTATTTTATTTTTCTATGGGGGCCACTGATGGTCTCAATGCTGTGTACCAAGAATCCAGACTTTGTAACACTTCCTGTACCATGTGCCAAGGTCATGTTTAACCTTTAAGCAGAACTTTCAAATCTATTTTCTCATTTACTGTTCCTCCTGATTCTGGGACAACCAGCCCCATTGTACAGATGCAGAAATGGAGGTTCAGAGAGGTGAAGGGACCTGCCTAAGGGCACACAACCCACAGGGAATAGATATCAGTCTTCTGACATCCAGCCCTGAGTTCTTTCTTCTCTGTCAGAACCAGCACCCATCTCTATAACACATAGTTTCTGATGCCGTTTTACCCTCTGGAGATGAAATTCACAAATACTATGATCTCATGATTAAATCTCTCACGAGATTGAATTTGTCATGTTTGTAAGTAAAAAAGTTGAACATGGGCAACTCATATGGTTCAACTAATACAACTTATGCACACACATCATTTAAAAAAGAATGGAATACCACAACTGTATAGGAAGAAGAAATAAGGTAATATGATTTTCATTATGCAGGTGTTCTGACATAATCTCACCCATGCTGCACTGATTTATAATGAATTGGTTTGAATTTAAGAGAAGAAAAGCAAAAAGATCAAAACTATTCTGTACAAGAACAGGAAAATGAATGAAAGCATAGGTGAAGCATCTACTAGAATAAAAACTCTCTGTTCAGTGTATATTAAAACTGTGCAAAAATTCTCTGTATATCTCAGAGTTAGGGTCTAGGCTTGGATAACTATAAGCATGAATGTGGGTTTTTCATCTGAAGAATGTCTGGCAGTATATTAAAAAGTTGTAGGGGGTATGGGAAATTCTTTGGTTGTGGGATCCTCTCTCTCATTGGCGAGCATCTAGCGTCCCTGCCACCTATCCCCCCAGGTCCTTAGACGCGATCACTGTGACAGCCAAAGCATGTGGTCAGTTCTGAAATGTCCGCTAGGGGGAGCTGCCAGCCTATGCGGAACCACTGTCGGGGGAGGCTGAGGGCGGGGCAGGGAACCTCACTTAGGAATCTTGAGTCCCAGTTACCGGTGAGCTGAAGATCTCCTTGTCGTTGAAGATGAGATGCAGCTCAGCGGCAGGAGATAACTTTTCCACTTCCAGCCAAAGCCGCACCTCTCCTCGATCGAGGATGTCAACGTTCCAGCCGGAGATCAGCTTGATCACTGGGAAGAAGAGGATGGAAAGGGGTGGGTGGGGCACCTTTCTCCCCACCACACTCTCCAACCAGCCCCACCTTGAGGACGCCATTGGCATTTACGTGCAAAGTGCTTGAGAGTTTGAAGGAGACACGACTGGGGTGGGGATGGGGGTGGGGGTCTGAGGACGGTTTTGGCATGCTCACTCTAGAGTCAATTTATTTTAGGGTGCTTCTCATCCTGGCTGGGTACCGGATCCCCAAGGACATTCAAAACCACGCATGTCCAGGCTCAGACATTCTGATCCATCTGGGGCGTGGCCTGGGCATTGGGATTTTGAAAAGGTCTTGGGGTGATTCTAATGTGCACCTCAGTTTGTGAGCCCTGCTCCAGGGGCTGCCCCATTACTGGCCAACACAGGGAAGCAGAGGTTTCGATGATCCAAAGTCCAAGAAGAGGAAACCATCCACGCTGCCCTCCCTTGCACCCCCTTTCACCCTGCTGGCTGCCTTTTTCCCTTTCACAGGACCGCTGACTTCCTGGGTCTCAGGCCCTCCATCCTCTATACCCTCACCCTGCACCCCAGCTAGTTTTTGGCTCTCACTGACTCCTCAGCTCTGCTCCAAGACACCCCAATGGGCCCCGGCGGGGGCTGCGCAAGGTGGTTGGCTTGGAATGCTTACCTGGGTTTCTGACCTCATGGCTTAACTTCTTCAGCTTGTCCAGCTCTGAGGCAGGGAGGAGCAAAGAAGAAACCAAAGAGAATGAAATACTGGGTCCAGTGGGATCCATAGAAACCATCCTAGGGTCCATGCTGGGTGAAAGTCCTGAGAGTCACCCCTTTCATCCTGGGGTCACTTGAAACATAGGGGTTGATGAACACTGTGGGTGGTGTGTGTGTGTGGGGTTGCTGTAAGCCTCCTTGAGATCAAGTGCCACCTCCCCAGAGAAGTGCCTACTATGTGCCAGGCGCTGCATTATCTCACTAGTCCTCACACAATGTTGTGGGTGTGGGCATTACTGTCCACCTCCGAACACTCCAGGCACACCAGCTCCCGAGGCCTATTCTTGACCCACTGCACGTAATACGCTGTCCTAGTCTGTGAGGGTCTGGCTCCTCTACTAAGCACTTCAGTCTAGAAGTCTCTAGGGCAGTTCTGCAGTATGCTGCCTCATTTGCTATCTGCCTCTTTATGTTAGGTTTGTCTCTCCTGCTAAGCTGAGCTCTGTGCCTCCCTGAGTGTCTGGCATGTAGTAGGTGCTCAATAAATATGTGTTACATGGATGTATTGGCAGGGGCAGAGCCCATACTAATTTTCCCTTGTGAGCTCCAGAAGCCTTAGCATGATGAGTCTGGACCCATGGCAAGAATCCAGTCAAAACAAAACAAAACAAACAATAACCATCCCTTTTGTTGATGGCTTTAGTTTGCATAGAATCATCTAAACGTATCTACATAACATTGTTTCCGTTGGGGCAGCCAGGGATTATCACCCCTTTTTACAGATGAAGAAACTGAGGCCCAGAGAGGTGACATGACTTGCTCACGGTCAAACAGCCAGAAAATTGTGGAATTGGGTTTGCCTGGCTTCTGCTTTTTAACAAAATCAAAGGGCCTCATATGCAGTCAGCAGGGAAGACAACGGGCTGTCCCTCAGTTGTCATGGAGACAGCAGAGAGTGAGTCTTGTCAGTCATAAGTACTGATTTCAGTTCTGTTTAAATCATCAAACATGGAGGACCCTTCAGACACAGCATCTACTCTCTGGTTTGTTATAGTCCCCTTTGTTCCCTGTTGACATCCTCATTCCTCAGACCAACTTTTTTGTTCTTGTTTTTGTTTTTGTTTTAGGCTTCAGGTGGAAGTGAAATAATTCTGGTACCTTTGTTTTTATCCAAAGCAGAAAAAGAAAAGAGAGACAAGAAGAATGTGAACTCTACCAGGGAGGGATTTTTGCCTGTTGAGTTCACGGATGTAATTCCCAATATATGGCAGGTGCTCACTAGATATTTATTGATTAATTAGCTGACTGAATGGGTGGGTGAGGGCCTACTCCTCTGGAAATCGTTGCTTTACTCATTTTTGTTCTTCTTGCCTGCCTCTGGGGACATTTGTGTTTGGGGCTCTCCACCCGGGCCTGTGTGTCTTGGGGAGGTGGCAGTGAAGCAGGGGCATTACCTTCCTCGGTCAGCGTGTGGCTCGCTGAGATGTCTTCATCCGCATCGGTGACCACCACTGAGTAGGTGCCCAAATCCTCGAGACCAGGTTCTTTCAGGATGACCTTGGACCTGGCAGAGGGAGGGGAGCAGAGGCTCTGAGAGGGGGCCTTGTGCCCCTCTGGAGGCCTGGGAGCTAGAAAGCCCCTGTCAACTCTGGCCTGGAACCTTCAACGGCCCCTGTTAGCAGGCTCTCTGGCATAAGTTCTTCTTACTGGCCGCACTGCCCTGTCTTGCCCTCCAGGGCTTAAGTCATCAACTTTATTTCCTGCTGGACAGGGCCAAGGCCATGAGCTGCTGAGGGTGGAGAGGAAGACTTGGGGGCATTTGATAGGGACCCTGGTGGTCATCTGGCACCAACCCCTTTTTTGACCTATGAGGATGCTGAGCCCAGACAAGTTGCAACACGAGTCACTGGCACCCAGGCTAGAAACTAAGTGCTGAGTGACTTCCCGAAAGCACCCAGCAGGGGCACATTCATTCCTTACAGAAAAAGAATCTCCAAATGAACGCTGCCATTTCAGCCCCTCAAATGCACCACCGTCTCCTCATTTCTCCTTAAGGGGGAAGTCAGCATTCTTAGTGAGAGACCAAGGAGCCACTCTCAAGCCCATTCATTGTCTGTGGGTCCTGCTGGGTGGTCTCCCCCACGAGCTTCTGCCGACTCATCTGACACTTGGGACCTGTGGACCAGCTGTGCCACCCCCTCTCCCCTTACTTACTTGTTAACTTCCTCCTTGATCCTGACCCTCTGGGGGTCCAGCGGGCCCTTGTAGTCCTTGGACCACTGAAACTCTGAGGAGTCAGGGGCCTCAGGGGCTTCGAAAGCCAAGTAGATAAAGCCGTCTTCATCCACACCAACCTGGATCTCCGGGGCATCTGAGGGCAGGATCCAACAGAGGGCGCCGGACTTGTATAAACAATAAACCAGGTCATGCCCCTCCCCTGCTTAAACCCTCCAGGGTCTGCCTGTTGCGCTTGAATAAAATAGTAACTCAGACTCCTTGCTGTGGCCTCCAACGCCTTGCATGATCTGGCTTCTTCTCGGCTCACATATTTCCTCCTCAGAGTGGCCCTTCCTGACCACCCTGGCTAAAGTAACCCCCACCCCACCATATCACCCTGTTTCATTTCTTTTATAGTACTTATCACCGTCTTCTTCATGTAACCGGTTACTTGTTTACTGTCCATCTGTCCTGCCCCTCCCCCACACTAGAGCAGGGGCCTTGCTTTCCATCACTGCTGTATCCCCAGTGCGACGTGGGCGTCACCAAATATTTGTTGAATGAATAAACAATGAAAAGAATGGAAAGAGAACATGTTTTATAGTTGGGAGAGCTGAGTGATTCTGTCAAGTGCTAGCTGTGTGACCTGACCGTTGAACCTCTCCGAGCTACAATAATATCGATTCTAAAGTGGGGACAATGATGGCACCTTCAGGGCCTTGTTGGGAGGGCCAGGGCAGTGTAAAGACCTAGCGTTGGAAGAAGTGTGGAGTGGCAGTAGGGGGGAGTGCCCAGCAGATCCACATGCTCTACCCGACCCCCCTCTGAGCTCCGCCTCTCCTGGGTGGCACAGCTCAGCGGTGGTGTGGGCACCCTCTACCTGCTCCTACCTGGCTTGTCCTCCAGGAGTATGGGGTCAGTGGGCATGGACGGTTGCCCCAGACCAGCTGAATTCACGGCCTGCACCTGGAACACATAGCTCTTCCCCGGCTGCAAGTCCGAAATCTGGAGGTGGCAGGGGGGCGGGGAGGCAGGAGTGAGCATGGAGGATAGCAAAGCCCATCCTTCCCAAAACCCTGGCCGTGGGGATCTGGGAACCAGTCATTTGTGGAACGCCAGAAGGGTCCAGGCTGCCCTGGGGGTGGGGATGGGCCAGGAGTACATTGCTCTCCCGAGTTCCAGTTTTTAGTGGGTCTCCCCTTTGGGAGACCCATGCCCGTGGCCCCTGGACCTCTACCTGCTCAGAGCTTAACTCATCATCTGACTTCCAACAAGAAAACTCTCTCCCTTCCTGCACCCCTCTCTCTCCTCCACCCACCACCCCAGAGAGAAACCTGGGAATCATCTTCGACACCTTTTTCGTGGGCCCTACAATGTCCAATCACCAAGTTCCCCTTTTATTTCCCTAACGCTTCTTGAATGTGGCGGGTCCCCTCCATGGCCCTGCCACAGCCTCCACTGAAGCTTTATTCTTCTCACCTGGATTAGTCAACAGTTTCCTAAGTGGCAGCTCTGCTTCTAGACCCTTTTTCCTGGTTTATCTTTCCCTCTGCCAATCTTCCCAAGACGCCAGTCTGATTATGCTTAACTCTTTCAGTGGCCTTCAGGGTAAAGCTCAGATTCCAAGGTTTAGTACCTGAAGTCCTCCTAACCTGGTCTTAGCCTCTGTCTTCTTCCTCCTCTTTCTGCCCTCTTACTCCATGACTCTGTCAGGGTCCCCACATTCATCATGTCATGTCACATCTTCCTGCCTTTGTCCCTGCTGAGTCCTCTGCCTGGAACACCCTCCCCTCTTTCTCGCTCTAGCCAACTCCAACCCATCCCTGACCACCTTGCTCAGGCAGACGCGAGGATACCAGGAAGGGTCTCTGACCTTCCTCCTTGGAGTTCCCAGAATCCCTCAGACTCCCCTTGATTGTGTAATACACAGCATTGTTATTGCCTGTTACCCAAGGACTGTTATGCCTGGGACCTGGTTCCAGACCCGGCACTAAGTAAAGTGTCAAGAAGTATTTAGTAAATGACTGAGGGAGTGAATGCCAGCCAACCATCCATAGGCAGAAGTGGTGCCAAGTCACCAAGGCCCGCCTCGCCCTGGCCTGGGCCAACCTATGTGGGGAGGCGGACAGGCCACCCATCTCGAGTGGCTCTCCTGAACCAGCTGTCCAGCACTGGCCGACTCTACTGCAGGGAGCCTGACCCTGTGGAGGCGGAAACTGCCATTCCACTGGCCAAGGCTTGTCCTCTCTGATTCTGTCTTAGGTGGTTTCATATTATTTTTTCAAATGAAAGTATTTTTATTTTTTTCTGACTTTAAAAGAAATACATGCTTGTTGGTGAAAATATAAAAGCAATAGCGACTATAAAATGAAAGGTTAAAGCTCCCCTGGCAGTCCCACCCCCAAAGATGACCAAAATTAACAATTTTGTAAAAAAATCCATTTACTTTTAAAGGCACATAATCCATGTAGAAACATGACATGCGCTGTATTCTGTTTGTTAGCTTCTTCTTCTTTCCACAATGTTTTGGGCTGCTTGAGGCAGCCTTCTTTTCCCTTGGTGCCAATTAAAGGAGTGCTCATGTGTGGTCTTGAAAACCCCACACCCTCCTGTCTGCCGGTGAAAGACACCCCAGGAAAATGAGTTGGAGGAAATATTGTCTCTTACCCTAGACTGCAGAAAATATAATCTAACCCATATCTAATCCATATCATGGGAATGTTCCTTAAACAGAGGAGGCCTGTGACCCACACTGGCTTCAGAGATGGATGTTACAGCCTGTGAAAGTGGCCTGGTGACTGGAAGTCTGTGATTCTCATTGATTGTCCAAGTTGGTCATTTGTGCTCTGTCTGCTAAGAACACTTCAATCGGCACCTTTGTTTTCTGGCATGTAAATACATCTGTCTTTCTCATGCCAGGGGAGGGTTGTTTGTGCTTTCTTTTCTCCTGCATGTGTGGAAGTTAAAACCACCACCACCACCCCATTGAATAAAACCAATGACTCTGCCAGGTTTCTTATTTATCTGAAGAGTCTAGAGTTTGTTTCTCATTTAAATTAAGAAACATATATATGATGGATATATTTTCACATCAATACAATCCTGTAGGCCTACCTCATTCATTATACGATTGCTACTTCTTAAACCAGCATAGTCATTATACTACATGGCAGAGAATTCCACTTTAAGGGTACATTATGGCTTATTTGAGCAACCCCCCTGCTGATGGACATTT
This sequence comes from Hipposideros armiger, assembly GCF_001890085.2. Classification (NCBI taxonomy): domain Eukaryota; kingdom Metazoa; phylum Chordata; class Mammalia; order Chiroptera; family Hipposideridae; genus Hipposideros; species Hipposideros armiger. The sequence continues at coordinate 489,934 of NW_017731488.1, forward strand.
AAGTTGTTTCCAAGTTTTGCCCTTATAAACAATGCAAGAATGAGCATCATTGTCCTTTGATCTTTGCATACTTGTTTAATTATTTCTCTATAATTCAATCCTTGAAGCAGAATTCCTGGCTCAAGGGATAAGCATATCTAAATGCTGATATACAATTATAAGTGAGTTTTTAGGAAGGAGTCTGCCCAGAGTGGAACAGGTTAAGTCTACAGCCAGCCAGACCTAGTACTAACTCGCTGTGTGACCCTGGGTAAGCCACTTTCCCTCTCTGGTCGTCTGCTGCCATTAAGTGAGGGCAGTGATCCCTGAGAGTTGTTTCAGCTCTGATGCTCTATAGTTCTGCCATGTCCAGTGGCAGGGCAGGCTCAGGGTGGGTCAGAGGGTGAAGGGGGCAGGAACTCACCCTCAGGTGGGTGCCAGAGACAGGGCCTGGGGTGACTGGCTCCCACTGCTCAGAGCCTTCCTCCCGGAAACTGATGAGGTAGCCTGTGACTGGCCCAGCTCCTGTATACAGTGGGAGCTCCCACTTCAGCATCAGGGAGGTGGCCCGCACCTCGAATGCCTGCACGTCATATGGGGGACCTGTAGGAGATGGCGTAGAGAAGGAGTTGGGCAGCCAGGCAACCAGCCAGACAACGCGATGGCCAGTCAGACAGCCAGGTATCCAGCTGGGTGGTTAGTCAGCAAGCTTGTCAATCTGTCAGTCACACCAGGCCTGGAAGTGCCTGCTCTGGGCATAGTGGGGACCTGGCCAGCCTCGGCATCGTGACCAAGCTTGATCTGGGGCTGAAATTGGGTTAGCTGAGCATCACTTCTCCCCGAAGCATCCCCGGTCCTCCCATCCCAATCCCAGACAGCATTAACCCTTCTAACGTCTTTGTCGTTTCAGTATTTAGTGTAGGGGCTACGGGTGTGACCTCCAGAGTCAGAGCACCAGGCCTTGTGTCCCAGTTTCACCCTTTCAGGCTATGGGGACTCTGGGCAAGTCCCTTAGCCTCTGTGATCCTGTCTCCTCCTCTGTAAAATGAGGATAATAATAGTGCTCATAACATAGCGCTGTTGTGAGCATTCATGACATAATTTATGGAAAGTGTCAGTACATAGTAAGTACCCAGTAAATTTAGTCATTTATAATTGCTGTCTACAGACACACATACTAATTATCTGCCATTCAAGTAAAGGTTTTGTGTAGAACGGAACTGAGCTGAACAGAATGATGGAAGGTCATGATCCTTCCTTCCTGGGGGGGAGGTGAAGGGCTTGTTTGTGAGAAAGCGAACAGGGCTGTGGGGATGGTGTGTGGGGTGACTAGCCCTCTCTGTTTGCCCAGGAATTGGGGTGTGGGACTTTCAGTGGCAAAAGCAGGAAAGTCCCGGGCAAACTGGGATATGAGATTGGTCTGTGGCCACAATCAGAGCTCAGATGATGTGTCAAGATAGAGGATAGTTTGTGCTGGGGGAACAGGGCCAGTTGATGGCCAAGGTCAAGGGTCCTCTTAGGCAGAGATTACAAGGTCAGTTGGTGGAATGGGCCAGGGGTCTGGTGTCTGGGACCAACAGATCAAACATGAATGCACAGAGAGCTTGGTGACATTCATCTCATTGGTTAGATTTGGGGAGGCGGGTGTGCTGAGGTCCAGCCCCTTGCAGCCTCTCACCTGGTTGTGGCATCGTCCACTCTTTGCACTCAAACAGGCTGCTGGGTGCTGATAGCTCGCCAACACCTGCCCAGTTTGCTGCCCGGGCACGGAACTCATAGAAGTGGCCTTCACGAAGGTTACTGACCTTGAAGAGCAGAAATACAGTCTGAAAGCTGAGCCTGGGAAGGAAGGGGATGAGGTACAGCAGCAGGGGGAGAGGTTCAAGGAAGGAAGTCCATGGGAGCTTTAAACAAGGTTGGTCAAGTGGGTCTGCACTTGAAAGTTAGCTGGATTATTGAGGCCAGGGAACTTGAAGACTCTCTCTCAGCCTCAGAACCTCCGGTCTCCAGCAACACAAGTCAGGACACCAGGCTGGTGACCACATTGCAGCCTTACCTTGCAGACCTGGGTGGGGATGGGCTGCTGGTTGACTGGGTGCCAGTCCAGCTCCTCCGAGTCGTGCTGGTCCAGGAAGTACCCCAGGATCTTGCCACCTCCACGGCATTTGGGGGGTTTCCACCCAATGACCATATCATTTTTCCCACAGTTTAGGAGGATAAAATCATAGGGAGCAGATGGTATAGCTGTGGGGAGGCAAGGAGGTGAAGCCAGGGGCAGTGGGGCCTGAGGGAGCCAACAAGACTCCTCCAGTGAGCATCCACCCTGCTCTGGGGGTACTAACTTAGCCAGCGGTGCCTGCTGGTAACCTTGACTCTGCCTCCCTCCCCCAGGGCACCTAGACTTCGAAGCTGGTCAGGCTTCACAACACAGCCTCAGGCCATTGTTACTTCCTTCCCAGGTTGTTAGGGTCAGCTCCAGCTCCCCTCAGGGGGTTTATCCCCATTGGCCTCTGGGATTGGGCCCTAAAGATGTGGTCTTCGCTCTCTGCCCAGCCCAAGGCTGCCACCTGGAGCTTACAGGCTGGACCTGCCCCTTTGGACTTACCCAGAGCCTGCTTGACCCTGATGGGTTCGGTGGCGGCTGAGCTCTCACCTACCCCGGCCTCGCTGACTGACCTGATGCAAAACTCGTACTCCTTCCCCGTCCTCAGCCCAGGAACTGTAAACCTGGGAGAGAAATGTGCAGCCTTCAGGGATGGCCAAGCAGCTCGCAGACATCCCTGAACTTTCTAGAACAAGAATAAGTGGTTAACCAGTGTGGAAGGATTTGAGGGTTGTGGGCCAGTTCTTAACTAGAGAAATTGCCCCCTCCCCCAAAGTGATGCATACACCCAGAAGGATGAAGTCCTTACGGTTTTAAAGGTTGGAGGAAAGTAGTCAAAAGGTACAAATTTCCAGTTATAAGGTAAGTAAGTACTAGGGATGTAACGTACGGCGTGGGGACTATAGTTAACTCTGCTGTATGGTACATGGGAAAGCTGTTAAGGGAGTAGATCCTAAGAGCTCGCATTACAAGGAGAAATTTTTTTCTTTTCTTATTACTGTATCTATATGAGATAATGGATGTAAACGAAACCTGCTGTGGTAATCATTTCTCAAGATATGTAAATCAAGCCATCATGCTTAAACTTATACAGTGATATATGCCAATTATTTCTCAAAACTGGGAAAAATAAAGATTTTATAGGAGGTGGCTCTTTTAGAGCCCACCATTAAAATGCGAATGTGATGGGAATGGTACCAGTTGGAGGCCCAGATAGCTGAGCCCTGAACTGTGCTACCTGGTACATCTCTAGGACTGTGGGCCTTGACCTTGAAACACAAGTGGCTTTTATTAGCTGCACAAATGCTGTGATTCTAAAACACGGAGCCCTTTTAAAGACCGCCAAAGAGAATTGTTATCCAGAGACATACAAGAACACTCTGGTTTGGAGAAAAATGTCCATTTCATCCTGTCCCTTCTTAATAAAAGCCAAATTGTAGACCTCGCTCTCTCCCTTTTCACTCATCAACATTTTCTTGTAGCAAATCTTGGTCTCTAACCAGCTTCTCTCAGCCAGTTGACCTTGAGGAGCCCTGAGGACATAAATCAAGTGTTGATGGCTGACACAGCATCAAGTTCCCTGCTCAGGGACATGCCCGTCTAACAGGCAACATGCCTTTACGAGAGGGACGAAGCATGGAGGGGGTGATGCTCAGGCAGCACCTGAACAGGTGAGGCTGGGGGTGACTCCCCGGATCAGCCCTTGTTGACAACAGATGGCAACAATGATCACAGGACATGCTGGTCTAGCGCTCCCTTTCCACAGAACCCATGTAAGCTCAGCACTCGTCACAACACCCTCTGAGGAAGGTACTATTACTTAGTGCTATTTTGGAGATGAGGATGAAGTTGAATGTGGGAGGGACCCTTAGGGATCAATCTGTGTAGTTTCTTTATTTTACAGGTAGCAAAATTCTCCCCCAAAAGGAAAGAGGCATGCCAAGAGCACACAGCCAATTGGAAACACGGCCTGGGCCAGAGCCCAGGTCTCCTGAGTCCCAGCACAGCACCTGTCCATTCATTATTCAACCATCCATTCACTCAGACATTGTTTAAAGCATCTCCTACGAGCCAAGTTCTGTGGCACCCAGAGGTATGGAGCTGAAATGCCCACCACTGCCCACCTGAGCTGTCTCAATGCCATCACCCTAGGCAGCACTCTTGGGCAGCAGTGTCCAGCCTCTTTCCAGCCATGACACAGGTAACTAATGACATGCATGTGTGTGAAGAGCTCTCTGGACATACCAGAGAAGCGTGCCACCTGCCATGTGTGACATATTCCCCAGGCATGCTACATTCTTCATGTGACTCTACCTCAAACTCTGCTCCCTCCCTCAGGAAAGTACACTGAATGCACGTGGGGGAGAGATATTATTCTAAGGATAACCTGGACGCTGAGCTAATTTGTCAAAAACCTGGTTCTTCCTCCAACTTGGAAACTTTAGCAGAAGTAAATTATAAGTGACCCCTCACAGCTGACGGTGAGACGCTGAAGACCAGAGGGACACAAGTGCCTGTCCGTTTTTTGGGGTAAGATGATCTTGGGGCCCAGAGTGAGGGGACTTCAGCCAGGTGTGCTCAGGGCCTGGCCTGTCATCTGATAGAAAGGGAGGGGAGGGGTGTTACCACCTGAGCCTCTTGCACCACAGAGCCTCAAACCTGAGAAAAGTCACGAGCCCAGGCTCATGGTGCCCAAGGACCAGGGCCTCAGAGTGAGGAGGGAACTTCAGAGGGGAGCGGGAGGCTGAGAGGGTGAGCTTATGCAGGGTCACCAGGCAAGCGGGTCGTAGACCTGGAGTCTGAATGCCGGCCTCCCTGGTCCTGAAGCCATGCTGCTCTGCACTCTCTGCCTCTCTCTGTCTCTCAGCTCCTGGAGGGACCAGACCTCGTCAGCCACCTCTATCTGCAAACAGCATGCCCTCCGCAAGTATTAGCCCAAAAAGAGGCCACCTGGGTCAAGTCCCAGTTCCTCTGCTTACCAGCTAAGGGAGTTTTGGCAAGTTACATAACCGCTCTATGTCTCAGTTTCTTCACCTGTACAACGATTATAAAAATATTAGTCCTACATTCATAGGTGTGCAGTTAGAACTGAAACCTAATATATTTGAAAAGAGCTTAGAACAGTGCCCAGTGTCCAGTACCATATTGTGACATGGCGGCCTTCATTATTATCATGGCCTCTCCTGGTGCAGGAAGCGGTAGGGCGAACTCACTTATTGTCCTGGATGGGTTTGTTGTTAACGGTTTGCCACTCAGATGATCCTGCCTCCCGGGAGTAGATGTAATAACCCAGGAGCTCTGGGCTTTCTTTCACAGCATCCCAGGTCAGGGAGACAGAGGTCTGTGTGTCTCGGAAAGCTTGAACTTGAGCTGGAGGAGGGAGAGTAGCTAAAAAAAAACAACCAGAAAAATGGGCTGAGTAAAGATGCTGAGTTACACAGCACGAAGGGGTGGAGGTATGGAGAACGGCAGGGAGGAGGCACCACAGCAATGAAGGGTGGACCATGGATTCCAGACACGCCCTGGGGCTTCGGGCAGCTCTTTCCTAGAGGTGTGCCCCAGACTCTTGTATTCTAAAAGTCCTCTCCCCTCTTACCTGCAAACATCTCCACTTCCTCACAAAAGCCTCCATTCATTAATCCTTACAATCTCTCTCTCACTTAGAATTCACCAAATCTTTAGTTTCCCTCCGTTTTTATCTTCAATCGCTAGAAAGCTTGATTTTCTTTCCTTGAAACATCTCTATTGACTTTCAGGCTCCCTGAGACTAAGCTCCTTGAGGTAGGGGCTGCCATGATTTGTTAAATGTACGGATGGATGGATGGATGGATGGATGGAATGATGAATGGATGGGTGAATGAATGGCAGGTGCAGGAACTTCCTTTTCCTTCCACATCTTTTGGTGGCTACCCATCTATTTTGTCCCCAAATATGGGACTCCTCCAAGCTTCTGGCCCTTGACTTGCTGAATTTTTCTCCTCTCCTCCCCTCCCCTCCCCTCCCCTCCCTTCCCCTCTCCTCTCCCCTCTCCTCTCCTCTCCTCTCCTCTTTCCTCTCCTCTCGAGGGTCCGTTGATTCCCATGCCTTCAACCATCATGTCTCCGCAGGTGACTTCTCATTCTTTACCTCCAGTTCTGCCCTCTCTCCTGAATTCTAGAGCTCATCTTCCATTTCCCCCAGACACCTTTCCTTGTGTTCTGGTGGTGCCTCGAAGTCAACAGGAAAAGGCTGACCTCAGCATGCATCCAACATAAGCCCAATATTTATCAAGTGCCTACTCTGAGCCAGGCTCTGCACTCGGCCCAGGGGATGCACTGAAAAATAGATTTGAGGTGCTGGCTCAGGAAGGTCCTGTCAGCAACTTCAGCCTCTCAGGTTGAAGACAGTGTGGCAGTGGATGAAGGCCGGGTAGAGGGGAGAGGCTGGACGGAGGCCACTCAGGGCCCCCACGTGCCCAAGAGATCTGATTCTACCCAAGGTCAAGAACTTGAGCTGAGGATATCCATGGAGTAGTTCTCAGGCATTAAAATCATGACTTCAAGGAGGGTTTCATGATCTGAGGAAATGTTTGTGATATAATGCAACTTTTTAAAGTAAAATGCAAAGCTCTATATATGGTTTGATCAAACTTTTAAAAAGATACATTGATGTGCGTGTGGTCAAAAGGCTAGAAACCCAGGCACCCAGATCGCTCACAGTGGTTACCCCTGGGCAGTGGATTCATGGGGGGCAGGAGCATTCTATTCTCTCTCTCTCTTTCAATTCCTTCCTTCCTTCCTTCCTTCCTTCCTTCCTTCCTTCCT
>NW_017731488.1:496898-519877 GCF_001890085.2 Hipposideros armiger
TTCCTTCCTTCCTTCCTTCCTTCCTTCCTTCCTTCCTTCCTTCCTTCCTCCCTTCCTTCCTCCCTTCCTTCCTCCCTCCCTCCATCCCTCCATCCCTCTCTCCCTTCCTTCCTCTCTCACTTTTTTGCATTTCCCACTTTTATATAAATTTACTTTTATAATACAAAAAAATCCCTTCTCTTTTTTTTCTCCCCTCTCTTCCCACCCCCTCATCTCCCCTCTTTTCCTCTCCCTTCCTTTGATGAACTGTACTAGAACCTTGCCCCAAAGCTGGCTTGTGGTCCAGAGGCTGCTCACGTCCAATTACAAACCACTCAGTGGCCAGGCCCTAAATCAAGCCTAAATGTGAACTGAACCAGAATTAAAGAAAAACACCACTTGTCCACCAACTCATTCATATTTGTTATGAATATATATATTCATTTGGCTGGTGAGGACACCCAGGTTTGCAGCTCAGGAGTGACTTGCCCAGGCCCATGCTGTGCTGCAGATGAGAAGTGTCCCACCAGGTGAGCCAGGGTTCAGGGTGGCACAGCTCAGCCCCCACCAAGGACGGGGCAGGAGGCCTGCTCAGGAGGCTCACTTCTGGCTGCACAAGGCAGGACTGGGAGCTGGGTGGAAACCTTTAGAACTATGGGACCGCTTGGTCACACTCAGCACCTGTGCTGGACCCAACTGGATTCTGCAATCTGTGAAGTGTTGTTCTAGGGGGAAAAATAATGTTTGTACTTCCATGAGCCTCCTGCCCAGAGAAATGTAATTCCTGATGTCCTAACACTTCACAGCCCTGAGATCATGTTGCTTTTCAGCTTTATGGTAGGTAGGAGAGGTCAGGGACAGGGAAACAGGCATGGCTCTGTCCCTGTAGCCCTGGAGGCTGACAGACCTGCTCAGCCTGGCCTGCCCCCGTCTCCTGCATCACACAGGTAGGTACCTGGCTTCCCCCTCAAGGCGATGGGTTCGCTGGGCTCCGAGGGGTCGCTCATGCCATATTGGTTCATCGCTCGTACTCTGAAGACATAAGACTTCCCTTTCTCCAGATCCAAAAGGGCGAATCTCGGGGATTTCACAGGAGTTTCTGTGCTGATGGCCTCCCAGGTGCCGCTACCTATGACTGACTGTGACAAAGGAGAGAAACTTGCATTGGTTAAGTGGCTGCCTGGGCACTTCCCACACAGGCTCTCAATAACTTCTATCCCAGCCAGGCTGCCCTGGAACTCCTGAGCTCTGGAAACACCCGCCTCCTCGCCATCTCTACCTGGATGCCTACTGAGCATCTCACATTCAACATGTCCAGAGCTTGACCCTGGAGCTCCTCCCCACAGCAAAGCTGCCCACACTGAGTCAGTGGCGCCCATCCTTCCAGCCGCTTAGGCCCAAACCCTTGAAGCCATCCTGGACTCTTTTCCTCTTTCCCTCACACCCCAGATATGCCCCATCAACAAATCCAGTTGGCTCTACCTTCAAAATGTTTCCAGAATTCAACCGTGACGTACCACCCTAATGTCCCCCGTCACAGCCTTGATCCAAGCCACCACCGTCTCTTACCTGAGTTATTTTAATAGCCTCCTAACGGGTCTGCCTGTTTCTACCTTTAACCCCCTTCAGTCTTCTCATCTCCAAATGATAGTCTGAAGGATTTTTTTTTTTAACTTCTATTGGGGAACAGTGTGTTTTCCCAGGATCTATCAGCTCCAAGTCAAGTAGTTGTCTTCAATTTAGTTGTGGAGGGGGCAGTTCCGTGGCCCGTGTGGGGATCGAACTGGCAACCTTGGTGTTAAGAGCACTGCGCTCCAACCACCTGAGCTAACCAGCCGCCCACTCAGGGATATTTTAACGACACATCAGATCACATCCTGGTCTGGTCTGCTCAGAACGATTCCAAGCCCCACATCTCCCTTGGAGAGGGAGCTTCTCCAGGGCCTGACCCCTGCTACTTGTTTGGTCACATTCCATGCTCCCCTTTGTCCACCTCCCCATGGCTCTGTGTCCCCTGCTGCTTAATGGCGGTGCCAGGCCCAACCCCTGCCTCTGGGCCTCTGCAATTGCTAGTCCCTCCCTCCTCCACCCAGTGCTTTGCCCCCTGAAACCGCTTGGCTGGCTCCTCATTTCCTTTAGGACTTTGTTCAAAACTCACCTAGGGGAGGCCTCCCTAGTCCTTTCATCAAATGTCAGCAGCCCCTCCCCTCAACACTTCAAATCCCCTCCCTGCTTTATGTCTTTCTCCTCAGCGCTACCATTAGGTACTGTGCTAAATATTTTATTCATTTATCTTGTTTATCATTGGTTCCCATCCCCTACTTGAACGTTAGCTCCAGAGGCAGGGGTTTGTTGGTACCCAGAGCCAAGAACAGTATTGGCCCATGGGAGGTGCTCAATCTATGTTTGTGAGACAAATAAATGAGTAAATAGATGAAGTCTCACAAAACCGTGCAAGGTATGTGTTCATTTCCCCACCAATGAGGAAACTCAGGTTCAGGGAGTTTTGGTAACTTGGCTGAAAGTCATGTATCTAATAACTGGTATATTTAGTATTGAGCTCAGGGGTGGATGTCTCCAAACCTGCTCACTCTCCACAGTGTCAGGGGCCCCATAGGCGGCCATACATTCTGCATATCTGGGCAGATAGGGGGTGAAGGCGAGTGAGGCACCCAGAAGCCACTTCTGCTGAGTCGGGTACGAGCGTTAAGTCCTGGAAGCACCAGGGGACCCACTGACCCTGCTCTCCTAGATCTTTCCCACCCCAAGGCCCACCCGGCTGTCAGTGGCCTAGCGCCCAGCGAGGCCAAGAAATCGCTATAAAAACCAGTGAGCACTGCCGAGCACCTACTATGTGCCAGCTTCTGGTCTAAGTCTTATGTGCTTTAATTAATTTGATCCTCATATTGACCCTAGAAGGTATGTACAATTATTGTCTCTATTGCGCAGAAGAAGAAACTGAGGCACAGAGAGACTAAATAACTTACCCAAGGTCATACCACCCATAAGGAACAAGACAAGATTTGAACCCAGGCAGTCTGACTCCAAGGTTTTGACCCTTATGCTCTGCAGCCTCACAAAACAAATCCTCAGTTATGATTGCTTTCCTATGTTAGTGAAATAGGGTCACCTGAGTGTGCAGAGACGCTCTTTTGGACAACCAAGTCAGAGACACCTCCCCGGAACTTTTTGATTTATCGATTCACTAACCAACCCTGTACTGTCTACCTACTATGTGCCAGGGTCAAGAGCACCTCCTTGGGAAGGGTTTACAGGCCCAGGGCTGCTGGCCCCGGCTGCGTGCCATGTCTTAGTTCACCCTCACAGGGCAGGTTGTCCTGTCTATGCTGGAGGAAACAGGTTCAGAGAAGTCAGGAGACGGTCTCACACAGCGCAATTCAGGATTGGAATGATCTTAACGCCAGGCTGTTTCTCACTCTGCCATGCTGCCTCTCCTCCACTATGAAATCCACTCCACACAGATGCCCCCTCCCCAGACATCTGTCCCCACTCTGTCCCCAGTGAGAAATGCCTCCTAGCGCACCCCCCCACCCCCCATGCCCTGTGAGTGCCACCAGGCATGACCCTGGCTGGTGGGGACCAGCCTAGCTTCCCTTCCAACATGGCTCTGGCCAAGAAGACATGCTCGACCTGATGTGTGGCCCGACGCCAGCCAGACTTGGGGGTGGGGAGGTACCCAGGAAAGACTGGATCTTACTGGTGTTATTGTTGTCTGTGTCTCTAATATTGTGTGTTTCCATGAACAGCCTCACAAACTGCCATCAATAACTGGCCTCTCAGGGCTGGAGGTAACCTCAAAAGGTCATTTAATCCATCCCCCTGCTTCTGTGTAGAGTCATGCTCAGGCCCTCCCAGGCAGGGAACGCTCTTCTGTGCTCTGAAGGCCTCCCCAGGGGATACTGCCTGGGGTCTCTTAGCGCTTCCCTGAATGGCCCCCCATCCCTGGTCCAACAGCACGTCTATTTCTCAGCCTATCCACAGCTGGGGGTCTTGGGGTCTCCGTACCTTCTCCAGGGAGTATGTCAGTGGGGCTTTGCCCCGGGGTCTTGGTTCCTCCCAGCCCAGAACTGCGTAGACTTCACGGATCTCACTGGCGTGGACATTGGTCGGGGGTGAAGGGATGGTCACAAAGTCTAGAATCAGAGTCATCCAGGGGAAGAGATGGGTGGGCCCTCCGAGACCCCTCATCTCAGCCCCTCATTTCATAGAGGAGGGAACTGGGGCCCAGAGAGGGTCAGGAACTTGCTCCAGGTCACCCAGCAAGGCCGGGCAGAGCTGGAGCCGGAACCCAGGCCTCCTGACGTCCTGCCCAGGACTTTCTACCTCCTCCACGAGGGGCCTGGCAAGATGGGCCGCAATCACTGGAGAGCCCTGGCTCCTCCGATGAGGCCCCTCCCCACCCCCTGTACACGCACAGCTTCTTGTCTGCCAGTGTGTGTTCCAGAGTTTCCAGAACCATAAAGTGGGCTGGAGTCTTGAGGCAAAGTGTCAGGATGCTCACACATACCTTCAAAATCATCTGTGCTGACCGTGATCTTGTTTCCCAGATCAAAGGGGATCTCTAGGATGGAGAATGGAGCAAGTTGGGGGAGAAGTAGGGGTGCAGGGTACGTGGGGGCTGGGTCAGCAGGGTCAGGGAAGGACCCGCACTGCTCTAGGTGCCGATTCCTCCCCTTGTTTCTGCCTTGGTGATTCAGCCCCTCACTGTGTGACCTCAGGCGGGTCCTCCCTGGGCCCCAGTATTCTCGGGGGTCCAAAGTGGAGCACTGCTGCTTTAGACGCTGAGTGATGCTTTCTCTTCTTGGGACAAATGGGGACAGAGAGGAGAAGTGGTGTGCCTGGGGTCATGTACCTAGGGCACGGTGGGGCTAGGAGGCCAACCTAAGTCAGATCTCCTCCTCATGGCTGAGGGGGCTGTGTCCTCTCACTGCCCACTCCCAGGCCGGGGGGTCCTGAGGCAGAGCTGTTTTCTGCCTTCAGATTAAGGGCATCTGAAGAAGGTGCTGTGGCCCTCCCTCAGATTAGCATCTCCTGTGGACAGGTTTGTGTTTCTTCCCTCAGATTGGCTGTACCTCTCCCCTCAGGTAAGGGGCTCCTAAGGACAGCACTGTGTTTCCTCCAATAGACTACAGGTTCCTGAGGCTGTGTGTCCTCCATCAGATTAGGGGTTCCTGAGGGCTGGGCTGTGCCTCCCCCCTTGGAATAGGGCTTGGAATGGTGGCTGTGCCACCTGTCTCCGGTGTGAGTCAGTGCTGAGTGTGCTTTGACTGATACTCTAGAATGTCCCTTCAGGACTTCTGTACCCACCTATCTTCCTCTGGGCTTCAACATGGTCACCCATGACAACTGGCTCTGAGGCCTTGGAGGGGACGCTGCTGCCTGCCTTGTTGAGGGCTCTCACCCGGAATCGATAGCTCTGACCTTTGATGAGGCCTTGGATTGGGCACCGACAGGTCCCGCCGGGGGCCTCATGGCAGGGCACCCATTGTTCAGACTCGCCCTGGCACCTGTGGGTGAGAGGCCCCAGCTTCAGCCCCTGCTCATGACTCACATGTTCACAGTTTGAACCTCTACCAGGGCCGTTTCCCAGCCCTGGGCTGCCTGCCCAGCTTGTCCCCGCCCATTAAAGTCCTGCTCTCCATTTAAAAGCCTGGCTCCAACCTTGGGCCCCCAGGAGGCTGGGCGCCATCCTCCACCTTGCATGACGGAACTTTCCTGTTGCCTGGAGCTGTACTGAGCCCTTCCCATTCATTATCTCATTTAATCATAATGATCCTTGGAGTTAGGGATGATTACTATCACTCCACAAAGGGAGACACATGGCCTAGAGTGTGAGATGGCTGCTCAAGGTCACATGGCTTCTGAGCGGTGAAGTTAGGATTTCACCCATGGGCTGTCCACTCCCTAAGTTGGCACCATGGGAGTCTGGGCTCTCTGAGCCCTCTGAGCACCATTGTCCCAGGTCCATATAGCACACTTTGCCAGCCAGATGGGGTCGTGGTCACATGTGGGTGCAAATCCTGACACCACCACTAATGAGCAATGTGGCTTTGGTACATTGCACCCCAGTTTCTTCATATGTAGAATGATGCACGAACCTTAAATAGGGTTTATTGTAAGGATTCAATGAAATAAGGCATGCAGCTCCAGGCACACAGTCTCCGAGCCCTCCGTGGCAGGATTAGGCATTACCTCAAACCAGGGCCTCTAAGCTGGTTGCACGTGAAGGAGACAGGGTGTCCTGGACCCTCCCCCTTTGTGGTGCGCCCCCTCCCTCCGGGGTCAGTGCTACTCCATCCCTGTATGTCACTCAGGGAGGAAAGTAGCCAACAAATGCACTTGTGTTCAGGTTTCAGGCACTTAGCGTTTGCCCCTCCCAGGGTCAGCTCCTGCTGCAAACGTTCCAGGGGGCAGTGGCTGACTCCAGCGCTGGAATTCCAGGTATCAGTGAACACCTTTCCACTGTCCCTACATTACACAACACAGTCTACCACCTGCCCTGCTTGGAGGCTGGGCGTGGGGCTCCCTCCTTCCTGTGGCGTCCATTCTTGCCCTTACAACTGGGCAAGGTCTACCTCTGGGGCTCTGCCACTCAAGGGGCCGACTCACAGCTCAATGGAGTAGCCGGTGATGGGGCTGCCCCGGGTGTCACTGGGTGGGGTCCAGGTCAGGATGAGGCAGTCTCTGTTCACATCCAGGCATCGGACGTTTAGTGGGGAACCTGGGGCCCCCAGCTTCTCAGCTGCAGCATCTGAAACCCAGGGTGGGGGGGGGCAGGGAGAGAGGGGGAGCGGGAAAGCTCTTCCGGTCCCCGCCCACTTGGCAGCTGCCCCCTCCCACTCTTGCCCAATATCCTCTTCTCATTAACCTTCCAGCGGCTCCGTTTTGATCTTGAGGCCAGGACCTGAATAATGGCCTCCTCCTTTTAAACAACAGCTTCTGGGGGCCAGTTGGAGTACCATTTATTAGGGGCCCATTCCACACCATGCGCCTGGGTACCTGGCATAACTAATCTCTGCAGGAGCAACTTTCCATTTTGTAGATGGGAAAACTGAGTCTCATAGAGGGAAATTGACTTGCTCAAGGTCACCCCACTAGTGAAGTGGCAAAGCCAGAGACTGGAATCATCTCAGCCCATGCTCAAACCTCCCTCCCCAGCTCCCACAAAGTCTGAGACTCTCAGGCTCTGTCCTTTTGGAGCACCATGGGAGGCCACAGAGATTCTTAAGACTCTAACCCAACATTCCCACTTATAGCAGGGAAACTGAGGCCCCAAGGAACAGGGGACTTGCCCAAGGTCCCACAGCAAATCGGTCAAGGGCAGAGCCCTGGTCTCTGGGCCAGCTGCCCCTTCTGTCCCCCCCCCCCTCACCTTTTACAAACACATAGGCACTCTGCTCCCGGAGCCCGAAGGGTGAAGACACCTGGACCGTGTAGAGCCCCTCGTCCTCCTTGTAGGCGCAGGACACCTTCAGAGATGCCTGCCGGTCTGCATAGAGGGTCTGCCTGTGTTCTGAGGACCTCAGGAGCCTCCCTGTGGAGGGAAGGGGTCCAGTGTGAGCTCATGGGGGCCTCTGGCCTCACCTGGGAACCTGTAGATGCTCTGCGGATCTAGGCAGAAGTGGGGCTGGCGAGTCGAGGAGGGGGGTGCTGACCTCTGGAGCTTTGCCAAGGTGGCTGCTGAACTCTCTTCTGTAGAAGGCTTGGGGGGTGGGGCTGGGCCCAGGGAAGGGGCTGGGGGTTCAATGAAGGGAATGAAGGGAATTTAGGGTTGGGCTGGCAGCTCAGTGAGAAGTTGGAAGTTCTGTGAGGAAGTGGAAACAAGACATGGGGCCCTGTGTGAGGGTCAGGGGCTCTGTGAGGGGGCAGGGGACTCACCGAAGGGTCTGGGCTCTACGTAGGGAGTGGGGGAGCTCAGTGAGGGGGATGTGATCTGAATGAAGGAAGTGAGGGCTTTTCGAGAGGGAGTGGGGACGCAGGAAGGGGTCCTGAGAGAGTTCGAATGTCAGTGAGGAGGGTCAATGGCTCAGTGAGGGGGGTAGAGGTCAGCGAGGAGAGAGGGGACTCCGTGGTCGGTAGGACCTCAGTGAAAGGGATGGGGACTCAGTGAAGGGGCTCTGGGACTCAGGGAGTGGGCCCTGCTCTGAGGCCACACTGTTGGGCTGTCCTGCTCTGTGTCCCACTCAAAGGCCCCTCCCTCCTCCTGTCAGCACCTCTATTCCGGAAAGTCTACAGGTTGAGAAAACATTTCAGCCTTGTTATTGCAGCTGTTTCTCAGGGCTCCTCATGGCTCCCGCACTCCTCCGCCCCTGTCACCAGAATTTGCAGCCTCCCTAGGCTCAAAGCTGAAGGGTGCCGGTGGGTGTCGCACTCCTTGTCCTTTGGTGGCAAGCCTGGTCACGGATGGGGCAGGAGATCCAGCTGTTCATCCCCTCCCTGGCTGGGCCAATTCTTCTTGCCTGAGCGGACTGGCCTTCTCCAGCCTTGCCTGGGACATCCTCAGGGGTCTTCCAGTTCACGGGTAGTGATTATTTACCTGCACCCTCACCTCAACTCTGAAAAGCTTTGTGCAACTGTCACAGCCTTCCCTGACATTCCTTGTGCCATCCTGCCCCCTGGCCTTGGCTTCTGTTCTTGTTGCTTTGAATGTCATAACTCACCCCTAGGGTGCTGATGACCATCCCACAGATGCACTGGGCCGAGCCAGGGCCTGACCACAGGCTCCCAATGGGCAGTGGCCACAACTGTGCGCTCACTTCCTCCCTCCTCCCAGATGGAAAACCCCTTGAGCTCACGCATGTCTGTGCCTGTCCCTGTCCTGGCACCCAATTGGTGCTCAGTGACCATTTGTAGGGTGACTTGATCTGAACCCACCTGGCTATGCTGTGTTTCCCTCTGCCTTTTCAGCACCAGTAACTCAGCTTGTACTGGCTGAGGAGCATAGCTGAGTTTCTCTCTCCTCTGGGGGTCTCAGGATTAGGAATGCAGCTAGGGCTCTCTAGTGCCTCTCTTCCACCTCTGCCTCTGAAGGCTGGAGACCAGGACTGGGGCTCCTCACCGTCTCGGAACCACTGGATGTTCTGCTCAGCATCTAACACATCTTCCGAAAATACACAGGTCAGGGAGAAGGGCTCCTTCTCATGGGCAAAGACTGGCTTCAGCTCCGATGTGAACTCCACGCTGGGACCAAACATCAGTCCTGGGTGGGAACAGAAATTTAGGGCAGAAGTCTTCTGAGGCCGCCAAGCTAGCTTGGGGCGTACGTGGGAGCGAGGACCCTTCTGGGGGTGCCCCCACTCCTCTGGGTTGGGAGTTCTCGTGATGATCTTAACAAGGAGAAGAGGGGCCTGGTCCTGGAGGGTGGGGGTAGGGAAGAGATTTGTCTAGGTGGGACCAGATGAGCTGAAATAACAACTATCCAAAGGCCATTTGTCTTTTTGGCTTTGCCTTTTTTGCTCAATTTTGGCCACAGGACAGCTAGCTCAGCAGCTGCCTTGGGAGCCTCAGAAACCAGTCTGCAAATGTTAGCAGCTCATAGGCAAACCCCACGTGGACATCCCTTAGTGGGCAATGAATGGCTGTATCCTAAAGGAGGGCAGTGGAGAGGACTGACAAGGAGTCCCAGACACCCTCCCCCCGAAGCCCCGCCCCTCCCACAGCCTCCTTACTTTTAAAGAACTCCGAATCGAAGCCAGCATCTTTCCCCAGGTAAGCTGAAAACCCAGAGCACACGGAGTTTGAGAAGGTTCGGACCCACGTTCCCACTATATTGTGGAGGCATGGCCTTTGGGCGTGGGTTTGAGTCCTGGTCTATCAGTGGGTCCCCATTTGGCTTTGGGAAAATCCCTTTGTCCCCTGTATCTCAGTAAAATGAGGACCACGATTCCTACCTGATGGTGGTGGGGTTCTGAACACCTGAGTTCACATGAACAAAACCCTCAGCCGGAGCCTGACACATAGTAGGTGCTCAGTAAATGGTGGTTTCTTTCCTCTCACCACCAGCATCACACATTGTCTTCATAGAGGTAGGGCCCGATCAAAGTGGGGTTTCTGGGGTTTCTGGTGGGGTCAGGGAATGCTGGCAGGGGAAGGTGCAGCGCTCAGAGAGCCCTCTGGGGGCGTCAGGGTGAGGAAATGTCGGCACAGAACACCAGAGAACAGTAACAGCTTTTGTTTGTTCACGTAGTGAGTACCACGTGCTGCTTATTAACGTGTTTAACCCTCACAATAGCCCTGTCTGTTGGTGTCATTAAATCCTCTCTACAGATGAGCAAACTGAGGCAAAGCCACCCAGCTAGCCTGAAGCCATCGTGTGACACTGGTCCCTGGAAAGGCACTTCCTGAGCGAGGCCCAGAGAGGGCCAGGAGGCTACCCAAGGTCACACAGAATCGGTGGAAGACTCAGGATTAGAATTCAGAGCTTCTGCCTCCCAGCCCAAGGCCTTCCACTGGGACCACTGCAGTTGCTATGGAGTTGAGACCAGGGGGAGGGGTGGTAGTGGCAGTGAGTAGCCAATCTTAGTAGAAGCCTGGCTGGAGTCCGGAGGCCAAGGAAAAGCCTGATTGATCTGAACGTGCTGGCCTCGATGGAGGGAGGGGCGGGGATCTGGAGGAAGTGTAGGGAAGAAAAGGTGGACAGAGCGGGCAGGGCCCTGATGCCTGACCTTGGGCTCGACTCTGGGCACAGCCTATAGGGACAGCTCAAATTCTACACACAGAGCCTGGCCTGGCAGTGGAGACAGCTGCCTCTCAAGAGCTATTTGGGGAAGAGGGCAAGTGGGTGGAGAAGACTATGAAGGATGGTTTAACAAGATCTGATGAGAGGTGGGGAGCAGGGGCTGGACTCCAGCCGGTCTGCTGCCCAGGGAGTGTGTGTGTGTACACATGCACACATGCAGCGTCCCTCTCAGGGGTCCTGAGGTCAGGGAGCGCCATTGTCCTGGACCCAGAGGTATGGCTTCCTGGGCTGTGTTCTGCCCTGGTCATGAGCTGGGGGTGGGAGAGTTATCCCTTCCCTAGAGCCTAACATAGCCTAGCTTTACCCATACTATCTCATTTAATCAACGTGAGGCTCTGACAGAGGTAGTAAGGGTCTCCTGTATAGATGCAGAGGCTCAGAGATGGGAAGTGGCCTCCCCAGGCTCACACAGCCAGTCAATGGCAGAGCCAGCATGTGAACTGGGGTCTTGCTGACTCCTGAGCGTCTCCCCTTTTTTATGCTGTGACTTCAGATGCCCTCAGGGTGACCTTCAGATGCCCAACTAGGTAATAGCACCAGAACCTAAATGGGGGAATCGGGGTCAGGAGGGGAATTGGTAGGGCTTGGCCTTTGCCCCTGAGGACCTCTCAGCAGGGCTGGCAGGGCTGGCTGGGCTCCTGCAGGCCCTGAGCTGGATCTGGACCCACGTCCACCCCGACAGGACAAGCACACTCTTCGGAGACAGTTGTATAAATTGTGCAGTCTGAGGGCGGAGGCTCACTTGCTCCATTGGCCCCAGGGAAGCGAATGTTTCTGTGGCTGGCCTGGTCACCTGATCCCAGGCCAAATACCCCAGTTCCAGGGGCCCTTCCTTGAGCCTGACTGCAGACCCGTGTCCTCATCTGCTCATCTTGGATTTGCTGTGGGCAGGCCTGGCCTTTTGGGGACTGGAGGACTCACTGCGGACAAGGACTTTGGCGAAGGAGGAGGCCTGGCCGAAGGCATTCTTCACCATCACCCTGTAGGTGGCTGCATCCTCCATGGTGCATCTGAAAAGGAGAGAGGAAGAAGTACCCCCCAGGACTGCTGGGCTCCATGGGATCCCCACCTGCATGTGGGGAAGGCAGGGGTGAATGGGAAGGCCTCACAGGGGAGATTCTAGGCTCTGGCTCAGGCCCCACTTCTGAAAAACTGTGTGCCTTTGGACTGGCCACTCACTGCCCCTCTCCATGCCCCAGTGTCCCTCTCTGAAAAACTGGGGACGTACATCAGCCTAACCCACCTCAGGTTGAAGTACTTGGAAAATATAATTCTTATTACTGACTCTGCAAGATTAGAGAGGTTCAGTGACTTTGTCTCCTGCCCTATCAACACCTCCAGATCAGAAGCCTGGAGCAGGGGCCTGGGCTTGCCCGAGGCACTGCCAGCCTGTGCCAGAACTGGGCCAGATGCCCGGGTGTTCTCAATCTCAGGTCCGGTGTCCCCACGAGCCAGGCCAACCCTGTTATGTTTCCAGTGGAGGCTTGGGCCAGCTCCATCCCAGGGACACCTTAGTGACAAAGAGGGTAGTTGGTAGGATGTGGCTTATCCGGCCCCATCAGTAAGCAGGGAGGTCCCTTGGTGCCCCCTTCACTTTCCCTGGCTGCTTGGGGGGCAGGAATCTTTCTTGTTTCAAGGGCCAGTCCCATCTGCTACCACAAGCTCCCCCGGTCCTGCATGCCTTCTGTGACTGTGCAGCCCATGGGGACACCTCCCTTTGTGG
The DNA here is from genome assembly GCF_001890085.2 of Hipposideros armiger. Classification (NCBI taxonomy): domain Eukaryota; kingdom Metazoa; phylum Chordata; class Mammalia; order Chiroptera; family Hipposideridae; genus Hipposideros; species Hipposideros armiger. Next base: position 509,360 of record NW_017731488.1, read on the forward strand.
CGTTTTATGGTCAGGTATTTATGTCCATGTGTCCCTACTTTGCTTCTGGAGGGCAGGATCAATGCCCTGTTCATATTTGTGTCTCTGAAACCCAAGTTGGTTGAGGTGGGGGGTTTGGTGTATTGGGAAGAACCCAGATGGAGAGAGCTGGCTGAAAGGGCATTCTGCTCTTGCTACTAGCCTCTGGGTCCACATTTCTCATTGTGTGTTCTATGGCATTGGAACCCCATGGGGGACTGTGTTACATACCGATTCCTGGGCTCCACTCCAAACCTACTTAATCTGAATCTCTGGGGATGAGAGGAGGGTCCATTCCATGAATCAATATTTTAACAAGCACCCCAGGCATTTCTGAAGATGAGGCCCACTGGGGAGATAGCTCCGGGGAAGGGTTTGGAATCCTGCTCTGGCTTTGGGGTTATTGGGACCCAGGGGATCAAGGGTCTCTCCAGGGCACACAGTCTCACCTTCTAATCTCCAGGGTCAGTAGCCCATAGTTGTTAGTGATTCGGTACTTTCCAGCGGGGAAGAGGCGGAGATCGATCTGCGTGTCATTTTTGTACCTGTGGAGACACAGTGGTCTGTGGCAAGCAGTATGGTTCTGAGGAGGAAGGGTCTGGAGCCTCTTTCACCACTTGGAACCTCAGTTGTCCTCATCTGTGAAATGGGAATAGCACTGACCTAGGGTTGCTGTGCTGATTAAATGGGTTAAGACAGGTAAAGATTTTCTCTTGTGCCCTACAGATGCTCAAGAGTTCATTCCCCTTCTGGGGGGGCAGGGAAGAAGGGAGCCTGTAATCAGGGGTAGCTGCTCCTCCCCTTATTGGGGTACCTCTGGGGACCAGGCCCCAGCTTTTCCCTTCCCTCTGAGGGGCGTTGCCAGAGCAGGTACTACCATTCCCATCTCCTCTGTTGACCCCCCAGGACAGCAGTTCTTTATCTCTTGGCTCTTGTTAGACTCGTTAAAGGAAGCTTTAACAATCTCCATGCCCAGATTGTAAACAGAAGCCTTTGGGAATTTTCATTAGAAACTGCTAGTTATTCTCCTATAGGCGTTCTCCTCTTATTCTAAAGGAATAGCATTTGTCACGGAGCCACTCAACATATAACATTTTTTCTAGCCTCTTTTACTGCTTGATGTAGCTATGTGACTAAGAACTGTCAACAGAAAGTAAGACAAATGTCATAGAGTTGTTTCTGCCCCTTTTTATGTCATCGTTCCCTCCTTCCTGTGGCCAGAATATGTGAATTCTGCCATCTCGCACAGGGGAGGCCCGGCCTGCGCCCTCCAGCAGTGAGCAGAATGGGTCTGAGTCCCTGAGGAATCTGTGAGCTGAGTTGTTTAGCAGCCCCACCCTGTCTAGATCAGACACTTATATGAAAGAAAAATACACTTTTATCTTTTTTTTTTTTTTGTACAAAAATCAGGTTGTTTATTGATATCGAGCACCACAACTCAGCAACATTTCACAGGCTACAGGAGATTTTTTTGTCAGAGTGCAGACTCATGAGAGCAGGGAATATTATGTTTTACTCAGCTTTATAGCCTCATTGCCTAACACAGAGTGTGGCACATAGTAGTTGCTCATTAAATATTGGTTGAGTGAGTGAAGGAAGCTTAGGATTATGAAGTCAGAGGTCATGAGAAGCTACCCATGGAAAGACTGACTGGATGATACAAGCCTGTTTGAAAAGAAATACACTTTTATCTTATTTAAGTCATTAAAAAAAAAAAATCTCCATGCCCAGGCTGCATCCCAGGTCAATAAAAATCAGAATTTCTGGGGGCGGGGCCTGTACATCAGTATTTTTTAAACTCTCAGGTGATTCCTAAGGATGGCCCAGTGGGTCACTTCGCTGCTCCTGGATACCCTGTTTGTTTCCTGTGAACCCTGGGGCCTTGCTCTCCTTTCTGTGGACACTAGACAGTGAGATGGCCGTGCCTCTGTCCATAGCCCATTTGTGTGGGGGGTGGTCTGAGGCCTGAGGAGTCAAGGCTGCTCGGTGAAAGTCTGTGAAAGCTAGGAGGCCTGGGTTCTTGACACACCTTGCTGTATGACCTTGGGCAAGTCCGTCCACCTCTGTGGGCCTCTGTGTCCATGAGGCCGTTGCATGATAGTCCGCCCCAGTGGTGGCTGAGATTAAAGAGGAGGCCTCGGCCGAGAGAGGGAGCCCCAGGCTCGGTGTGTTGCTTTCCTTGGGCCTGGCTCCCCTCCATGCCCTGTTTGTCTCCATGGCAACCAAACAGTGCCATGCCCATGGGTTACCACACCACCCCCAGGCTACACCCTCTTCTGAAAGGATCCTAACTAGGTCTCCTGTGGGGAGGGCGGTACCTAATCTGGGTGCTCAATCTCTCTACCTCTCCCAGGCCTGGGGGACAAGGTCAGGACCCCAACCCCCACCTATCAGGAACATTCCAGACACCTCAGCCTGGCCAGCCCCTGCCTTGCCCGGAAAAAAGCAGCAGCTGCAGTTCTGGAATGACCTGGATAGCCAGGGACCTCAGTGCTCCTCTTGTCCTCTCTCTGGGCTTCTCCTGCCTGTACGGTGGGCCCTCGCTGGCATGGGCTACGCTGATGCCCCCGAGCAGCAGCAAATCATAACAAGCACTAGATGATAGCGCTGAGGCTAGGCACCCCAGCCCGGAGCCCGGGTTAGAGAGGTCCACATACAACAGTGAGATTTTCATGATTTCTCTACATTTATTTTTCCTTAATAGACTTTGGTATTAGATTTTACTTTTTAAGGCTGCTTGGACTAGGAGATTGATTCTGACATCAGGTAGGATCATGGCGGGGCCCACTTCTGCTGCATAAACGTGGCCAGACTGGGGCCGTGCCTAACTAGCCCTATTGTTGCCCCTGTGTTCAGGAAGTATTCAATAACTGCTGAAGAATGGACTCGCCTGACAAGCCCGGTGGGCCAGGCTCTTCCTCGTTACCTGGGGGCTGGGTCTCTACTGGGACCTGGACAGAGTTCTGAAGGTCACACCCAGGATGCTCTATGGCCCCACCGGAGGTGACTGATGGTATAAAACCAGTCCCCAAAGCCAAGAGCCTTAGGGGCCACCTGAGCCCCTCTGGCTAGAGGTAGGCCTGGCCTTGACTTCCACCACTTATAAGGAATGCTCAGCTCTCTGTTGTGGCAACCTTGCTGGCAGGGGTGGAAACAAGTCTCTCTGTCAAGAGGCTCCCACAGAATGTCTTAGATGTGGGCCTCAGTGCCAGGCAGGGCAGGGTGTGGCTGCCGGGACAGCTGAGGGGTTGACCCCCACTTAGCCCAGCTCAGCTGTCCTCCTACTGGACCAGCAACTTGTATGCAGAGACTGCCTCAGTCCCCATGGAATTCCAGTGCCAGCATGGTGCCTGGCACACTTTTTTGAATGAATGCCATCCGACAATAACCAGCCTCCACGCCAACTCCCTCAAGGCACGTTCTTAATTGCTCCTGGCCTAAGTGCTTTCCGCTTCTCTGACTTCTGAGTCTCTATGTAGGCTTTAAGGCAAAAGACCTGAGTTTGAATCCTGGCTCACACTGGCTGTGTGATCTTTGACAAGTCACAGTGCCTCTCTGAGCCTTGACAGCCTCACCTGTGAAATGGGGATAATAGTCCCTACCTCATGGGTAGCCCTGAGGTTCAAATGAGAGAAAAGTGCTGGGTCAATGTAAAGCGGGTTCAAGCCTAAGATGTTGCTTTTTCCTTTGTGATCTTGGTTATTTATGTGCGAATCTCCTCTCTCCTACTAGACCATGGTCTGTTCACTCTCAAGATCTGGCTTAAATGTCACCTCCTCTGAGAAGCCTTCCTGGATCCTCCGCTCAGAGGCAGCCACTTCCTCCTCTTCTACTCTTTTACCACAAATGTCACCCTGGAACATACTTCTCTGCGTATTGACATTTCTCTTCTGGACTGAGACTTCTTTGAGGTGAGACTGTGTCTGGGTCTTTTCCGACTCAGTGCCCAACCTAGGGCCTGGGACAGATTATGCTCCTGGTAAATATTCACTGAAATCCCTTCCTTGTCTTCAAACATGCCTTAGACCCAGGAGAACTCAGGAAGCAGTGGGATCAGCTGTGTGAAGGATACACCTCCCCCTGGGGTAGAACTGAGACCCCGGATATGACCATGCCGAAACCTAACTCCGCCGTGCTCATTCAGGAGACACCTGCCACCTCCCCACCCTCTACCAGCAAGGCCTAGACTCTGTGGTTCTGTTACGGGTACACTCCCAGGAACGGCATCCCCTGTTGTTTTCCCAGCACCTTTCAAGTTCTGAGGGCTTCCGCATTGTTGTGGCATGAAATCCTCACCACATACAAGCTGCACCAGTGGTCTTTAACCCATTTTACAGAATAGGAAACTGAGGCAGGCCTGGAGAGATTAAGAGATATAGTTGAGACCACACACTGAGATAGGGGAGAGAAGGGGAAAGGGGGAGAGAGAGAGAGAGAGAGAGAGAGAGAGAGAGAGAGAGAGAATGAACGCTAAGCCTGGAGTACAGGGCTCCCAGTCCAGGCCTGAGTCCCTCCTCCTCACTGTAAGGCCCCTGCCCTCCCCACCTCCTCTCCTGCTCCCCTGCCCCCTTCCCTGCCCCCCACCATCATCCTCCAACCCTGGAGACACCCAGTTGGGAGCAGCTGCCTTCTCATGCCACCAGAATCATATTTTTACAAGTGCTGGCTCCCCAGTGGCCCAGTCTTCTAGCCCTAGGCTAAGAGGGAGGCAGCTAAGAATAACCCCTCCTGAGCCTCTTCAGCAGCTGCTGCTCTGTTTGAGGGGTGGGCAGAGCTTAGGGTCTGTGGGGCTGCAGCTTTTCTAAGGCTGCAGGGACTTCTGAGGGATAGACTGGGCCCCTGGGAGGTGCTGGGCTGTAAAGAACTCATACTCACGTAACCGTGAGGCTCAGAGCGTGGAGGTAGGTCGAGGACCCTTCTCTCCTGCCCAGTGGCTTACCAGGTGACCTGGGGTGGAGGCGAGGCCTGGACAGTACAGGTCAGCAGGACTGTGGCGCGCTCCCAGACGGCGTGGGAGCGAAGGGGTATCCAGAACCAGGGCCCCCGGCCGGAACACAGCTCCCTCAGCTCCTTGGCCTCGCGGACTTTCTCCTCTGTCTGGAAGCAGGAGAAAGTCTGTGGCTCCTATGAACCAGGGCACCATCTTCACTGTCACCTCTCTCCCTGACACCAAGGCTCTGGAGTCAGACCCACATGGAGCCCCCTTCAGCAGCAACTGTGTGAACCAGAGGGCAGAACATGGGCCTTGGAACCAGTGGCCTGAAGCCAAGGCCAAACTCTGCTACTTACTAGAGACAAGAGGCAAATCCTCAGGTTCCTTACCTGTAAAATGGTGATGATAATAATATGCCCCCAGCCTCCTATGGAGTAGTAGTGAGGATTCAAAGAGTTAATTCATGGATGCTGAAAAGGCCCATTAAGTATTAGCTATTGCTGACCTGCCCAGGGAGGGGGACGGAGGGTGACAAATATCCCTGACATTTGTCAGGAATAGCATTTCCTGAGGATCTTGTGAGTTCCAGGCACTGGGAAAGCGACTTTATGAGCCCAGTCTCACCTAATTCCCATCTCAACACTGAGAGTTGGTACAACCACATACATCTATGTTGCAGATAAGAAAACCGAGGCTCAGGAAGAAATCAGTTGCTTGCCTAAGTTAGAGTGTGGGGGCACTGGGGTACAAACCCAGGCTGATGTCCAGGGTCTGGGATCTTTCCTAATGTCCAGCTGCTTCTTGAGTAAGGGGTAGGATAAGGTGGGTGGCATGCGATGGGTCCCAGGGCCCCGGGGGTCCCCAGCCCACCCCCCTTACCCGCTGCCTTAGTGCCTTCCGGTCCCGCCTCTGACGCAGCAGCCATTGGGTCCGCAGATAGGCAAGCTCCAGCCTCTCCAAGTCGTTGCCGAAGCCCACCCGCTTCTGCCCTCGCTCCACCAGTTCCACGGTGGAGGTCCGGCGCCTCAGCTGGGCCTCCCTGCAGAGGACATTGTCAGAGGACACCGGTGGCCAAGAGCCCAGGCTTGGGGGGGCCAGTCGGTGCCATCCCCACCTGCACTTTAAGGTTCTTGAAGACAAGAGCAACTTTTAAGCCTCTCTTGCCTCCGAAGTACCCTGAGTGGGTCCTGCTTACAGTAGGTGCATAATAACTACTATGGATATAGTTCTCAAGGCTGTTTCACAAACCACTGTTCCTCTTGACTTCACTGCAACAAGTGGACAGGCATTAGTTTCACTATTTTATGGGACAGACACTTGAGGCTCGGTGACTTGTTTCAGACCAGCTAGGACCAAGACCCAGGCCTCCCAGCCCAGGACGTGGCCTCCCAATGTCCTCACACTGAGAGGCCTTCCCAGTCTTGCGACTCATGCCTGAAACTTGGGGTTGGTTTACTTGCCCCGCCTCTCCCCAGCTCTCCCCCCGACCATGTGAAACCCCGGTGGTGAAGGGTGGACCCCTGGCCTCTCCCTTGGGGTTGGTCCCTCACTACTGCCTGTGGATTCACCCAGAGAGCAGTGGGGTGGGCTTTGTGGTCAGACAGCCCTGGGCTTAAACCTTGGTCTAGCCCCTTATTCTAGATGTGTCACTTGGGGCAACTTCTTTAAGCTCAGTGTGGGTGCCCCGTAGGGAAGCAGGGGACTGGACAGGATGCCCCCTTCTCAGCCCAGGGTTCTCTGGAAAAGTCACTTGACTTACCAAGATGTCTCTGAGGAGGCCGTCAGAGCCAGGGCAGCTGCGAGGGCATAGTCTGCAGAGCTGAACTGATACTCTTCCTCACTGACCCCGGAAAAAGAAAAGTAATGACTGCTAAAGGTTTGGCTGGGGTCCTGGCTGGGGCCCCCTGAGATTAGGGCCGCATCTAACCACCTCAGCATCAGGGACTAGCAGGCATGGCTGTGTCTCTCCCCTCAGGCTGGGATTTCCACAAAGAGGGGTGGGCTTCCCACCTCAGACTGGGGAAGTCTCCAGAGAACGGGGCTGTGCCTCCCCCCTCAGACTGGGGACCCTGGGGGTAAGGCAGTGGCAGGGGGAGGATCCCTGATGCTCCCACCTGCTGCGGAAGGTCCGCTTCCGCACCGAGGAACCCATGTGCAGACTGTGCTGCCGCTGCTCCTTCTGCTCCTCTTCCTGGCGGTGTTCCAGCCTGTGGACCTCCACTACTTGGGGGGGCTGGGGCCCCCCACCATTTCCAGGGCTGTGGGGCAGAGTCATGGCTGCGAGAGCAACAACCTGCCAAGTCAAGGTGCATGCTTATTCCACGAGGCATCTGCCCATCCCTTCCCCATGTGGTCCCAGCATCTGGGAGGTTTGAGGGTTGGGGGTTCTCTCTCCAGTGGGTAGACAGGGGAACGGAGGCCTGAGAGGGTGAGGGCCGGCCCAAGGTGACAGAGGAGAGGCGGGCTTCATGCTTTGAGCTTGGCTTATCCACCATCCCATGTGCTCCCAAGCTGAGTGAGCAGAGCCCCACATTGGGGAGCTGCCCCCGGCTTCCAGCTGCAACCCTGCCCTTGCTTTGCTGTGTGACCTGGGGCAGGGCCTTGCCTTCTCTGGGCCTCAGTTTCCCAGACGATTGATCACTGTGATGTGCAAAGGCTATTCTATGACTCAAGATGAGTGGCTGTCCTCACTCTTCCTGCATATGCAACACTCAGTCCTACCTCTGAGCCATTACCTGCACTGGTTTCCTCACCTGGAGAGCCTTCTCCTCCTCCTAGCTTGCTTAACTCTGTTTATGCTTCAAAGCCCAACCTGAGAATGCTTAAGTGAGCATGAAGGTTGGGCATGGAGACTTTGGGTCCAACCCCCTGGGTGTGATCCCAGCTTCTCATTCTGGTTTACAAGTGTGTGACCTTGGGCAAAACTCTATGACTTGGTTTTCTCATCTATAAAATGGGTCTACGGACCTCCCGGGGTTGGTTGTAAAGGTTTGATGAGTGCCTGGCACATAGTAGGTACTATATAAGTGATAGACATTGACATTTTTCTAAGTGCTGCTGAAAAACTACAGGCCACCGAGGACTTTCCTTCCTCGAATCCCTTTCGTGCTTTGTACCCGGACTTCACAATTTAGCTCTGATTCAAAAAATGCCTCCTCTTACCATTTAATTATTTTATATCTGTGCAACTTGATTTTTCAACAAGATTGTAAGCGAATTAAAAGTGACAACAGTGAGTGCTCACTGTGTGCCAGGCCTCATGTTTAGGAGTTTTCAAATGCATCATCCGCAGTCCCTGCAACAACCCAAATGACACAGCAGCACTGTCATCCCATTTCACTCATGAGGAGGGGAAGCGGTGCCCAGGGTCACACTGCTGGCTGATGGTGGGGCCATGAGTGGCACGCATGTCTGCCCAACTCGGAGCTCTCTTGACCTCTAAGTCACATATCTACTTGGAACCAGGCCTTGGCTGAGGGCGGGGACACAGTGGGCCACATGGCCTTTCTTCTTATAAGGGGGTCACAACAGAGGGGTCCTCCCTTGTATTCCTGAGGCTCAGGTCTGGGCCCCCAGTTGGTGCCCAGTAGGGTTGGATCAAATTGGTCTGGAGGAGCCGCAAGGATCAGAGAGCGAATCCATAGATATGGTGAGGCAGGACAGGAGAGTGGGCGGCCCACGAGCTAGCTGCTTTGGGTTCTTGTGCTAGGTCCTCTCCCAGACGTGGGCTTCAGTGTCACCACCAGGTTTCCGAGGGTCTGTTTGCTGCTGAAGCTCTAGTATGCTTGGGGGAGTCCCTGGAATGGCTTTGACATCACTTCTAAGTGGGAGTTCTGGGGGTCAGGCCTCTGACCTGGGAGGGTCCTTGCCGGGCTTGGACCTGATGTAGACCCTGGGCATGAAGAAGGAAGCAGGAGAAACTAGCACCTCAGCCCTGTCCTGTCTGTTTCCACGAAGCCCAGGTCTGTCCTGGCCCCTGCCTCTCCCGGGGGGGCCTGCTGGAATGTGTGTGTGTGTGTGTGTGTGTGTGTGTGTGTGTGTGTGTGTATTGTGTTCTGACCTGAGTGTGAACAGGGCACCATTTCTCTAAGTTCATGACATGGCCGGTGGGCCTGCCGGCCTCATCAGAGGTCCTTGGCCTGGAGGGCCTGTTGTGGGGTGTCGGGGGCTCAGGCTGCCAAATGTCAATCCTGGTGGGCATTTATTTACTCCTTCCAGTTCCTAAGAGTTTGGTACCTTTGGACGTCCACGAAGGACACCTAAGAAAGACTGGATGACTGTGGATTGTTAGCCCGGACCAAGGGCTGCCCCCAAAGTTTCCTTGGCCTCATGCGATGACCTCAGCTGAGCATAACTAAACAGTCACCTCTTGGTTCCTATCTGGCCCCTCCTGAGGAAGAGGGTCTGCCTGGCCCAGCCCATTCTGTTCCTTTCCTCACAGCCCCAGAGGAGAGCTGCTGGGTACCACCTTCGGCAGGGGAGGTGCCCCAGCTTTCCTGGGACTTGTAGCCCTGGCTCCAGCAGCTGAGGGTTAACGTTCCCTGGCGTCAGCGCTGGCTCCCGTCCCTGGATGATCTGTTCCTGATTAGCACAGCGGGTGGGCCTGGCGCTCATCCCTGACCTCCTGGGCCTCCGGCAACCAGACCCCCGCTTTAGCGGATGAGCCATCCATTCTTTTTAAAGCACTGACTGAGGCTTGGGATTAAGCAGCAGGAGCGCAGCCTCCCCTGCCCTCTTCCCTATGCAGTGTGTGCCTGCCGGGGAGGAGTCAGCGGAGTGAGGGCCAGGTGGGCTACTGCCCCCCTTGCCCCCTCCTGGGGGTGTAAAGCCTTGGGCCAGAGGTCCTGTAGTAGCCACTTTCCTCCCAAGCCTCAACCTGCTTTCACACCGGCCCTCTGGCAGGCACCCTTGAGTGAGAACGGGCAAGGAGGCGTCTCCCCTTCCTTAGGAGGGAGAGAGAAGTGCACAGAAGCTGCATGGTTTGCACAGCCTGATGGCGGAAAGCTGGCTCTGTGGCAGGAGCAGAGGCAGCCTGCTGAGTTTGTCTGCAGGCTGGGATCTGTTCTTAGCCAGTGGCTCCACCAGCTTCCAAGAGGCTGAATTCTGACACTGCCACAAAGGAACTGAGACAATTCCTCCCCTGTCTGGGCCTCGGTTTCCCACCAGTGAACCTAGGCTGGATGAGTGCCCTCCGGCCCCGTGGTTCTGGCCCCGAAGGCTTGCTCTCTTTCCCTGACGACTGGGTCCACCAAGCAGGACTCTGCCAGGTTTGCTGGACTGGCCAGCTCACCCTATCCCTGCCGATACCGGCTCCACTGCAGGAAAGCCTCCACTTCCCAGGGCATCCCCAGGTGGTTTTTATTTATTTATTTTTTACAGCTTTCATATCACAGAGGGCCCAGCTTAGAAGACCCAGGGCCACACAGAAGAGTGGGATGGGGCAGGGTCCCCTCCCATGTTCATTTGGGTGCTGCTTAAGCACACATCTACTTTTTCTTTTCAAATCTCCCAGCAGACACACACACACACACACACACACACACACACACACACACACACACACACAC
>NW_017731488.1:521386-527371 GCF_001890085.2 Hipposideros armiger
ACACACACACACACACACACACACACACACACACAAGGCAGCCTGGTGGAGGTGCCACCACTAACTAGCTGTATGACCTTGGGTAAGTCACTTAACCATTCTTGTTTTATTGTCTGTACGGTGGGGTCGATGATGCTTGCCTTACAGTCTCGTTGAAAAGATTCAACTAGGAATTGCAAAGCCTGTAGCAGATAGCTTGGCACCCAATAGATGTTTGCTGAATGAGAGCTCCACCAATAACTGCATGCCTTTCTGGGTGTGGGATTCCCACGTACCCTACCCCTTTGCTGACCAAACCCTAACGATACCCTCACTCCTTACTGGGATGTCCCCCTCAGGGATGTCCTGACGTGTCTTATTGTGAACACAGCCAATCCTCAGGTCATGAGGCTGAGCAGAGGTAAGACTTGGAGTTATATTGGTTTCAATCCCAACCTCTGGTACCTGTACTCATTAGTGGGGGGGACCTTTGACTCCTTTCTGGGCCTCAGTTTCTTTATCAGTAAATTGGAGATAAGATCTGAGAAAACAGGGAACTTGCTTGCCTGTCTTGTTCACTGTATTCCTAACTCCAAGAACAGTGCCTGGCATACAACTGGGCCCTCGGTTTATACTTGTTTACGAATGAATAAATGAATGAATGAGTGAGCGAATACCTATCTTGCAGAACAGTTATGAGGTTAAAAATGCATAAAATGTCTGGGATAGTCCATGATTTATGGCTAATACGTCTCAAAATATTTCCTTCATCTCCCCTTTCCTTCTCTTCTCCTTTTAATTGCCTTCCCTGGACTTAGGGATATTGAGGACAGTCCTTTGAACCCCATTTCACCTACCAACTACACTGAAGCGCCACACCAAGTGTTCAGACAGCAACCAAACTGTCCTTGGCCGATGGCGTCACCTGGTGGCCAAGTGGAGAATTGTGTGGCCCAATGCTTGCTCCATACTGCCTCCTTTCTCTCCACTCGAGTCTCCTTTCCTTCCCTCCGTCATTTCGGCACTACGGTTAATTCCGGTTACTGTTCTTCTCGCACCTACAGGTGAAACATGTGTCTTCCTTATGCCACGTCCTCCTTAGAGTGGGAAGGGAAAATGGGCTCAAGTAGCCCAAGGGCTAAGCCGGGGGCTGGGGTCTCAGGGCCGTGTGCTGCCAACATCAGCAGCAGAAGCTGAGGCAGGGGGCTGTCTGTATCTGTCTGTCCATTCCTGCCTCAGCTTATTGTTTCTGTCTGTCCCCTTTTCTGGAAGACAGGGTGGGGCTAGCAACAGGGGACAAGCCTTGATGTTGACATCTGGCCATCTGACACCCAGACCTGGGAGGCCCTGGGGGCGCTCCAGTCCCGTGGCCCCTATTCTCCTTGTGGAAACTCAGGCAACCCTGCTGTGTTCCTGGGGACCAGGGCTTGGGAGGCCGGGGGTCTGTAGGCATCACAGGCTGAAGTACCACCCAAGTAGCCTTGAAGCTCCCCTACATCCATCAAGGGGGTATAATGGGGGTGACTCTAGGGAGCTGATTTGAGGCCATGGATAGAGAAACTGTTGATATAAGGGCACTGTTCCCTCAACTGAGATGAATAGCCTAAGGCGCTGATTAGAAATCCAGATTTCGGGGTGGCCGGTTAGCTCAGTGGGTTAGAGCGCAGTGCTCATAGCACCAAGGTTGCCGGTTCGATCCCCACATGGGCGACTGAGCTGCGCCCTCCACAACTAGAGTGAAAACAACTACTTGACTTGGAGCTGATGGGTCCTGGAAAAGCATACTGTTCCCTAATAAAAAATAAAAATCCAGATCCCCCAGGAGCCGTGGCTTAACAGGTCTAGGGGAGAGAGGGGAGGTTGGGAAAGTTGTATTTTTAGTAAAGCTCTCCAGGGGATTCTCATGATGAAGCAAGTGTAGGGAACCAATTTGGGCACGTCACTGCCCTGAGCCACATTTCCTCTTTTGCAAATATCAATAATACAACCTACCTAGAAGGTTACTGGGAGGATAAGTGATCATGTATACAAACTGCCTGACCACATGGTTGAGTTCCTCCTCATCTACTATGACCGCTACTGTTCCTTTATTCCTAGGTTTGGCTCTGCTGGCAGGAGGCAGGTGGCACCTTGGAGACTCACCTTTCTCTGGGCTGGAAGGAGCTGGGCTGAGGAGATTCCTGGTAACGGGGTCAAGCCCTGGGTCACTCAGGAATGCCAAGGTCCCAGGCCAGCTCTCTGGGCCTGGGACACTCTGCCCTCTAGCTGGTTCCCGCTGTAACTGCTGCCTTCCTGGGAGACCAGGGACCAGAGGACCCTGCTGCCTGCCCCTCTGTGGGGACAGGGCCAGCCTGAGGAGGGTCAGAGGACTCAGAACCATTCACCACTCTCCTCAGGCACTCAGACTCCACCCTCAAAGAGTCATGGAGTAGTTGGGACATCTGTCACCCTGAGGAGCTTAGAGAGCTTTGTGGCCCTGTGAGTTGGAATAATGTTTATAGCTTTTAATAAAAAAACAAAACAAAACCTGTGAGGGTGGCTGGGTAGCTCAGTTCGTTAGGGCGCGTACGCTTAACAACAAGGTTGCCAGTTCAACTCTTGCATGGGATGGTGGGCTGCGTCCCCCGCAACTAGATTGAAAATGGCTACTAGACTTGGAGCTGATGGGTCCTGGAAAAAACACACTGTTCTCCAAAAAGTTAAAATATATATACATATATATGTGTATATATATATATATATATATATAATGTGTGTGTATATATATAAAGAGCATATTTAAAAAACAAACAAACAAAACCTGTGTCGCCCTGTCCCGTTTACCTAGTGAGAGCAGTCTAGCTGTTAAGCTGCTTTTCATTACCAGATAAGGTGAAGACAGTCAACCTTTGGCCAAGTTCACCCCAAGTGACAGGAAGCAAGCTTGTTTGCAGTGTGCGGGGAGAAGAAGCATTCATTAGTGTCAGTTTAGCGGCTGCTAAGAGGAGAATGGGCCTGGGGTGCTCAGGAAAGCGGCCCACCCCTCTGCGGTAGAGATCTAAACCAGTGACTCCGAAGGAGTGTTAAATATTAATTGCAAACAGATAAGAACACCGCCACCTGGTGCTGTGTCACAGGGAGGGGGGGGGGAGGAAGAGAAGGGTTCAGAGGAAGGAGAGCAGTGGACACTAGAGCTTCACACTGAGGCGACTGGACTGTTCAGACCGGGCTTTGCGACAGGAGGGTGATGGGGGTGCTTGCCCCTCAGGGAACCCATTGGAGCCCTCCCCTCCTTACGTCTCATCCTCCTGGTGTGGAAAGTTCCTTCTTTCTTTTTTAAAAAAAAAAAAGATTTTATTGGGGAATTGGGGGGTGGGGAACAGCGTTGGGGAGTCGGGGAAGGGGAACAGACAAGTTGCTGTCCTTTTGTTCTCCAGTCTAGTTGTGGAGGATGTCGCTTCACTGGCCCATGTTGGTATTATCATTGCGCTCTTCCCGGCTGAGGCAAATCAGTTGGCCATTGGACGTCTGCTCATGGTGGCTCACGGCAGCTCTCGCCAGCTGCCCGTCGCTTACGCTAGCTGCTGGCCACTTACAGTAGCTCACAGCAGCCCACTGCAGCCTACGCCATCGCCTGTGGCTCACGACAGCTCTCACCAGCTGCGGGCTGCTCACGCTGGCTGTAGGCCACTCACGGTAGCTTGGGGCATCCCACTGCAGCATGGACTGCAGCCTATGCCGTCGCTGGCGACTCAGGGCAGCCCAGCTCCAGGTCGAGCTGTTGTTCGCCATCTTAGCTGTAGAGGGTGCAGCGTCACTGGCCCTCATGTGGGATCCGAACCGGGGCCCTGCTGCTCAGAGCTGACGCTCCCAAGCCAACTCTTAACCAACGTGCCACTCAGCCAGCTCCAAGTTCCCTCTCTTGACGAGGACAAAACATTGAGTTCTGACAGTGTCATGGCCTCAAGGGTCCTTGAGCGAGTCCCTTCTCCTCTCTGGACCTTGGTTTCTTCGTCGTGGGGATTACCTGTGATGCAAATACTACAAAGGATGTGCCAGTACTGTGAAAACACAGAACCAGGGCCCTTTCCTCAGGTGGGAGCATGCAGGCCTGGGGGCTCCGCGCAAAGGAGGTCCTGTGAGAATGGTGCTGCCACCCCCAAAACAGCTTCCACCTACAACCTCAGGGGAAAAGTTCCATTTGTCTCTGCACCCTATTCCCAGAAGGCTCCACATCCCTTCCTTTGCTCCCACCACCAGACAGTCTAGCATCTCTGGCTTGGCCTGGAGCAATCCTGAGGAACTCAGGATAATGTGAGCCCCTGAGAAAATGCCCAGTCTGAAGCCAACCTGAATTAGGGTAGTGGGTTACTCCCTGTGCTGTTCAATTAAAAAAAAAAAAAAAGGGCTGGCCGAGTGGCGCGATGGTTAAGAACTGGCTTGGGACGCCAGAGGGCCCCGGTTCGGACCCCACAGGGCCCCGGTTCGGACCCCACATATGAGGGCAAGTGACACTGCCCTCCACAGCTAAGATGCTAAACAACAGCTCAACCTGGAGCTGGGCTGACATGAGTTACCGGCGACAGCATAGGCTGCAGCCCCTGCTGCAGTGGGTTGCCATGGGCTACCGTGTGTAGCCAGCAGCCAGCGTGAGCGGCCAGCAGCCGCCGTGAGCGGCCGTCCAGAAGCCGGCGACTGATCTGCCTCGCCCAGGAAGAGCGCAATGATGGTGCCAACTTGGGNCGGGGGGAGGGGTCGTTCCCTCTGTCCAGCATTGCTCGGGCGGCAGCAACAGGTGGCGATGTCCCTCCCCCCACCCGGCTCTCCTCAGACTGCTCCTCCCCTCAGCCGGGTCCCTTCTGCCCAACTCTAGCCTCCTATGAGAGTGGAAAAAAGGTAACAGCTGAGGCTTGCTTGTGCGAAGAGCAGGTAAAGGTGGTTTCCCCAGCTGCCGGGGGCTCTGATCTGAATTCTCCCCCCTCTGACTGGTGCCTGGGAGAAGATGCCCGGCTTCTCTCATCTGATTCCCCTTCTAAAAACATGGAGACTGAGAGATTGGGCACC
The DNA here is from genome assembly GCF_001890085.2 of Hipposideros armiger. Taxonomy (NCBI): domain Eukaryota; kingdom Metazoa; phylum Chordata; class Mammalia; order Chiroptera; family Hipposideridae; genus Hipposideros; species Hipposideros armiger. The sequence goes on from NW_017731488.1 coordinate 526,409, forward strand.
CAGACTTCATGAAGACGGTGGAGGGCATGTGCCCTAAAAGTGAACCTTTAGTGCTCGTAAGTTAGGACTGGCTGAAATGGAAGTATGTGGCTTCTCTACCACCCCCAACAGCGAGGGAGCCAGCCTCTGCCCTGCCATGGTCACGGGTGGATGGGAGCGGGGCACAGGCAGGAGGGGAGTGGGGAAGCCATCTCTTCTTCACTGTCCACATTTCTCAAGCTTTGCCACAGCCCTCTCCTCTGTCTCATCTCTTTCCCCCTCACGTTGTTCCCACCTGCCCTTTGCCAGGCCTGGTGGGTGCTGAGGCTGCAGAAGTAAAGACGGGAAGACCCACGATGTGAAGGAATCTAGACGGGGTGGGGGTGGGGGTGGGGGTGGGGTAGGCAGTTACAACAGTGGGTGATCAGGAAGGGACAGCTGAGCCAGGCCTCTGGGGATGAGACGGTTTGGGGAAGGCTGTGCCAGCTCCAGTCCAGGGAACAGCTTCCCTCCCTGGCCTCCTCCCGGGTCCTCTGGAGGCAGGGGGTGGCGGGGGGGGGGAGGTTGTACACATGCAACACCCTGCCTGTCACTCTTCCTAGTGCCTCAGAACTACTCACTGGGGGGGGGGAGAGAGAGAGAGAGAGAGAGAGAGAGAGAGAGAGAGAGAGAGAACGTGAGAGAGCTCTTGAGCCCAAATCTCAGTTTCCTGCCATCTTTGAAAGCCCCTTTCTAAGCATTCTTCCTTCCTCCCTGGCTGCATTGTTAAAAAAAGAGCATCTTTCCGGGGGAACACTTAGTGTCTCTCTCCCATCTTGTGTTGAGCCAACCCAGGGGCTTTCCAAGACCCACATTCATATATTCGTTGTGAGGGGTGAGTGTGTGTACACAGCAAAGAGGGGGTGAGCTTCCAATCTAGCAGGAGAGAGGCATTTAAACTGATCCTGTAACTTCCCTCCCCCCAAAACACACACACACACACAC
>NW_017731488.1:532536-551141 GCF_001890085.2 Hipposideros armiger
CTGTTCCCATCCCCCCAATTCCCCAATAAAAATCTTAAAAAAAAAATCACAAGAAATAGCTACCATTTATTGGGCACTGCCCTTATACCAGACATTATTAAGCACTTTACAGACGTTATTTAATTTCATCCTCACCACCACCCGATGAGGTAGATTAACTTATTATCCCCATTTACAGATGAAGAAACTGAGGTTTTGAGCAGTGATTTATTTGCTTGAAGTCACACAGCTGGTAAGTGATGAGGCTGGAATTGGAACTCAGATGATGGGCTGAGCCCAAGGCTGAGTTTCCAAAGTTGTGAAGCAAGTACAGTTTGTTGTTGTGTCTCCTTCAGGGAACACATTGCCCCACATTCCTTTCAAGCTCTGCTCTCAGGGTAGGATCTGAAACTCCTGCCGGCAGAAAGGGTGTATGTGCTCTCCCTCCCCAGTAGTCCTGCATTTCACTTGGGATACAGCCTTGAGCAGAGGAATGAAGTTGAAATGGTGCAACTTCGGGCAGTAGCCTTGGCTGGAAGTGAGCCCAGGCCACACCCCTCCCTGGAGTCTCCCCATCATGCTGCCTCTGACCTTGGCAGGATAGCAGGTTGTTCTGGTTCTGCCCAGCCTGCCATGAGGTGTTCATTTCCAGGATTCTTTACTCACCTGAGGAATCACAGAGGAGGCAGAGACCTCACTCTTTGTTGAGTTAGATGATGAAACCAACCAGGGAAGGGTGTGGAGAGAGGTCGGCTCCTGGAGAACTTTGTGTCCAGCATGCTAGGTGCTGGGCCCCGAATTTCTGCAAAGTCACCATGTGTTAATGCGTCACACTGACTGTCCCGTCCTGCCCTGCAGAGCTCTGCACGCACACGCCCATTTGCATGTAATGCATGCCCATAACTCCCCTGGCTGGAGTCCTCACTGTGCCTTTTTGCTCTAACGGGAGCTCAGCCATGGCAGGGCCCCAGCATCCTCTGGTTCTCTCAAGGGCTCCCGCCTGAGGTTGGGCTGTGTGAGCAGCATGGTTGGGAATGACAGCCGAGGATGTGAGATTGGAGTGGAGACCGGGAGGCAGTCCCAGGCCTGCCCTGTGTTCTACTCAGGATTCCCACTGCACGGTCAAGGCCAAGCCTCTGAAAAGAGAGTCCAGCTCTGCAGGCTGCTCCAGGTGTGAGCCTGGAAGGGCCGGGCTCTTGGCGTCAGTCTCAGACACTGGACTTTTGTCCTTGGGACATACAAGGGACTCCAGCAGGCCCCAGGGACTTGAAACCTGGTCCGTAGGTGAACATGGGAGAGAAGGAGTGTCCAAAGTGAGGGACACCGGGTGACCTTCGATCTGGACAGAGGAGAGGAGAGGCAGCTGGCCCTTTAGGTACCCTGGTGTCCCTGGGTCCCCTCTGTGTGGCACATTAATGTCAGGTGCTCTGTCTGTGTCAGCCCCCAAATGCTGGTGGAGGGATTTTGCTTCTTGGAGTTCCTCTGTGGCCAAGCAGGCCACCCCCTGCAGAGAAAGTTCACCTGCAGTGCAGCGTCCAGCCGGTGCCTCTTTCTGGAGCTGACCTTTTTGCCTGAGGTATTTGGGACTAGAGGATGTCACAGGTGGGGAATCTTTGCCAGAGCTTTCCACGCACATCCCATAGGAAGGAGGCCAGCTGTTCCGAGTGGCTTGAGGGTTGTAGGAAGGCGGCTGGACCTTAGAGATGGACTGTGGAGTGTAGAATGGGGCTTGAGCTTCAGGGGTGACTTGAGGTGTGTAGGATGGGGGTCTGACCTCAGGGGCAGCCTGGGGAGCATAGGACAGTGGGGAGAGCGCCCGGTGAGATGGCACTCCAGGGGACTGGAGAATAGAGATTTCCGACTGCCCGAGGTAGGCAATCTCAGATAGGCTGTGCAGCGGTGGGGCTCCTGGGGTCTCCCTGGGCCCAGAGACCATGACTTGGGCGTACTGGACAGGCTGGGCCAGGCTGCTGGGGCCATTGAGGTCAAAGACGGGGACGAGGATGTGCTCCTGGATGAAGCGCAGAGGCTGGAAGGTCAGTACACGCTGGACATTCTGTGCAGGGACAACAACAACCCACCGTTAGGGCCCGTTCTCAGCTCCCCGAGGTACCGTGGGTGGGTGAGGCCCTCCATGGGGATTCAGAGGGGATAGGCCATAGGGGGCTTTTTCATGGTGCGTATGCCACACATCCCTGTTACTTCTCAGAGATTTCTGTAAATATTGGGGCCTTCGCAAAGGGACAGGGCTGCCAGCCCTTTAGTTGAGGGCTACGCCTAAAGCCTGGGTTATCTCAGAGGAGAGAGACAGAGAGAGAGATTTTGGCTGTGGTTATCTAGGAGGTAAATAATCCAAGAAGTAGGTGACTCCGATTTGGGGTCACTTTGGAGTACCCTCTGGAGGTGGTAGCCCACACTGCTCCTCTTTAGGGACTCAAAGGTCCCTAAGGGCCTAATATAGGGGGCAAGGTGGGAAAGGGTGAGGGACAAAGGGAGGCCAAGAGAGCTTTACAGGAAATGGCTCATCTGGGCTGTGACATTGCGTGAAATGCCCTGGAGCCTCTCAGATGGGTGATAGCCACACTGGAGCCCCAAACAGCTGGGATGATGCTCTGCAGGGGGCCCTGGTGCTTGAGCAGATGCAGTGCTGGTGGCCAGATCGAGGCTGTGATGTGGCTTGTGTGGTTTACATAGGGCTTCGCGTTTTAAAAATTAGTTGCCAACATTTGAAAATTGGGAGATTTCACATTACAATCTGAAATTCTGACTTCTCTTTCAAAAAAATGTGAAGATCTGGCCATACTGGGCCTGTATTCACAGGGGGCAGTACTGGCCTGCCCTTCAGACAGGATGTGAGTTCCACTCTTTGGCCTCCACAGTGGCCCGTTCCCTGGCCTGCTCTCTCGGGTCCTATGTTACCGGCCTGCATGTGGACGCTTCAAAGCCCTGTGGGATTTTTATTCCAAGTCCACTCTTCCCCATCACCTGCCCCCCTTCAGCACTCCCTGTGGGGCCACGTCTTTGTCGGCTTTAGGTTGGAGGGGAGGCCTGAGGCCTAACTTTCTGCTTCGTGTGATGATCACTGCATTTCAGGGAGAGCTGGGGATCCCTGGGCCTCTGTTCTCGCTGCTTTGGGGCCTTCCCCTCCCTCCTGCCCCACGTGCGGTTGCTTACCAGGGAGTTGGGAGGTGTAGGTGGCTTGGTGACGTATCTGTAGCTCAGGTAGCAGAGAACTGCCACCAGAAAGCCCATGAAGAACAGGAAGGTACCCGAGAAGGAGTAGGTCCACGTCCGGTCTGTGTGAGCAAAGAGGCCTGAGCAGGAAGGGTGAGGCTGGCATCCGGGCTGGGCCCATCCCAAGTGTGGATGCTGCACACTCTGGGCTTCTCCTCCCCTGCCCTCTCAGGGCCAGGCTTGGGAAGCCTCTCCTACCCTGAATATTTGCAGGGCTGGGGCAAGAGCACGAAGACAGGGCCACCCACCACATAGCTAAATATTCAGAATTTGTAAATCACGTTTTCACACAAAGTAAAATATGTTCTATGTTCCCACCTTGGCAAACAATGTGCTTTTCATAATGACCTGGAAGGCCAGGTTTGAATTTTGAATTCTTGGACTTGTTGGGGGGACTGTGCTGTAATGTGAAGGCTCGGGGGGCCCCCTAGCCCACCCGGCTCCCTCTCACACACTGCCAGGGGCCTCACACACATGGATAGGGAAGCCCCAGCCACATGGCCAAGCTCATCCATGCCCCGCAACAAATAGCTACCTATTGCCCACTCTTTGGGCCGAGGGTCTGCACATCAACAGAGTGTCTCCCCTCAGGAGGAGGGGTGCAAGAAAGAGATCTGCCTAGACTGGACACAGGCTCAGGGCATTTCCACAGGGAATTTTAGGGTCCCGGGTACTCAGAGTGTGGTCTGGAAGGGAGGTCACAGGGGGACCTGTCCACTTGGACCTGAGGACTCTTCATTTTGTGGGGAGGGCCATGGCCAGAGCAAGGCCGGAGCGGGGTTTTCTAAAGTGGGTCCCTCTTGTCTGGGTCTGAGGACAGTCCTGACTCCTTGGTGGGGGGCGGGCAGTGACAATGGGAGGGTTCTGTCCTCCCCACCTCCCTACCAAGGTAAGGGGCTGGGTATCCGGGAAGACCTTGCTCAGGAGGGAGCCGGGGGCACCCCCCTTTCTAAAAGGGAAGGAGAGGGACGACTGGGGGCTTTGGTGCTGAGCCTTCTCCCTATGGTCCCGCATCTTTGGGATGGGCACACACAGTTCTTGATATGACACACTTCCCGTCACCAGCCCAAGTGAGACCGGTGAAGGGCTTGGTAAGGAAGAGGCAATTGGAGTTTTTTCTTTGTTAAAACTGGCCATTTGTATTATCCAGGGGTGTTGACTCTCCAAGTCACCCTCCTGTTTGTGGCCCCCGTGTGGCTTCAGCTTGGGCAACGGATCACCAGGTGCCAATGACCTTGGCAATCACTGTGAATGCTGCGAGTTGCTGGAGCCTCTACTTCTAGCTCCCTCCTCCAGCCCTATGGCTCAGGCCTCTAAGGGTCATCTTCCCACTGCAGTGATACCCTGTCCCCTGTAACATGATACTCCCAGCGCCGCTCCAGGGAGAAGACACACCCGAATATCTCTACATGACACGCCTAATGGAAAACCACTGCTTCTTGTACCAGGATAGGATAGGAACTTGGAACATTCCCATATGCTGTCTCACTTCTGGGGAGGCAGGAAGAAATAATAGAAATAACACTGGAGTGTGGGGTATTAGATGTCTGGCTCAGCCACTGATAGGCTGAGCACCCTTCTCTCTGCTGCACAACCCTCTCATTTATTAATAACAGTAGCTAGCAATTAGTGAATTCTTACAATGTGCCATGCACTGTGCGGGGTGCTCTACCTATGTTATCCCACCAAACACACAGTGCCAGAGATGCTCCCTTCTTACAGATAATGAAGCTGATTCTCAGAGAGGTTAAGTGCCTTGGCCAAGGTCACACAGCCAGTTAGTGGAGAAGCCAGGGTTGGCATGTACAACTCCAAAGCTCAGCCTCAGAGACACTGCACAAAGGTGCCTCAGTTTCCTCATCTGTAAAAATTAGGTATGGGGTGAGATGACCCCTAGAGCCCTCTCCAGCATCAAGATTCTGGGATGTTGCTCTGTGACTCTCCCAGCTACTCTGAGAGGTAGATAAAGTGGAGATTCTGGGCTCTGGGGGTAGGATAGACTCTAGAATATGGGGTCAAGGGCAGGACGTAACAGTCTGCAATGGAAGTTAGAGAAATAAATGTGCAATAGAGGGGATTTGCTATAAACAAAATTGCAAAGTGGTGGTTAGAGCTTAAGCTTCAGGATCAGATGAACCCAACTAGGTTCACTGACCAGCTGTCTGGTTACCAGCAAGTTGCTTAACCTCTGGGAGCCAGAGTTCCTTCTCTGTAAAATGGGGATGGTGCTACCAATTTGCAGTGTTGTTATAAAGGCTAAATGGGAAAATATAGGTAAAGCATTTAACACAGTGCTTGGCAACAGAGTAAGTACTTAATAAATAGTAGGAATTTTTATTAACATGCTTTATTTTTGAGGATAAGGGGCCTTCTATATGTCAGCAGGAAATAGCCAACTAGAAGTGTGATTTATATAAAAGCAGCTCCAGTCTTAGAAAAAAAATGGTATCACATCATGAGTGGTCTGCATGTTGTCAAAAAGCTGGGTGGGGCAGGGGTGGGCCACGAATGGGTGAGATTCATCTAGTTCGGTCCAGGGGAGAGGGTCATGAATCATCTATATGCTCCCAGTACGTTGGTTCCCTTTTTCTAGTTCTCCTCTTGCCAAGCTCTAGCCTGGCCTCCCCAGTGGCCCTATCTACAGGACGGGCATGCCCCGTGCAGTGGGCCAGCGCTGGCCGTTCCACCAGGCATATCTTCCCCTGAAAATTAATGCACTGGACCCCTCATGGAAAAATCAGTCTCTCTCAGACTCTTGGGGCAATTGACGAGTTGAGTTTGTGAACAAAACTGAGAACCAGAACCTACCTGATGATGTTTCTACCAACCTGCAGTTGTACTCTCGGGCCCAGCCTCGCAGCCACCTCACCTCTGTTCATTAGAACAGAGATCACCTACTGACATCATTAATCTAAACAAGATGACTAAGGTAGAGACCTATCAAGCCTACTGCTATCACTTTAATCCTCGAAACTTGTTTCTCTGAGCATTTCTATCTGTCTATGACAATAAACTCTAATAAAAATATCACAATGCTTATGATGAGGGTCGAGTTTCAATGTGCCAGAGGAAAGGAGCATGGGACATCATCTCACTGACCTGATGACTCAAAATTATTTCTATAGTAGCACAATAGTGAGAATGTGGTCTCCAGAATTAGGCCTAGTTCTATTCCTCACCACCTGTGTGACCTTAGGCAAGTTAATTAACCACTCTGAACCTGTTTCCTCATCTGTAAAATGAGGATGATAATAGTACCTGACTCATAGCTGCTCATGAAGATTGCACTTAGTAGTGCCTGGTGCCTGGTTAGCAATGCACAAATGCTAGCTCTCATCACTGTTATTATTATTTGACTTTGGAAGATATTGAGGGATCTTCTTATCTTCTCTGTTATCCCCCCTGTAGATTATTTCCCAGTATATCTCACCTGGGTTAATATTAAGGTGAAGTTGCTTTGTCAGGGTACATACTAAGGTTGCCAGAGAGAGGAAATCCGGACATAGGCTGGAAGGTAGAGATTAAACATGTGCTGTGATAACCCACCAGCTAATGCATTTATGGATAAACAAAGATTGACTTTAATAACCCTTCTGTAGTTTCTCAGAGCACTGCCAAGCCTCACCTTGGTTACAGGGAGGAAAGCACACAGTCAAGACTTGAATTCAGGAATCCTACCTCCCTCTGGTTTCAGCCAAACTTACCTGGCAGTGTCTTCACTCGGCACACGTAGGGGGCACTCTCTTTGAACCACGTTCGAACATAAATTATGATGGTTCCAACGAACTCCGTGTCAGGGGTCAGGCCAACGAACTCGTATTCTCTCTGCTTCCCTTCAAGGTGCTGAATTTAATAGAGAACCCAGAGTGAATCCTCTTACAAGCCAGTCTCCATATGGAGCCCAAGCAAGCCTTCTTACGCCTATGCCAGGGTTACTATGCCAGGTTAGTGAAATGGTTCCGCCAGGTACCCAAACCAGAAACTGCTGGATCAGTCTACAGTACTCCATTCCCATCCTCCTGCCTCTGCTTTACTCCCAAATCCAGTCAGCCACCAAGCTCCATGTACTCTCACTTAGAACAGTGTCTGGCACATAGGAAGCAGAGAATAAATACTAGCTGCTGTTATCACCATTACTACTATCACCACCGTCACCACCACCACCAGCAACAACAATTTATCAGGAGGCTATGGCAATCATGAATGTATACGTGCCTGATAAAAGAGTTTCAAATATGCACAGAATTAAAGGGGAAGATAGGTAAATCCACAGTTGTAGTTGGAGATTATGACACTCTCAGCAATGAAAAGAACAATAGACCTCCCCCAAATCAGAAAAGACATAGAAGATCTGAATAACACATTTAGTCACCTTGATCTAATCTATATTTATAGCACACTCCACCAAACAACTACAAGATACGTATTCTTTTCAAGTGCACATTCACCAAGATAGGCCATATACTGAGCCAGAAAACAAGTCTCCATAAATTTATAAGAACTGAAATCATATGGAGTATTTTTCTGACCACAACCTGAATTAAATTATAGAATTAACAACAAAATATTCAGTAAAACCCCGAATATTTACCAAAAATAGTTGTGGTAAGGACCCTCCCTGCTCAATAATCTTGAATTCCTCCCCCTGACTGTTGAAAGAAACGGTGATTTCTTCCATTCGCAATCCCAGATCCCTAGAGTATAGCCCCAGCCTGGCTTCTTGAGTTTATCTCCCATGGTTCCTCTCCATCCGTGGCTCTCAAACTTCAGGGTGGGTAAGAAGTACTTGGGCTGCTCTCTAAGATTCAGAGCCCAGGAGTACAGCTGTAGAATTTGATTACGTAGATTGGAAGGGAGTCGAAGAACCTGTAGTTTTAACAAACGCTGCAGGGGATTCTGATGCCACTGGTTTGGGACTGTGTTTTGTGAAATTGTTCTGTGTGTTCCTATGTTCTAGTCAAACTGGGCAGTTTTGTGTTTTCCAACGATGTCCTAAGTTTTCCTGCTTCTCTCTGTGATCATGGTGGGGCAGTATAGGCCAGTGGGGGTGAGGGGTGGGGTGGAAATGTGGGCTTTGAACTGGGCTTGAATCTTGCTAGTAATAATAATAATGCTATTATTTGCTGAATAACCTTGAATAAGTGACTTAACCTCTCTAAGCCTGTTTTCTCATTCAGAAAATGAAGATAATAGCACCTCACAGGGTTTTGGTGAAGATTAAGTGACGTAATAAGCATACATTATGTGGCACACCTCAGAAACTGGTATTGGCATCACAAAGTTTCCAAATCTCTCTGAACTGACATGGCCCCTCTCCCTTCCCTGCCTCCACTGTGCCCAACACAATACCCTTATTTTCCTCTACCTGTTTGAATTCTTGGGTTTTTGTTTGTTTGTTTGTTTGTTTTTAAAGATTTTTATTGGGGAATTGGGGGGATGGAAACAGTGCTGGGGAATTGGGGGNCTGGAGAAAGGCAGGAAACTGATTCAGCTGTTCCTCCAAACTTCCTCCCCTCAGTCCAGATGGCCCCAATGTGGTGTCAACCCTTGATGGCCACTACGATCTGACCTCACCTGTTTCATGTGGTCCAGGGATGCTTTTTCTACCTGGCCTGTCACCCAGGGACAGTGGGACAGTGGGCAGCCCATCCTTTTGTCTAGTCCTTTGAGCCCAGCCCAAAGCTGGTGGGTCATAGGATGGTGTGGCTTCTTACTGCTCAACCTAACTGACACACAGCCTCCATTAGCTGCAAGAGCCCTCTGCCACCCCAGTGACGAAGCTCCAGGTTTTCAAGTCTCAGTGGTGTCTTGGGTCCGTGAGAAGCTCAGTAGCACCAGATTCGGCAGGAAGCCGGAGGACAGCTCACCTGGCCATATAATGCCCCAGTGTCCTACCCCCGGCCTCGGTCCTCTGGAGGCTGTCAGCCCCGCAGCTGCTGGTACTGCTGTCCTCAATTTCTGATTCCCTCTCACCCTCTTCTTCCTCCTCTTCTTCCTCCTCCTCCTCCTCCTCCTCGTCAGGGCTGCTGTCCCAGAAGGTCAGTGTCCGAAGGGAAACTAGGGGCCTTGGTGCTAAGGAGCCCCAGCTGGCCCAGGAGGAGAGGTCGTCTTTTGGGGGCTCTTCCAGGGAACCCAAGTCCTTGGAGAATTCGGGGACTAGGGGAGGCTCCTCACACTCGTCCCTACTCAGCCCTTGGCCTGGCCCCTTCTTGACCAAATAGCCAGAGGACCCGGCCTCCTCCCAGGTGGAGGAGCTCACAGTGCTAGCCCAGCTTCTGTCTGAAGAGTCCCAGGCAGGGGAGCCTATGACCTGGACCCCTGCCTCAGAGTGCTCCAGGGTCTGGTGCTCCTGCTCCAGGAAGCGGGAGGGTTTGATGTAGGGCTGGAAGCTGATGGTGTTGTCTGTGTCGACATCTTCCTCAGCACTGTCCTCGGATTCTGCCTGGATGGTGGCTGGGGCCCTGACTCTAGGGGTCAGCCTGACCCTTCTGGTCACCTCCTTTTGAGGACAGAGGGTCAAGTCATCCAGCGACTCTGGGCCACTGGGCTCAAAGGTTGCCACGGGACGTTTGTGTCCAGAAAAGTCCTGATTTGGGGAGGGGAGGGAAAAACAGGAAGTTTAGGCTTTTCTGAAGCGTGACTGTTGGAATTTGGGTTCCCTGGGACACAGACCCTGAGACAAGGATGCAGATGTAACGAGTCTCTTTGGGAAGTGATCCCAGGAAATACCAACAAGGAAGTGGGCAAATTAGACAGGGGCTGGGGGAGCAGCCAGTAGGATGAGTGTTATCAGGCAAGTTACCCCTAAAGCAGCTGGAGCTTAACCCCGCTGGGGACTCAGGGAGCCAGTGTGGCGCACACACCTCAAAGCACCATCAGGTGAGGGGTGGAGGGGGTGGCGGAGGTGCTGCTTCCCTGACACTTGCAGCCGGCCACATGCATGGGCAGAGTGGACACAAGAGGCCAGAGAGGGCCCCCAGGATGCAGGTGCTGGATCCTGGAAGTCGAGCTGGCGACTTTCCACATAAATGGGAAGGTGGAGGGATGGGGGAAGGTGCAGATGTGTCTAATACACAGGTTGTCACTCAGTTAGTGGGATTTCCCTGCAGGTCCTGGAGCTTTGTNGTCCCTTACTGACTCCAATTCGTACATCAATTCACTCATTCATTTATTCAATACTAAGCTTCCACCCTGTGCCAGGTGCTAGTGCCGGGAAGAAAGCAGTCCCTTCCCTAAAGGTGCTCTCCGGATGTGACATCCATCACCCTAACCCTCCCTTCTCCCAGTTGCCCTGAGCACTGTTTTGGTAAGAACCTGTGCCATCGGGCAGCGCGCCCATCCCACCCCTGTCCAGCAGGTGGCGGCAAACAGGCCAAGAGCAGCTCAAAAGTTGACCTGGCCTGGGATGGCAGGGTGGGAGGCAGGTTCTGCCCTGTGTTCTGGAAAGGACCTACTGCACATCCATTCCAGGGGGCAGAAGCCCCAACCTGACCACAAGCTGCGATATGCACATAATGGGAATTGGCAAGGATACTTGGGTATAAGTAATAGGAGGCCCTGGGAGACGGCTTAAAACTAGGATTCAGGGAAACCGAGAACAGGGCTGCCGCTGGGCCGCTGGAATGGATCGGAACCAGGGTTTAACATTTCTCATCTCAGCAGCTCATGCGGCAGTCTCATTCTTGTCTCTTCTGCACTCTGGGCTTTCCCTGTTCCTCGGAGTGGAAAATGGGACAGTCGTAGCTCGACACTTCCATATTCCAGGTCCAGCCAGGCAAGACTTCTGCATTCCAGGGAAAGGGGCTTGGATCAGCTCACCTGGGGTCCAGCGCCTGCGTTGGGACCAGTAAATGGTGACAAATCTGCAAGAACAGTGCTGGGCAGTTACCAGGTGGCCCTGACAGAATTGCTGGAAGCTGGGAGATGCTCCTCCTTAGAAATCTACTGGAATGAGTTTGGGTTTGCAAGGTCAGCCTCGGAGGATGTTGTGTAACCTTCCACAGACCATAGTTGCTCTAGGGTGAGCTGCCAGGATGGTGGGTGCAGCTCTGGCCTCATTGTAGCAGGTGACATGGGAGTCCTACCCACACCCCTATGGTACTCTCCTTTCTCATGCACTCACCTTGATGGATTCCAACTGGAAGTGTACCTGCAACTCTGCAGTGGGGAGTGGCCCTGTACACAGGACTAATGGGAGCTAGTACATCAATTCCCCAGCTCCGGCCCCCGGCAGAACAAATCTGGACGGTCCAACACTGAATTCCCAAAGCCCCTGGGGGGGGGGCTCGGTTGCCTGGGGCAGCGACCTGTTTGATTATGCACCTGGACAGGCTGCCTTCCCTGTCTGGCTTCCTCCTCCTCTATTGGTGCTTTCTGGAATCACGGCACTGCTTTGTACTCCCAAATCCTGGTCTCTGGGTCAGCCGCTGGGGACCCAACCCAAGACCCTTGTGGTCTCAACACCTAGATGAGTGGTGAGAAGCCATGGAGGAATAAGAGCGCACACTTTTCCTTTCAGTTTTGCCTTTTTCTCTAAAAATAGAGCTCTTTATTTAAAAGTTTAGGGTAGATACCGACGAGCATTAAAAAATTATTTAAGTATGATATAAACATAGAACAAAATTGGAAATAAATACAAATATCTAAGAACAATATATAATCTTCTCTGTACATCTGACCTTTGAACTGCACAGGTCCACTTACACGCAGATGTTTTTCAACAGTCAGCCCTCAATTATCCCTGGGTTTTGCATCCGCAGATTCAACCAACTGCGGATTGAAAATAGTATTTGTGATCTGTGGTTGGGAATCCACGGATACGTAAGGCTGACGTTATGCATCGATCTACACCATTTTATATAAGGGACTTGAGCATGCATGGATTTTGGTATCCACAGGGGGTCCTGGAACCAATTCCCCTGTGGAAACTGAGGTAGGACTGAAGTTTTTGGGGAGTCAAAAGTTTTGACTGTGGGGGGGGGTCAGTGCCCCTAAACCCCACATTACTCGAGTCAACTGTGCTCTGAAGAATCGTAACGTTGCTTTAACCTAAGGCATCAGGCATTCTTGACCTGACATCCCTCAGCGTGGTCCTGGAGCTCAGGCCCTGCAGTTCCTGGCTCTGTAAACAGTTAAGTGCCAAGCACACCCGACACATTGTTACATTGGTTACCCTGTTTTCCTAATGTTTCCCAGTTTTTTAATGACAATGACCATAAAGGAGCTGGAATTTAGAATTACTAAAAAGCTCAGCTTACCTCTGAAATTAAACTTTGGAAAAAAAGAAAAAGCTTAAAAAGTAACAAGGTTTAAGAATAGAGATGAAGCAGTTCCTTCAGACAAGCCGAAGACCACAGTGATGACAGCTTTTCTTTTTTCTAAATCACCTTCATGAAGCAGCTCAGCTGGGTTCCAGAAAGCACTTCAGCCTTGGTCTGGGCATTTTCCTGGGAACTGGCCTTGGGCTGCAGTCTTGCCCAGTCCAAGGCTTCAGTTTGTCCTTCCTCCTCTGTGCTCAGTGAAATGGATAAACCTCCACCCCTGTGGAAATGCACACGTGTGTGTGTGTGTGTGTGTGNTTGAGCTGTTGTTCAGCATCTTAGCTGTAGAGGGCAGTGTCACTGGCCCTCATATGTGGGATCCGAACCGGGGCCCTCTGGCGTCCCAAGCCAGTTCTTCACCATTGCGCCACTCGGCCGGCCCTGAATTCTTGTTTTAATTCCCGCCAACCCACTAGGTTATAAACTCCTTGAGAGTGGGAATAGTCATTCAATGGAATTATGGATTAGTGGCACATGCTGGAGCGGAAATCCCACATATTTTCTGAATACAAAAAGATATAACTTGTATGTTGTTTGACAACTTACGCCCTCGCCACCCACCTTTTATTATTACTGATCTTAAGACACTGCCTATATCCATAAATTCCCATAAATAATGGAGAGCCAGCAAAAAGAACTACATCAGTAGCAATTGATTCCTGCATTTTCCAAAACGGACACCTGAGGATGTTATGTTAATAGAGGTTGTTCCCCAGGATGTTAGAAGCCATTAGGCAAAAAATCAAGTAAAAAAAAATATATATATATAGTGCAAAATAAAAGGAGTTTCTCTGATCAAATAAATTCGAGAGAAGTTGTATTAAATAAATTGAAACTAGAGCCTTTGCAGGACTTGTCAAAGACTTTAGTGTGCTATTGTGGATGTGAATCTACTAGAGAGAAGCTGTGGACATGTTTGGGGAAATGCTAATTTACATAACTGCCTCCTTTCTACTGAAAACAATGCAGATCTAATTGAGAGGGAAATGATTTCCCGGGTAGGGGAGGACCAGGGTGGCACATCTATTTACCATGTGGTACGTGTGGTTGAGGCGGAGTTCTAAGTGGTAGAACAGGTCATGGAAGATGTCCTCCAGGGTTAGCTGGTGGCCGTCCTCTGCATGAATGGGTGTGTAGGTGGGATGGACAATCATCTGGATGGATCTCACCTTGGGGATACAGGTCACGTCAGGTGGTTTGATTGTAGCTAGAAAAAGGAAGACAGAAAAAAAGAAAAGAAAAAGTTGGAATCGGTCAGTAGTGTATGGGGCTGTCCATGGGAAATGACTGCTTCCCTGCTCCTCCCACCCCAGCCCAACTATGCTCCTGAAAGCATCAGCTAAACAAACAGGCAAGAAGAGAGAAGTTCTGCAAGCAGCTGGTATTTGGATTTAAGTCTGGCAAACGGATGACCCAGGGTGAGTAGGAAGAACCCAGGGAGTTCTTCATCCACACACCTGACGAATATTGAGCCAGGAGGCAAGGTCTCGGGCATTCGCTAATGCAGTAGACAGTCCAACTAGTCTAACAAGCTTTTCTGTGTGCGGTGAGATGAAATTTGTTTGAGAGACAGTAACTTCTAGAACAGGGAAAGGGATGCTGTCCCCCTAAGTTGACCATGCCCTTGGCCCAGCCCCCACACATCCCAGTCTGTCCACCCCCACCTTGATTGAGTCTGCCTGAAGCACCCATCCCATTAGCCTATTGGCAATGATAGCTTTGGGGATTGATGATGGCTCAACAACATATCCTAAATAATATTTGGGGAACTCAATATTATTGATTCAGCCTTGACGATCAGGCCTAAGAGTTTAATCTTTCTTCAGGTGAAACTTTCCAAATAATAACCAAATGACATTTACTGGTTTACTGACCCCTTTGGTAATTGAATAAATGCTATGACTCTTCTGTCCTCCAAAATGTACATATACAAAAACATTGCCCTCAATTTCAAGGATTCATGAACCCCACTCCCCTTAAAGTTAGTTTATTAAAACCCTCAAGGGTCCATTGACCTTCAAGATAAAAAACGTCTGAGCTGAAAGAATGTTCACTTCCATGTTGTTTATAAAATTAAAAAACTGAGTTAAAACGTCTTCAAAAGTGAATTAGGGAAGTAAATTAGAGTACCTCTATAGAAAGGATCAGTTTTAGCTGTGAAACATCATACTATGGAAAAATATTTAATGGACAGGAGCAAATGTTCATGATACCATGATATGAAAAACAGCCAGATTACAAAAGGGTGCATACAGTTTCTAGTAACTGTGGTTATGTTTAAGTGTTCAGGTTATTTGGGGCAGCTTTTATTTTCCTTTGCATTATGTCTATAGTTTCCAAAATTTCTACAAGAAACATATATGAATTGAACAAGACAGGAAAAAATAAAAGAGCTTGTTAAATTTTTTTTCTTAAAAAAACACGTGGCTGTTAAGTCAGTTAGTGAATATCATCACCTGCTTAACTTGTAAG
Source organism: Hipposideros armiger (assembly GCF_001890085.2). Taxonomy (NCBI): domain Eukaryota; kingdom Metazoa; phylum Chordata; class Mammalia; order Chiroptera; family Hipposideridae; genus Hipposideros; species Hipposideros armiger. The sequence continues at coordinate 547,542 of NW_017731488.1, forward strand.
GGGAGTTTGACAATGCATATTCATTCATTTATTCATTCATTTGCTCATTCATTCATTCATTCATTCATAAATTATGCATTGAGTATCTCCTATGTGCCAGGCGCTATGCTAAGGGCTTGGGAACACAGTGGGTTCTGCACCCATACACGCCCTCACTGAGCTCACATGTCAGTGCGGAAGGCAGATGATATACAAATAAGCAAACACAATCACTGCAGATTGGGATATGAGCCATGAAGACAATGAACACTTGATTGCGACAGAGACTATGAGCTGGTGATCTAGTGAAATCAAGTTAAGGGCTGGGAGTGTGGACACTCACTTAGGAGGTGATGTTGAAGCTGAGACCGGATGAAGGATTGGAAAAGAGTCAAAGGAGAAATGGGGGGACCACGTTTGGAGGCCTTGGTTGTAGTAGAGAGAAGATGAAGGTGGTCTGAACTAGGGAGGTCAGGATGGAGATGAACAAAGATGAACAACTGCACTGGGATGTTCTCCAGTCAGGATGCCTTCCCTGAAAGCCACATCTCTAACCCCACCCCCCAATCCCCAGAGGCAGAGCCCTTCTGGGCCACCCGTCTTCTCTCCCCTGGAAGAACAGGGGCTCCTACTCACTGTCTTGCAGTGAGCTGAACCGGTCGGTCATCTTGGGGGCTGACCGGACTCCCCCGCTGATGGCGGTGACCCTGGCATAGTACTGCTCCGTGAGGTTGCCTGTCTCCATGGTGAGGTTGCAGGATTTCCTGGTGATCCGCTGGCAGCCCTTCTTCGCCAGCCACTCTATCTCTCCATACCTGAAGGTAAGGGAAGGGCTGGAGTGCACCTTTAATGAACAGGCCTGGCATCAGGCCTGTGGTTTATTAATAATGATAACGATATCAAATATTTACTTAGCACGTTCTGGGTCCCAGGCCTTTTATGTGTATGATCTGTTAGTCCTCACATGGATCCTGTGAAGTTCATGCATTATTATTCTCCCTTCTCTTCAAATAAGGAAGCTGAGGCTTAGAAGTAACATTTGCCCAGGTGGTTGAAGCCTGCCCGTGGGGAGCCAGGATGCGAGCCCAGCCAGTCCTGAGTCCACACTCTGGGCTCATCGCCACTCTAACTCTTGGAGGCGAGTACTGTCATCCCCACTTTACAGATGAGGGAACTGAAGTTCAGAGAGGGGATGTGACTTGTCACAGAATGAAGGGGCAGGACCAGGAATGAAACACAGGTCTTCAGACTACCGAGCTTATGCCTGCCCTCCTCCCCTGCACGGGAACGGGAGCATGGGCTGGAGGGGGTAGGCACAACTTTTTGTCGGCCTCACCTCATCAATAATAATAAAACAATTATTCGCCAGGCACCAGTGTCAATGACTGTCTTATTTAATCCACCTAACAATCTTATGATGAAGGTACTATCGCTATCTTTATGGATGGGGAAACTGAGGCTTGGCGTGGTTACCCAATTGCCAAGGTTATATAGGTGAGAGCTGGTGTTCAAGCCTGGGCAATCTGACTCTAGAGCCTGCACTTTTAACCATTATTTTATCCTCTCTCTGCAAAAGAGACATAAAAGAGCAGGGCTATATCTGGGGTGGCGGTGCTGCGTAACACCCGTCTGGGTGAGGGGTGTGGGGCCACAAGGAAAGGGGGCATTTTCTTGGAGGCGGTTGTTTTCGGAGCAGAGTGAGACGAGCTCGTGTTGGGAGGGAAGCATACATCTTATACTCGACACTGTAGACCGTGTCTGGAGCGCTCTCCGGCCCGCTGTCCCAAGTCAGGATGTTTTCGAAGTTGCTGGACTGGAATTTCACATGCTGAAGAAGATCCGAGGTTTCCTCAGCAATGTGAGCTGCAGGAAGTGGGAACAGGGTGAGCAGATGGGCTCCTGGACCCCACCCCCAGCCTTCTAACAAACCGCCCAATTTATTAGACAGCGGGAAGTGAGCACCAGAGACTGTGCTCGCTGTCTATCACTGCTCTCCTTTACTTCTTAGTTTTCTTTTCATTGAGCTATAATTCACATTCCAGAAAAGTCACCGTTTTAAAGCACACAGTTCGGTGGTTTCTTAGTATATTCACAAAGTTGGGCAACCATTACCACTGTGTAATAATGCCAAGACATTTTCATCACCCCCAAAAGAAATCCCATGCCCATTAGCAGCCACTCTCTCTTCCTTCCTTCCCCCAGCCCTAGGCCACCAATAATCTGTTTTCTGTCTCTATGAATTTGCTTATTTGGACTTTTAATATAAATAGAGTTATACAATATGTGGCCTTTAAGTCTGGCTTCTTTCACTTAGTATAATGTCTTCCAGATTTCCTTTTCATGGCCGAGTAATAGTCCGTTGTATGACTATGCCATATTTTGTTTATCCATTCAACTGTCGATGGACATTTGTGTTGTTTCCACTTTTTGGTTATTGTGAAGAATGCTGCTGTGAACACTTGTATACAAATTTTCAAGCGGACATATGGTGTCAGTTCTCTTAAGTGTATAGCTAGGAGTGGAATAGCTGGGTCATATGGTAATTCTCTGTTTAAGTTTTTGAAGAACTGCCAAGATGTTTTCCAAAGTGGCTGAACCATCTTACATTCCCACTAGCAATGTTTGAGTGGTCTAATTATTCCACATCATTGCCAACACTTGTTATTGCCTCTCGTTCACTTCTTAACACCATCTGAAGTTGGCGTCCTCACCTATACTTTAGAGATAGTCAATCAAGATGTCTAAGAAGTAACTTGCCCAGAGTCAATAATTTCAACCAAGGATGGAGAAGATGTTTATGAATTCCCGCCTCTCTGCTGGCTGAACCCATCCCTGCCCACCTACTATGTGCTTTCTTAGGAGGCAAAAGCTCCTTCTGCGGCACATGGACTTCATAGTGGGGAGGGATGCTGACTGAGGCCACATACGGCAGGGTGACCTTTCTGCCCAAGCCATCAGAACTTCAATTTCTTTATCTCTAAAATGAGAATAATTTGACTTACCTAAATGTAAACAATAAAGACGACACCAGCAGCTGGCATTTATGAAATGCACACGAAGTGCTGGGCACAGGGCTAAGCCTCTTACTTCATTTAATCCTCAAGACAACCTCATGCGACAGTTACTACCATTATCCCCATTTTATGGATGAGAAAAACATGAATGTGACAGAGCCTGTAATATTCATCGTAGTGCTGGACTGGTTGTGGGGTGGATACAATAGGGCAATGTCTATGAAAGTGTTTAGCACGTAGTAGGTTCTTATGTATGTGTGTTGAGTCTGAAGGCAGGGGACCTGGGAAAGCGAGATTCACCGTATAGGAAGGGGTCTGTCCTGTTTACCCTCTCTTATGTGGGAAGCTTCAGTGACTTTAACTCCTGTTAATGGGACCAGCTTAGGGAGGGTGAGAGGAGAGAGGAGGGGAAACGCTGGCCCTGAAAGAGTTCATGGCCATCTCTTCCAGCCTAGGCCTTTGCCTGGTCTACTGCTGCTTATATCAAGAAAAGGGCAGTAGGGCCAGCCGAGTGGCGCGATGGTGACGAACTGGCTTGGGACGCCAGAAGGCCCCGGTTCGGATCCCACATATGAGGGCCAGTGACACTGCCCTCTACAGCTAAGAT
>NW_017731488.1:554411-560508 GCF_001890085.2 Hipposideros armiger
AAAAAAAAAAAATCCATGATATACAGCCTTATCAGAGAGCAATTTGGCACTGTGTATCAAAAGCCTGTAACACGTGCATACACCTTTTGCCCCAGTAATTCCATTCTTAGGGATTTACCCTGGACAAGGGAGCAGAAAAATATGATCTAGGATGTTCCTTGTGGCAAAGGAAAAGCTATGACTCCTTGGCTTTCTTCTGGCAGGAGGAGATATAGGGTGTCTACTGCCCCTCCTGTGCTTCGTATCAAAGCAGGATCCTCATGCTGGATGATAGGATGCGGATAGCTTTCTTCATAGAGAGGCTGCTGGGGTGAGAAGCCCAGGTGCTCTTACCCTTGAGCCTTTGGGGTCTGGCACCTGCTAAATGTTAGGGAAAAAAAAAATCTCCAACTTCAGTGACTCTTTCTATTGTGCTAAAACTCATGAATGGGCCTTCAGCTTGGGACAATGACTATTCAGACTGCTCCACCAAGCTGTCATTCTGCTGAGCCAAACTCCCTCTCCTTCGAAACCTGTGCTGCATGGTGCTTGCAACAACTCCAGCCCACCATGGTCTCACTTTCTAGAGCTCGGGTCTGCTGCACAGTTGGCATTGTCTAACCTTATCCTTCTGTTGTGCTCCTGCTTAAGACTGAAAAGGAGGGACTTGTCAGGTGAGACGAAAGAAGAGGACCATCCTCATATATCGGAGGGACTGCTGAGTAGAAGGGTGTAATCCCCTTTTGTGTAACTGCCTCTAAACAAGAGAACCTGGGGGCAGTGAGGGAACATATTAAGGAGTCAGATTTTTATTTTTTATTATTTAAGGAGATAGCTCTCATTATGATGGTGTGACTGACCTGAGGTGGGGCTGCTCTTGGCTGCTGGGTGTATTGAGTGATCAGCTGTGACCCCTGGTAGGTGGTCCCTAGGTAATCCCATTCTCTGCTCTCTAAAATTCAGTGGTTCTTGTCTCCCCAGCGAGGGAGAAAATGTTCTGAGTGCAGACAGCACCCCTTGTATTTCTCTGTACCCTCCATGTGGCTGAACATAGAGCGACTGTATAACATTGACTTATGGAATTGACCTTGAGAGCAGCAGATTCTGCTGTCCTCTCTGGAGGCCTTCTGATTCTCTCTGGCTCAGACTGCCAGGAAAATGTACTTGCTCTCTCTTGGATAAATGTCTCCAATGCACCTTGCACTGCCTTGCCTCTGAGCCTTTGTGCAAGCTGTACCTCCTGCCCAGAACACCCCTTCGGCCCCCTTGTCTCTGATTCCTGCTCATTCTTCAGGTCTCTACTCAAAGTCACTTCCTCCAGGAGGGCTTCCCTATGCGAGCCACTCACCCGGGTAGACTAGGAGCCCCAGCTCTGTGCTCCCGTGGCCCCGTCTCTCCCCATCCTAGTGTCTATTGCACCATGTTATTTGTTTACCCCTGTGACTGACTGTGGGGACAAAGCGTGTCACATGCTCTCCTTGATATCTCCAAGTTCACCACGAGCTGGCACAGAGCAGATACCTGGTAATATTTGCTGAATGAATGAGTAAGTAAGCTTGGAGTGAGCTGGTCAGGGCTTCACTACTGGCTGTGGACTATCCCTAAGCTGCAGAAAAAGCAGATCCTAAAATGGCAAATGCTCAGGAATGTGACCTGCTCCTCTCCCTTCTTTCAACACTTGGGACTCCACAACCTGTTTTGCAGAAGCAAGAAATTCAAAAGGCAGTGGGTTGTGCTTTGGGGGTGGTAGGGAGTGCTGTGCTGCCTCTGTGGTTGGCGACGGCAGTGAGAGCGCCTGTAGGGAGTTCCTGATCATTCATGGACAGGAAGAGTAAGGCAGGAAGCCTTGGCAAACTGCCCCAGGACCTCATCTTAGAGAAAAGCCTGAGCATCAGACTCACTTTGGAGTCTCCAAACCTAGGCTGTGTCAGTGAGGGATATTGATTTAGATATACCAGGTTGGGAGCCTGGGTCTCGTCTTTAGCCTGCACCTGACTCCACGTGAACTTGAGTAGGTTTTGTCCCCTCTCCAGGCCTCAGTTTCCCTGTCTGTAAAGGAGGTTTGGTCTAGAAGGCCTCCAAGGGTCCTTGGAGCTTGAATAGCCTCTGCTTCTATGTCACTTTGGGGATGGAAACCTCCCCTGACATCCCAGAATTCCCTTCATGGCTATTGTCGGTGACACAAGCACAAATTCAGCTCAGCACTTATTGACTCTGCTTAGAATTTCAGCTCTCTCTTAGGGTAAGGAGTTCCCAAAGCGTATCATATGCTTATAAAACCATGCTTCATAAAAACATTAAGAAAACCCGACATCTCATGCCAGGATTTGGGGAGCAGTTTCATATAGCCCCTGGGAGCCAGGAAGTGAGCAGAATATGGGCGTTAGGCAGACAGACCCGGGTTCAAATCCTAGCGCTGCCAATTGCCTGCAGTGTGCAGGCTGCTTAATCTCTCGCCCTCAGCTTTGTCATCCACAAAAGGGTCTCTACTCCTAGTCTCTACTCCTCAGGGTTGCTGGGAGGGTTAAACAAGCTGATGCCTTCTGACTGGCTCTGAGGAGAAGACCTCTTGCAGTGAGCTGTACAACATGAGGACCGAGCACCAAGTGAGGGCCCTTGAAAACTTTGCAAAAACCCAGACCCCTGGGTGTGTAGGCATGGGGATGGTGGGAGGGGGCCATGAGGACAGTGATAAATTTCCTCAGTTTGAGTCGGCATTAGTGTCTGAGGCCAAATTCCAGGGACGGGGGAGTGTGGGCATCCTACAGTTTAGGCATTGAGGCTGACTTAGGGTTATTTAGAGGAGGGGCATTCCGTGAAGGGGCCTGGAACTCGGAGATGGAAGTGAAGGTGGGATTCTGAGCCCCTGTTGGAATCTGGCTTCCAAGATGGTCCATTTAATATCCAGAGAAGCCAAGGCTTTGGGTGCGAGAACTGATGGGACTCACCTGGAGGCGTGGGCACCTGGGTGGGGCCTCCTACCACCTGGACGGTGTATGCTAAGGCATTCCTATCTTGGGCTTCCCACTTTCTTCTAACCTACTTAGAGAGACAGTAAGGGGCTGGGAAAAGACTCTTGATAATTTATAAAGAGCTGTCACACCTCTGTATCCTGTATCACCACATGCCGAGGGGAGGGGCTCCCTGGGCTGGAATAGGTCCTGGCGCCAACCAGTATCTCTTGAGTAAATGACTCATGGAACTGACTCACTCATCTGGATATAGATGTAACTTCTGGCCTATTTTTTTTTTTTTNTGGGTTGCCATGGGCTACCGTGTGTAGCCAGCAGCCGCAGTGAGCGGCCGTCCAGAAGCCGGCGACTGATCTGCCTCTCCCGGGAAGAGCGCAATGATGGTGCCAACTTGGGCCAGTGAAGCAACGTCCTCCACAACTAGACTGAAGACCAAAACAACAGCAACTTGTCTGTTCCCCTTCCCCAATTCCCCACCGCTGTTCCCATCCCCCCAATTCCCCAATAAAAATCTTTAAAAAAAAAAAAAGAAAAGGAGAGTAAAGGCCAGAGCCTCAAGAAGGGGTCTGGGGAGAGGCTGCTCCCTCCGAAGCAATCTTCACTGTAAATGAGAGCCTTGGACTTATAATAAAACTCTTCTCTCAGCCCTCCAGGTTTGGTCTGTAGAAAGGAAGAGGGTGCAGGAAAATGGCAACTAGGGCTGGCAGCTGGCTCTGAGCATGCTCAGAAGGGCTGGTTGGCTGGGTGGGAAGTAAACAGGTGCAGACCTAGTGGAGCTGAGGCCTTGAGGCCTTGTGTGTATGTGTGTCCTTGATGTGTGTGTGCTCCCTCTGGATGTGACCATGACCACCAGCAGGCCCAAGGTGTAAGGGAGTGGATAGTTATTGATTCCCCCACGCCAAGTCTACATACAGCACTTCTGCAAGAGGGGTCCATGGGCTTGAGAACCACCTATGGTGATGGGGAAGAGTATTAGGACAGCCCAACCCTGCTGTGCATCCACTGGCTAAATCTAAGGCCTCGCTCCTCTCTGAATCTGGGTTGGTCAGGCCCAGCAGCTGCCGAGATCTTTGTGTTCCAGGATCCCTGGAGCTCCCAGAATGGGGCCTATGGGACTAGAGGTGTCTGACTGCCTCTAGCCAACGTGATGGCTGTGCTGCTGAGCCCCAGGGTGTGGCCAACATCTGGATCTGAGTCTGGGCAGAATTGGGATCTGCGCTGGAAGGAGGGGTCCTGGATTCAGGGCTGGGTCTTAAGTTGAGAGAGGGAGTCTACTTGAGGTCAGAATTGAATGGTGGCTTCAGGCGGGATTATGAGGTCAAGGGCAAAAAAGAGAGAAAGAGAGTGGGATTTGGGAGAAGACCAGGGTCTGTCTGGGGGTGGGCTTAGCCTCCCCTAGTGGTGGGTTAGAGTCTGCAGTGGGAAGGTTGCTGGCTGGGCTCAGTATCCCGGTGGGCTGTGTGTGTTGTGGGGAAGATGGTGGCTGAGGCTGGGACAGGCTCGGAAGGTGATGGGCCAAATTCGGTGGACATTGGCACCACTTTTCAGGAGGGAACTGAAGTTGGCTTCCTGATATGGGGTGGTGGACCTTGGCTGGTCCCCCCTCTTTTAGGAGGTGTTGAGGGCTAACAAGGTCTCCCCTCTCCTCCAATCCACTCTTTCTCTTTCTTCCTCGACTTCATCATCTATTCCTCAGCCTGTGTCATTTCTACTTCCCAGATGAAAGTCTATGTTGTGAAACCCTGGGAAGACATGTGTTGTCAAGACTGACAGACTGGTAGACTTTATAAAAGGAAGTTTTTTTTTCAGTTTTATGAAAAACAAATTTTTTGTTTACATGTGAACAAATTGGAAATCTGAGGAAAAACAAACAAACAAAAACAATTCAGCATGCTCTGGACTCAGCCTAAGAACGCTGGGGTAAGGGAACCTGGTTTCTCTCAGTGGCCTTACTAACTCTTAACAATCTCCTAAGAACTGGTTCCCTGGGTCCCCCATCTTAAAGGGCCAGGAGCCTCCAAGATTCCCAACCAGAATGGGTGAGGGTCTAAAGGAACATGTCTTGGGGTCTCTTGGGGATGCCCCACATCTTCCTAGCTCATCACAGGCCCAGTGTATTGGGCCCAGTGTGATACCAGGAGGAGGACAGACCGGAGGAGCCTGGGCAGCAGCTGGAAACACTGTGGATCCAGTCAGCACTGGCCGAGGACATCAGCAAGGGGACTGGGAAGCTGGCCTTTCATGTGCCCACCCTGCACTTGAACTAGAAGGGGCCTTGCACAGGCCATCTCCCCCTCTTACAGTCGGGGCTATGCTTTCACTTCCCGAGAAAGCTCCCTGAAGTTTATTAAACTCTCAGAGAGTAGATACAATCTAGGCTCTTACATGTCTGCCTGAAAGTTCTCCGTGACGATGAATCAAAACACCCGCCTAATTGGGTTTGAAAACTATGTCCTTTAGTCCTGTTTTCAAAAGGGCTCTGCTGTTTTAGGATCTATTAATGTGGCAACTTGGCTACAGATCCAGCAAGAGGGCCCGCAGGGGCCCCCACAGGGTGTGGAGGGAGGCAACGGCCAGACTCAAGGTTTGTCCACCCCGTCTCTCCTCTGTGTCCCCTTGTCAGGCCAGTGCCAGCCAGACGCAGAGCAACGAATGGTATAACTTCTACCAGGATGATTTTAGGAGTCAAAGGATGTCTACCTCTCTCAAGCCGATTCTCCACCCACTGGGGTACGGAATCCGACACCCCAGTTCAGACAGTTGGCTGTATCCTCGAATCTTGAGGCTCAGTTGAGTCCCTGGAAGAACCCAGGGTCTGAGGACCCTCATCTTCCCCAGTCACCTGAGCCACATGTCCTTCTCCAGGGAAACTCAGCATCCAGTTCAGCCCCAGCAGAGAAGAAACTGAAACTGGCTGTCCTGGGCTGGGCGGGGTGCAGGGAGATGGCCCTGATCGCTGGCTCCTGGGGTAGTGGGGGCCATGGGGCAATGGGCACTCACCAACCAGGGATCCCGCAGCCAGGATGGTCAGTAGCGTCCTCATCGGGCCGGGCACAGAGCCCTCTTTTGGCTTCCACTCTGGGTCACGCCAAGGGAAGGCTGGGAGGCTTTGCCGCCTTGGCAGCTGGCTCCACCCCGGCTCAGGC
>NW_017731488.1:568823-570034 GCF_001890085.2 Hipposideros armiger
CTCCCTTCCTCTTCAGCAACCCTCCGCTCTGATGCACAGCCCCAGATTGGCCATACCAGGGCCCATGGCATCTTTGTCCGCTGAAACCAGGGGTTCCCTGTGAAGCTCTTCCAGATTACACGGCCTGTAGCACTAACCAACAGCAGTGGCAGCAGAAGTGGTAGCAGCGCCAGGAATGCCCAGTTAACTCCTAAGGAAGGAAAAAAAAAAAACAATTACATAAACCACAACAATGGCTCCCGCCTATCAATTGCATACGTGCTGAGGGCTTCACATACATCATCCTATTTAATCCTCACGGGGATAAACCCATGCCACAGATTGTGGAAACCAAGATTCAGAGAGGTTATGTAAGTTGCCCAAAGACACACAGTGAGTGTGAGAGAGCCGGGATTTTAGTCAAGGTGAGCCTGTCTCTAGACTCATGTTGTTAACCACCATATTATGAAGCTCCTGAGACTCAAGGAAAAAGTCCCCACTTCTGTACCCCTTTGTACCCACTTGAGGCCTCCAGAGTCAGGCAGGTGGGCTTGGAGAACTCGCTGTATTTAGTGTCGCTGAAGGTGTAGATGGTTCTGGCACTGAGACAGTGCTGTCCTTTCGTGGCTGGCTGGAGGGAGATCTGGACTGGCTGGCCATGGGAAGTGAGTGGAAATCGGGTCTGTTTGGAGAGAGAAGCAGAGGTGAGCAGACCTGCTGTGGGGACTGTTCCATACAGCCAGCACAGGGTGGGGGTGGCAGCAGGGTCCATCTGCAATCATGCATCGTCTTTTCCTGTAAAGTTCAAGCGTTAAGGAAGCACTTCCCAATACTATCTGGTTTCTTTTCTGCTGAGTTTCGAGGTAGAGATGGTCTGGGTTCAAAAGTAGCCCTGCTACTCAGGGTCATTACCCACTCACCCCCATGCAGGGCCTACTGGTCCTTACTTTGAGGAGCATATTCCTCAGGATTCCTTACCCTAAGGGCCTCCCAACTTATTTGAGGGGGGAGGGCAGCATCATTCAGCCATTACAGACACAGAAAATTCTAGGGCTGCCTGCCACTGAGCACTTGAAATGTGTGGCTGGTCCAAACTAATATGGGTTCTAAATATAAAATACACACCGGCTTTCAAAGACTAAGTGAAAAAGAATGTACAATATTACAATAATTTTTCTATTAATTACATGTTGAAATAACATTCTATTGTGTGAAATACAGTATATTATAAA
>NW_017731488.1:574319-577503 GCF_001890085.2 Hipposideros armiger
TGAATTGTGCGGTAAGGCCTCCTAACTGGTCTCCCTGCTTCCAACCTTGCCCCTCAGGGCATTCTCCACACAACAGCAAGAGTTACAATAAAGGTCAGGTCATGTCATTCTTCTGCTTCAAATCCTCTAATGGCTTCCATTTCACTCAAGGTAAAATCCAAAGTCTTTACAATCACTCACAAGAACCTACAGGACCCTGAACCACTACTCTGCCCTTTGCTCCCTCCTCTCCAGCCACACTGGCCTTTTTGCTGTTCCCAAAGCATGCCGGGCATGCTCCCAGCTCTAGGCCTTTTCACGAGCTGTTCCATCTGCCTAGACAGTTCTCCCCCCCCCGGATATCCATCTGGCTCACTCCCTTGAGTCCTTCACATCTCTGCTCAGGTGTCACTTTCTCAGTGACACTTCCCCTGGCCACCTTTAACTGGCCCCTACTTCCCCTCCGTGGCTCCTTCTCACTGCTAACTCTATTCTTCTGAAATATGCATTTGATTACACAACTGCCCAGTTTCATGCCCTTCCCTTGCTCTCAGAATAAAGTTCATGTTCCTTATCAAGGTACGTGGGGCCATGCCCAGTTTGGCCTGGTCTGGCCACCTCGTTGACTTCTTCCTGACAGCTCCCGCACAAGTTTGCCAGGCTGTGTCAATCTTCCTTCTCACCCTTCTCAAACCACTTCTTTCTTCTGGGTGTCACTGAACTCAGGTGTCTTTGACTGCCGGGTGTTCACCATCTGATCTTTTAAAGACTTGATTCAAACGTCACTTCCTCCAGGAAGTCTTCCCTGACATCTCTAAGAAGTGGTGGTGATGGTGGTGGTGGTGACGATGACGATGATGATGACGATGACGACAGCAGCTAATGTGTATTGTGTCCTATGTGCCAGGCACTATGCTAAGCACAGTACCTACATTTTCTCCTTCATTCCTCCCCATATGCTTAGGAGGTAGGTACTAATTATGATCATCACATTACAGATGAGGAAACTGAGGCTCTCTCAGCTAAGCAGTTGTAGAATCAGGATTCAAATCTAGGCTGAGCCAACTCCAAAGTCTGGGCTTTTGACCACACAGGTTCTATAAAGAGAACCTGAGCTCTAGGTTTCTCATGGGGCCTGTTCAGCTTTGTTCTTCCAACATCTATGGACCACTATTGGTCAAGATCACCTGCTGACCACTGTGTGCCAGAGGTTTCAAAGAATGTAACTCCATTTCTGCCCTTTAGGAGCTTATGGTCCCATGGAGAATTCAGTGTCCTGAAGCGTCACATGGGCCATGATGGAAATCCATATAGGTTTCAGACTGGCATTAGGGAGAGAGGGATCAGTTCTACTGATGACACTCGGCTGGGCTCTCTACCCCTGGCCTTTTTGACCCAAACATGCGTGACTATTTCCCCCCATTCTGTGTCTGTGAGTTGGAAAAGGATCACCAGGATGCTGGTGCTGTCACTGCTCCCAGCTTCTGGATTTTCTAACAGGTGACTGACAATTGTCCAAAGTCTGTCTGCCAGCTGTTTATAAGATACTCGGGGGCAGGACAGGCCCAAAGTCTGAGCTTAGTAGCCACAGTGGAGAAATAGCAGCTAGAGTAGCTACCCTCTACTGAACTTTCAACAGGTGTCGGGCACGGGTTTGGCATTTTATACATCAGGACAAACCATCCTATGGGTTAGGTGTTGTTCCGCTTCCATGGAGGGGCACTAGGCTCAGAGACAGATGGTAAATAATTTGCCTGAGGCTGCACAGCTAGTTCAGTGGGAGCCAGGATTTGAACTGGGATCTGGCTGCACTTCACCCTTTATCATCACATTTTGTGTTGCGTACATTAAAACTCCCTTGGTGGGGGCTGGCTGAGTGGTGCATTGGCTAGGAGTTGGCTTGGGACCCCAGCTCTGAGCAGCAGGGCCCGGGGTTCGGACCCCACATGAGGGCCAGGGACGCTGTGCCCTCAACAGCTAAGATGGTGAACAACAGCTCAACCTGGAGCTGGGCTGCCAGTGAGTCGGTGGCAACGGAACAGGCTGCAGTGAGCCTGGCAGTGGGCGTGAGCTTTTGTGAGCTGCCGTGAGCGGCCGTCCAATGGCCGGCGAGCAACTGCCTCACCCGGGAAGAGCGCAATGATAATACCAACATGGGCCAGTGAAGCCACGTCCTCCACAACTAGACTGAAGAACAAAAGGACAGCAACTTGTCTGTTCCCCTTCCCCGATTCCCCAATAAAATCTTNTGCTCTTTAAAACTCTTTCTTATTGAGTCGAGAAATGGCTGATTTCAGGTTTTAGGTTAGGAATTGTGCAAATGACCCTCAAACATCTCGTTATAACAGACAGCAATAAGGATATCAAAAACGACTAGGGTCAAGTTAAAAGGACTCAGGAACCAACTTGAAGAGACTTTTGCTGGCCAAAGATGGGACAATTCAAGCTAAATTCAGTAGAATAAGTTGCAATGAATTGAAACCATCAGATATATTTAAATACTTGAATTCATAATTGTCTGAGGGTGAGGGAATTCCCGCAGGCAGGGAGTGCCCACGCCTTTGGGAGCTGGAAGAAGATAACACGGAGCAGCAGGCAGACTAGACAGACTTTTTTCTTGTGTTCTCTAGGTACCACTTGCCTGATACAATGGCTGGGTTTTCTACTATACAGAGACAAAAGTGGCACACAGCCAAGGCAGTTATATAAGCATGTACATAAACAGGGTGAAGGGTGCCTGCACTACATCCCACCCACTCCACCCGGTGGGTTGTAGTTCTGCCGGGATTTCCAGGTGAGGGAGCCTGATCTACTTTTTCTTCCCTACAATAATGATAATAAAAAAAATTGAATCAATCACCTTTGAGAGATGATAGGGAACCAATTCATTATCTTGAAAACTGGTAAATAAAAGGGAAAAAAAATCAAGCACGTATCCTGTCTTGCCTATTTGAATAGTACCTCTGAATTTCAAATACTACATAGAGGAAGCATCTCTTTATAAAATAATTCCAACTAATAGATGAAAAAAATGATACAATTAGAATGCCACCATTTTGCAATCCTCACAGGTGTTTAAAAACTGTAAAAGAGCCGGCCAAGTGGCATGTTGGTTAAGAGTTGGCTTGGGAGCGCCAGCTCTGTGCAGCAGGGCCCAGGTTCTGATCCCACATTACCGCTGTGCCCTCTTCAGCTAAGATGGTGA
>NW_017731488.1:582405-586185 GCF_001890085.2 Hipposideros armiger
TGTGTGTGTGTGTGTGTGTGTGTGTGTGTGTGTGTGTGTGTGTGTGTAACAACAGCAGAGTCTCAGACACCATTGGCGGGATCTGAGCATGTTCTCTGTGCCAGGTTATAAGCCAAGCACTTTCACACATTATCTGCTTTAATTCCCCCCCGAGTATCCAGTGGGTCCGTCCTGTAATTGTCTGCATTCTTGACTCCTCCAGAGCTTAACGGGCTTGTTCAGGGGAAGCTAGTCTCCCCCAACGCCAAAGCCTGTGGTTGGTTACCCAGTCACATGAACAGTAATCGCTTCCAAATAATGGAACCAGCTTCACCGCAGAATGGTGTACAGTCACTAAGAAGAACGTTGAGGAGGCATATGTTGAGTAGTGACTTGGGGATGCGTACAATCCACTCAGTAGCAGAAAAGCAAGTACTATCAAAATATGGGCCCATTAAAAAATGTGTGTCTATAGGAATAACCGATTTGGGAGGATATACAACAAAATGTTAGTGGTTGTAATCTATTTCTGGGTGGTGAGAATTTATATATTTTTAAGTTTCTTCTTTCTGTTCACGTTTAGTTTCTAAGTTTTCCAATAACTTGTGTATTGCTTTTCCAACAAGAAAAGCTGCTTTTAGTCTAGAAATAATCATAGCTCTCCTTTATGAAATATGTCCTTTTCTGTCCTGGCACAACTCTTCAAAGAGGTATTATTGCCTCCTCTTTACAGATGAGGAAACATTGTGAGAACCCAGAGGGCCTATGCAAGTGTGGGAATCTGGATTCAGTTCCAGGGTTCTCTGATTCCATGGCCACACAGCCTCTGGGTAACTGCTTTGTTTGCTCTCTTGGTTTTAGTGATGGGCCGGGTGACCACGGGTCAATTGTGACCAAGCCAATGAACTAGGACCAGAGGAGTAGCAGAGAGAATCCTTGGTTGCAGATGCTGGTGCTCAGCTTGGATCCTAGCAGTTCTTGGGAGAGAGGATGCATTTTCCTAGAACTTGGTGGATCCTAAAGTTGCCCTGAGATTGGCCCTGGGTGCAAACATTCAGAAATTTCAGGATAGTTCTAGGATTTGCATCATGCCTTCAGCTCAATTGGTGCTTCTGAACAGGGGCTCACAGTGGCCATGGTTGGATCTAAAAGGCACGGAAGATGTAAGGGGCCTCATGCGGGAGGCACACTTAAGTATCTTGGAATCTCCTCTGAAACTGTGACTTCGTAATAGAATAAAATAATCAGGGCCAGCTGGCTGAGTGGCTCGTTGGTTAAGAGTTGGCTTGGGAGCGTGAGCTCTGAGCAGCAGGGCCGCTGGTTCGATTCCCACATGGGCCAGTGACACTGCACCCTCTATTGCTAAGATGGTGAACAACAGCTGGACCTGGAACTGGACTGCCGTGAGTCGCTGGTGATGGCGTATGCTGTAGTGGGGCTGCAGTGGGCTGCCATAAGCTACCGTGAGCAGCCAGCAGCTGGCGTGAGCTGCCGTGAGTGGCCGTCCAATGGCTGGCAACTGATCTGCCTTAGCCAGAAAGAGTGCAGTGATCAAAATACTAACATGAGCCAGTGAAGCAACGTCCTCCATAACTAGACTGAAGAACAAAAGGACAGCAACTTGGCTGTTCCCCTTCCCTGATTCCCCAATGCTGTTCTCTCCCCCAATTCCTCAATGAAAATCTT
The DNA here is from genome assembly GCF_001890085.2 of Hipposideros armiger. NCBI lineage: Eukaryota > Metazoa > Chordata > Mammalia > Chiroptera > Hipposideridae > Hipposideros > Hipposideros armiger. The sequence continues at coordinate 584,071 of NW_017731488.1, forward strand.
TAAAAAAATAAATAAATAAAATAAAAAATAGTCTTTCTGATTCCATCTTGCTTGAACCTGCCCAGTTCCCATAACATGTTGGATAGCAATTTTTGCTTAGTCTTGCACACGGGTATGCTAATCATTAAAGAGATCTAACCTGTAGCCTAGGAATTACTGAAACAACCTCCCTGCTCGAAGCTACTTCCCTAAGGTGATGAGAAAGGTATTTACAAAAATAATGATTGTTTATCAAAAGATTTATAGGCACCTCTTGTCTGGGACCATGGCAACCGGTTTGTTGGCCAAAAGCAAAGAAGTCTCACCATCCCCCTCGAATCCTTGCTGATGTCAAGATGTCTGTGGTCATCAATCACTCCTTAACCTCAAGCCTCTCCCATTTTCCCCCTGCCCCTGCTATAAAAGAAGCCTGAATTCTCTACTTTCTCAAGATGATTCTTTAGGACATGAGTCCGCCATCTTCTCAGCTTGCTGGCTTTCCGAATTAAAGTCACTTTCTTTGCCCCAACTCCCTGTTACTCAACTTACTGGCAATTGTGTGGTGAGCAGTACAAGCTTTCACTCGATTACAACTTCATCCGACCAAATGCAGCTTTTTGAGACCCAGAATCCCTCTGAACTGGGAGCAGTCCTGCAGTGGGGACAGAGATGTCTTCATGTGCCACCTGCTCCACCCACTCTACTTGTGTGATGTTAGTCTGAATCCGGCACCCGCTCTTTTTGATAAAATCTGCCACATGTATGTTCTCCCCTGCTCCCTTTCCTTCTACCCCATAATTTCAAGGAAGGAGATTGTGTGTCTGGATGCCTTGGTGCATCAATATAAGAGGACATTTTGTGACCACAAATGTGGGCAAGTTGCATCTCTCAAAACCTTAAAAAAAAAAAAAGCCATCTTGGATGCAGTTCAGAAAATCTCAGCCAGTTACTACAACCTAGGCTCTACATAGGGTCTCAGTGTGCTGTTTCAGTTTCTTTCTGGTATCTCAAATATTGCTAATAAGTCCATTTTGGAACAAAATGGGCGTATCTCTATTGAGATCGCTTTATCTAATACATCATTCAATAGCATTGATATTTATTGAGTCTTTGTGATACAACAGGCACTACAGTAATTTACTACAGTATTTAATTCTCCCGACAACCCCATGAGGTGGATATTTATGTCCACTTTTAACAAGTGAAACTCTGAGAGGTCACGTTGCTTGCCTAAGGTCACACAGCTAATTAGTGTCAGGGCTGGGTTTTGGACCTCCGTTTGGATGTCTTCAAAGCCTGTGGGTTTAAAACTTCTGCTACTCAGACTCCAGATGGTTAAGGTCAGACAAAAATAAAATTCCCCAGTCTCTTTCACTTCCTGATTTGCAAAGATCACAGCATGAAACTTTCACGAGCAGCAAGGTGGGCGCTGCAGTGCCAGCCTCCTCTTCACACTGGATTATTCGGTGGGTACAGTGGTGCTGGTACATGTTTCTCAGGGAGCCTTTCTTCACCCTGATTTTGATTTGTTTCCAATGCCCATATAAGTCTCCTTTGGTAGTACTTGTCACTATTTCATAGAAATAATTTTTGTGCCTTTAATATCTCTCTTTCCTGGATACACCCTCAGGGCCCGGCATATAGGAGGTACTCAATTAAGAGTGAGCAATAGACCTTCCATGTCTGGGGCTCAGTTGAACACAATTCCAGATGCCCAAAACAACTTAGCCTCACTCCTGACTCTTAGCTGGCACGTGGTAGCCACTCACTAAATGTGTACTGAGCTGAACTTGGCATGTGCATAATGAAAAGACCTCATCATCTCTTCTGAAAGCATGACCTCACAGTCTTACCTCCCTCTACAGATAGGATTTTACAGTTACACCCTTGCCATTGACCCTGAGAATAAATAACATGTAAAAACCACATTACCGTATGAGGATTCACAGGCTCTCCCTTTCCTGCCTGGGTCAGCTAAGAGTCCAGTAACATTGGATCAATGGACATTGGAAAAATCAGGAAAGGAGAAAAAAGTTAAGAGCCAGCTGGGGTTTGGGCATTAGAAAAAAGCAAGTTTATGAGATGTAAGAAGAGAGAGGTGAAAAAAATAGATTTCATTTTTTTTTAAAGATTTTA
>NW_017731488.1:587695-598877 GCF_001890085.2 Hipposideros armiger
AAAAGTCTAAACATTTTAAGTGGTTTGAAAGGTTTGTTGTTTTGAATGCTGTTTTTCTTCTTGCTGTTGAATGCAATTCTGGGGGTAGGCAGGCCCCAATACAACAAGAAGGCCCACTTTGATATGGCAATGGTATTTAAGACTTCATTAGTGGCAAGGGCAGAAACCCAAAACTGGTTTAAGCAAAAAACGAATTCTGCAGGCTCAAAAGATTGGAAATTCAACAGTGGGTGTGGCTATGAACCAGTTCTAGCAGAAAAAGATTCTGATTGGTCTGCCTTGGGTCACATGCCATTCTTTGAACCAATCAGTGTTGTCAGGAAGATTGGGATACTCTAATTGGCCAGTGTGGGTAGTATGTTCTCCCCTGAAGTGGGAGGGGTGAGTGAAGCACTCGGATTGGCAGTCCTTCCAACCATGTGGTGTGGAGGAAGGGTGGCTCCCCAAAGAATGGATGCTATTGAGACAAACGGCACATACCCACTACAGAGGGTTACATATGAGGAGCCCTCAGAGATCATCCATACCAACTTCCTACCCTGAAAGTCTTCCCTCGTCAACATCCTGGAGAGATGGGCATCCAGATGCTGCTTGGAATCTTGCAGTGATGAGCTCTCACTACCCTTTGGGGATGCCAATTCTGTTTCTGAACAGTTCCAGTTAGGAACATCTCCCTTAAGTTGACCTATGCGTACTTTCTTGTAACTTCCCCCAATCATCTTGCTCTTTATTTGGGGGGCTTCAGAATAAAATAAGGCCTTCCTCTCCATGTCAAATGTTAAGGTCTCTGGAGCCTTCTTATCCGATGGTGTAGAGGTGACAGCCAGTTTCTTGGGGATAAACACACCAGCCTGGAAATTAAGAGGCCTGAGCTCCAGGCCTCATTCTGTCTTTCATGCAGAATAGTGGCTACCCTCAGAGCAGGTGTACACTGTTCCCATTTTACAGATGAGGACACTGTGTCCTCACACATTCCTATGTCGAAATCCTAACCCCCAAAGTGATGACATTTTGAGGTGGGGCCTTTGGGAGGGTAATAAGGTCATGAGGGTGGAGCCCTCATGAACGGGATTGGTGCCCTTATAAGAAAAGACACAAGAGATTATTTTTCTTTCGGGTATGTGGGAATACAAGGAGAAGATGCCTACTATCTGCAAACTGGGAAGGGGGCTCTCAGCAGGAACAGGATCAGCTGCCACCTTGATCTTGGACTTTCCTGTCTCCCAAACCATGAGAAATAAATGTTTAAGCCATCCAGTCTATGGTATTCTGTTATAGCAGCCTGAACTGACTAAGACAGATACTGAAGTAAAGGGACATGTGAAAGGTCACACGATTGGAAATGGGGAAGCTGGAATTTGCATCCAGGACCACATAATTCCAAAGCTTCCATTCTTTATCCCTCTATGGCAGCGGTTCTCAACCTGTGGGTCACGACCCCTTTGGGGGTCGAACGACCCTTTCACAGGGGTCACCTAAGACCATCGGAAAACAAAAAGATATTTACATTACNGACAGGAAAGCTATTGAGTTTGACAGTGAAACAGGGAGACAGAGGAACCCCTCCGTCCCTCTTCCCACACTTTCCCTCATCAGCTATAAAACACCCACTGCTGGGGTGGCATCAGGGGCTGGGGCATCCCTGAACTAACCTAGGTGGGTGCACAGCCCTGCGCCAACTACCCAGCCCACAGTCTCAGTCTTCTCTGTTTTGTGTCTTGCCTCTGCCTTCCTTCTTGGGCAAATTCCCTTAATTTCTCTGAGCCTCAGTCTCCCCACCTGAAAAGGGAGAAAAACAACTATATCATAAGATGGTTGGGTTGTGAAACTTAAATAGGATAATGTGCTGCCCAGAACAAAGAAGTTTTCAATAAAAGTTGGCCTTTAATATAATTATTAGATTATGGCCAAGAATCCTTCTAGCTCTTAAATTGTGAGTCTAAGACTAGGAAGATATCCTGGGGACAATTTCAGGACGATCTCTCCCTGGATTGGTTGGGACTTGGTGGTTGGGTCCTATCTCAAGTTATTCTGTACCCTGCTACCTTCTTTACCAGTGAGGGCTCAGCAAAAAGGTGGTTTGATAGAATAACAGCAGGGCTCAAGCTAAACCAGAGCTCCTCTGACACTTGCAGCTGAAGGAAGTGGAGAGGACTGCGGGGGCGGGCAGGGCACTTCTGTAAGACTTCACCTACCAGAGGGGGTCAAGCTGGTATTAATGCGGAAGACAGTGCTTTTTAGGAGACCTTGAAAAGCATTTTATAAATAAATGCAGCTGCTTTTTAAACTGCCACTGTCTCTTTTTTCCTGTTCACCTGAAGCCGAACTGGCATTAAGAAACTGGATCAGTTTCCCGGAAAGGAATTTCCAAAGACTTTAGTTTTGGAAGAAGAAAACTGGCGGCGGGTGGGCAAGGCGATTTCTCACTACGCTACAGTGGCTGCCGCAAGGCTCGGCCTACCTCCCTCCCTGCTCGGAGCTTTGGGTCCGAGGGTGGGCGCGGCCGGGCTGGGGCACCCCGCAGCCCCCCACTCTCTCCGCGTCCTTACCTGGAACGGACTGCAGTAGTAACAGAAACAGCAGGGCCCGGCGCCGGAGCCCAGTCATGACGGCCCTTCGTGAGCCTGCCTGGCGGAGCCAGGTCCCGCCTCCTGACACACCAGCCAGCAGGTGACGCCACCCGCCGCAAATGGGAGGCGGAGCCGCGGGCCCCGCCACTCGTCTCTCCAGTGCTTCCACTGGGTTTATTCTGCCCAATCCGGGTGANTGACTTAACAGCAAAGGTATAGTATTTGTGAGGTGTTTTCTGCTTCCGGATACAGTTCTTTCTTTAGAAAGCTCTCTTGTGGTCTGTCCTCCAAGCCAGGCCCCTGTTACTAATGTCTGGATGCTACAGGCAGAGGGGCCACAACGAAACAGGAAGAGCACAAGCTTTGGGGTCAGACTGGCTCCCTCACTAGCTTCCTCAGGCTCATCACAGCACCTCTCTGAGCTGTTTCCTCACCTCTAAAATGGGAGAAAGATAGTGCCTGCCTGGTGATACTGGGAGGAAGAAGTGAAATATTCATGCCAGGCCCTTAGCACTCAGTCTGCATACCAGGTGGTTCCTGACTACACGGCAGTTCCCTCCCCTTCCTGCTTCCTCCTCCTCACCAATTCTAGATCCATCCCTCTGAGTACCGGCTTTCATCTTCCTCTCCTACTAAAAAACTTCAGCTGGTCCCCATCAATGTGCAAAGATGGTGAATCTGCTTCCATTTTCAGATTCTTCTGGATGAGTAGTGGCTGCCTGGGCTGCCAAGGTGAGAAGGACCCCAAAGCTTTATGAAGGCTCCGTGGGGAAAAGGGTGATCATCTAGTGACACGTAACACAGGCCCTGCAGGAGACCCATTTGCCCTCCCTTATCTGCTGGAACAACTCCAGGCACCAAATCCAGGTCCTCAGGAATTCCATCGTTGGGACCTCATAGCTCCACCCTGCTTTTACGTTTCTCAAAGACCCACCCCCCACCGCTGGCAGGCCTATCGCCTGTGCGCTCTTCTCTGTGCAACATCATTCCCATCGCCAGCCCTTTATCAAATGCCCTCTCCAAACACCNAGCTGAGCCATCCTGCCACCTGTTGGCAGCTCAGCAACAGCTCAGCTCAGGTGCAGTGTCACTGGCCCATGTGGGAATCGAACCGGTGGCCCTGTTACTCAGAGCTCACGCTCTTAAGCCAACTCTTAACCAACTGAGCCACTTGGCCAGCCTCCCCAGTCATATTTGAAGGGAACCGAAAGGAACAGGCTGAGTCTTATAGGTTTTCTAGTTACAATAATTCCATTTATTGAGCACCTACTATGTACTAACTGTGCTTACTACTTTATCTCATCTAATTCTTACAGCCATTCTATAAGGTATCAATACTGATGCTTTGCAAATGGGAAACTGAGGTTCAGAGAGGTTAAGAAATGGAGTTCATATGGTGCAGCTGCTCTAGAAAACAGGTTGGTGGTTCCTCAAAAAGTTAGACATAGAGCTACATATGACCCAACCATTCCACTCCTAGGTAAGTACCCAAGAGAACTGAAAACATATCTACCCTGTACTGAATGTTCCTAACATCATTCATCACAGCTAAAAAGTAGAAGTAGCCTAACTTTCCATCAACTGATGAATGGATGAACAAAATATGGTATATCCACACAATAGAATGCTATTCAGCAATAAAAGGAATGAAATACTGACACATGCTACAACATGGATGAACTTTGAAAACATTATGCTAAGTGAAAGGGGCCAGAAACAAAAGGCCACATATTGTATTATTCCGTTTATAGGAAATATCCAGAATAGGCAAATCTATAGACTAAGTATATTGTGGTTGCCAGGGGCTGGAGTAAGGGAACAGAATGGAGGAGTGACTGCTCGTGGGTATGGGTTTTCTTTTCCAGGTGATGAAAGTATTCTGGAATTAGATAGTGATGATGGTTGCATAACTTTGTGACTATATTAAACACTGTATACTTCAAAAAAGTGAATTTTGTGGTAAGTGAATTACATCTCAATTTAGGAGGGTTGAGAGGAAATTCCTAAGGGCACAATGAGAAAGGTGGAACTGGAATTTTTGGGAAAAGGTTTTTCCAACTCTTTTCCTGTGAACGCTGGGGCAGAGCAACATGAAAAGAACTCACCAGGATCACCAACCTTGGCTCAGCCCTTAACCTTGGGCAAGCCCCTCCTTTTTCGATTAGGGCTTCAGCATCCCCTGCTGCTCCCTCTGGGCTCTGACAGGAAGAGGACCTTTAGGATGGAGGTGTAGGAGCAAGGGGGCAGGGAGTCCCGAGGGAGAGGAGGGGCAGGGTCTCTGTTATCTGAGAACCCACTCTCCTTTTCCAGTAAAAACAGCCCGGCCCTTTCCAAACCTGACTTTATCAGCATCTTTCAGGCCTGGGAAAGCCCCCAGGCACTTGACTGTGATTCCCAGGTGTGTTGGCCTCTGGGCGTGCAGGGACAAACGCGGCCTGCCAAGACCAGGCCTGGGCCCGTGAGGCCCGCCAGCTACTTCTGGGAAAGCGGAGAGGGTGGTGCGGGGACCTGCGACCCGGAGCCACACAACTCTGCGCTGGAGCCCCTGCTCCCATCCAGATTCTTCCATCTCAGTGAGGTCTCGGTTCCTGTCCGCCTGTCCTTGTCCTTGTGGGCCTGTGTGCTACATCCTTCTGAGGGTCTCTTTGTTCCCTCCCTCCCTTCTTTCTCTATTTTTTTTTAATAATTAGCACAGATTCACCATTCCCCCATTCCTTCTCCTGCCCCCCTACTCTGCAAGTAAGTGTTATCATTTTGGGGTGATTTTTCCAAAGCTTTTTCTGTGGACCCAGAGAAAATATATGATACTGTATGTCTCTGTGTATGGTTCTCATATAAATTGTTCCATACAATTGTTATCATTCTGCAACCTGCTTCTGGTATTTTCCCCTCAAAACTTTGTGGAGAACTTTCCACATTAGTACATACATGGAGGCTGTATTTTTTCACTGCTTGAAGTATCCCACAGTTCAGATATGCCATATTTTATTTAACCGTTTTCAAGTTGATGGGGATTTAAATGCTTTAAATTTTTCAGGATGACATAATGCCTCAATGGTCGCCTTTGGACACCACGTACACTGAGCTGAGTGTGTTTTTGGGGCAGACAATACGGAGAGGTGGATCTGCTGGGTTTTCGGGTGTGTGCATTTAAAAATGAACAGATATTGCAAATTGCTCTCTACAGTAGCTGAACCAATTGAATCCCCACCAGTAGTACCCATGAGACTATCCTCTTCCCAACATTCTTAGCAACTTTTGATCTTATCAAACTTAAAACTTTTTGCCAATAGCACTTTCTCACTGTAGTACTAATTTGCAGGGAGTTGTCTAGAAGTTTAGGTTGCTGGTGTGGGGGGAAAACTCAGGAATTGGGGGGTAGGTGGTCTGAACACTAGAACCACTCTGTCACCAGCTGCTGTGTGGCCTTGGGCTAATCCAGTCACCTCTCTGGTCCTGGGCATACTCATATATATGATCTCTGCATCCTGTATTTCTTTCTCTCTCTGTCTTGAGAATTCTCAGTCATGAGTTTTCTTTTGGGTTCCCTGTTTTCTTGTCTCTGATATTTAAGGTTTCTTGGTCCCTGAGGCATTCTTTCTGTCTCCTCCATCTCCTGCCAGGACTCTGAAATGTTTGGGTGAGTCACCATGGCCAGAAGCTCCCCACTAGAATGCACGTATGTTCTGTCCAGTGGACAAATCCTCAACTCACCCATTGCTCACTGAATAGTATCCCAAGGGGAGCAGGACACCAGATGGAAAAGATTTTATTATTTTTTTTTCCTTTATAAAACTTTAGAAAAGGAGTGTGTGCTCAGTATAGAAAATTGGGAACGTATAGAAAATTATAAAGAAATAAAAATGAAACATAATCCCACTCCCCAGAGAGATTCATTGCTGCCATTTGCGTGTCTGTCTTTGATAATTATGTAAAGAGACAGTATATTTATATACATTTTTGTACTATTTTTTCACTCAGCATTATATCATGAGTGTGTCATTTAAAACCATTTTTGAAATCTCGATTTTTTAAATGACTGCTTTCAGGAAAGCTGTGCCAATTTGGGTTCCTGGAAGGTGTGAATGGGTAAGCTTTGAAAGGAGTCGCATGGCCCTCAGCTACCTAGGCACACTTTGGTTTCTAAGGGATGGAAGACCCCTGTCAGGAGGGAGCTTCTCTGAGAAGGTGGTCACAGAGTCTCCAGGCACCACCTTCACCCTTAGAGTCCACGCCCCTCCTCCAAAATCTTTCTTAAATAACCTGTTGCATTTCATAAAAGTGAGCACCAGAGGGCATCACACACCAAAGGAAAGTGACAGTGACTATGAGAAGGTACATTGGATGAAGACATTCCCTGGCCACTCCAACGCAGAGAGAAGACAATCTCTCCTGGCTCCCTTGACATCTTCCTTACCTGACCTCCTGCAGCCTCTGGGTGGGAGTGGGGAACCCTCAGATGGGCCCACGGGAAGCTCTGGGAATCAGGGGACATGTCTGGGATGGCCAAGGCAGGGTACAGCATCATGGCAAGAGCCCTGGACGGCAGCTTGCCTGTTGTGTTTTGGGACCAATTACATCACTGTTCGGAGCCTCAGTTTTTCTCATCCGTCAAATGGGAGGATGACAATTCCCTGCCCTTCTTTACCGCGCGCGCGCGCGTGCGCGCGCGCGTGCGTGCGTGCGTGTGTGTGTGTGTGTGTGTGTAACTTATGCAAAAGTACTTTGAAAACCACGAAGATCTATGGACTCTGCCTGCAGTGTGGAGGCTAGAATGTAGAGGGTAGGGGTGCATGGAATAGCAGGGCTGGTGAGGTGGCTGCTACGTCAGTCCAGAGACGATGATGGTGATGGCAGCTGTGGCGATGATGAGCAATAGTTGGATTCTGGATATATTTTGAAGGTAGGACAAATGAGATTTGTTGAAAGATTCCATGTGGGGTGTGAGAGAAAGGGGACGGGGTCAAGGATGATAAGGCTTTTTGCTTGAGCAAACAGAGACCAGTGATGTCTTGTGCTTTGGATGGGGAAGATGTCAGGAGGATGGCTTCTGGAGGTGCTGTTATTTGGATGTGAAAAGGTGGAGGTGCCTCGTAGGTCACTGAGTTAGTGAGTGAAAACCAAGGTCAGAGGATTGAGCCTTGCTGACTTTCTCAGTGTCCTGTAAAGCACACACTAGATGGTAGTTTGGACCAGATCACAGATGAAAATATACCTGACATACACGCTACAACATCCCTCCCAGTACCCCTGGAAGACATCATTAATTTATCATGGCACTCAGAATCCTTCTCAAGCTGAACTTCAAGGTAGCCACTGCCAACGAAGTGGAGATGATACAAAGATGAAAGTCTGTATCATCCTTGGATTTGATGGGCGGCCCAAGAATGTAGTTAAAATCCTGGGCTTTTGAGAGACCTGAGTGGAAAGCTAATCTTGCTACAAATTAACTTGAGACCTCAGAAAAAAAATAATTCATCCTCCTTGTCTCAGTTTCCTCATTTGAAAAATGGGGTTAGTGATAGTTCCTATTTCATAGGGATGCTGTGAAGATTAAATGAGATACTCCAGAAAAAGTACTTAGCACAGTGCCTAGGACATAGTAAGCTCCTAATCAATAAAAGCAGCAGCAGCAGCAGTAATAGCTGTTGAATTGTGTTATTCTAGCTGAACATTCTAGAACATACCCCTCACTTGCTGTTTCTGACAGAAATATTGTAATGCTGGGGCTGTCCAGCAGGAGGCACTGTTGACATTTGCATGTCTATGGCCTACCGAGATTCCGAAAGTAAGGAGCAGTTTCCCTGGAGTAGTGAGTGACCTATAATTGTCCTGTCCGCCACTTAGGCCCTTTTTTCTTGGTACAATAAACCGAGCTTGGCTCCTCCCAAAGAGTGTCTCAGCTTTCTTCGCTGGGTCTGGTCCCATCTTCTCAGATATGGTTCCTGGCCTTTTTCTGCTTATAGACTTAACCAAGCATCCCATGCCCCCAGCCAACCTCTCCTTTTCCCAGCCCCCAGCTGCTGCTGATTTCATCACAGTGAGCAGGCACATGCTGGCGGCCTTCCTCTGGCACACTGTCACCATTTGAAATATGTGTCCTGCGTGGCATTGTCTCTCTTCCCCCTCGACTCTGTAGAAGCTCTTTTCCCAATTTCTTCTCTTCAGAGCAGGAAGAGATGGAGGTGTCCCGTCCCATGGGGCAGACAGAACAAAAGGAAAGCACATGTTTTAGAACATGCCCAGGCTCAGGTCATGGGCAAACTAAGGGAAACCAGAACCCGGGTCTCCCAGCCTCAGGCATGGGTGAGTCACCTGCCACACAGACCTCATTCATCTTCAGACTTGGATGTTCACTCGACATTTACTGAGCACCTGCAATATTCCAGGCACTGTGCCCAGCGCTGCGCTAGACTGAGATGGAGGAAGACCTTGTGCTGGGCCTCACGGAACACTTCCCCGGAGCAGGAGATAGCACTCAAATGGGCGATGAGAGTGCAGAGCAAATGTGCTACGACGGAAGGATGGAGAACCAGGATGCTGGTCAGGGGCTGATTTCTGAATGCCTGCGGTAACCCTCGAAACCACAGCCTCACGGAAGCCCTTGTCTTTTTTGAAAGGTCCATCTTGGGTCCAGCTTTCCCTACACCCCACATCCAACATAGATGACTCCTCAGCCTTCATATCCCTTTCTTGAGCAAACATCATCTTTTCCCTGCCTCCCCCAGCACCCCCCTCCCCTCCCTGCTGCATAGAATAAGATGGCCTCATGGGAAAGCCCTAGGAGCGGGCCGGTCCGTGTCTGAACCAACTCCTTTCTTTTCCCACCCCTCCTGCTCCACTGCCCCCTTCCATGGGCCCCTCCCTCCATTCCCCCTCTTGGTTTGGCATCCAAGGCCTACAGGCTATCTGTCTCCAACCTTTACCACTCTCCACTCGCAATCCTGGTTTTATACGCAGGAGATGCCAGGACTTATCGCCTGATAAACGACAATGTGCTTTTGCCACCCTTCCTCCCTCCTGTATATGAAATCTGCAATCTGTGGCATGCGTTGGTCGCACAGAATGCCACCAGTAGGTCATCAGCTGTCACTGTGAAAAAACAAGAAAAAGAAAAAGAAAAGCAGGCTGCTTCTCGGGGCTCTGGCACCCCAAACCACAATCACACACCTGGTCATTTTCCGTGGAAGGTGACGTGGGGTCAGTCCACACACTGGCCCAGGAATGTCACATGAGTCAGTTGAGGTGGGTAGTAGTTATGATTTAGGTTGATAAAAAATAATCTCTTTTTTACCTTCACAGAAAAAGCAACCCACATTAGCTGTAGAAAAATTAGGAATTAGAAATTTTAGATATAACAAACAAAAAGCAAAGATATCCCTGTCACCCCACCATCTAGAAACAGTCACTGGGAGGGGACACCAGACCACACACCTTTCTTATTTCTGTTACAGAGGAGCTCATACTGCATGTATGTTTCAGAACCTGCCTTTTTATTAAACAATATATTGCGAGTAAAAATATCTAACTCTTACCGAGACTTGCTCTGTGCCAGGCACTGTGCCAAGCGCTTTGCATGCAAGATCTCATCGTAGTCAACCCTATGAGGTTGATTACTTACTGTCCCCATTTTACAGATAAGGAAGTCAAAGATCAGTGCTCTCTCAACGCTAAGAGGTGGTAAGGAGCAGGCAGAGCCCTGGGCAGGGAGGCGGGAGGCTGGGCTCCAGCTCATCTTCTCCATCATCTGGGAAATTGGGGGCCTGGGCAGGAAAGACCTTCTTCACAGGGGGCCTACAGACCCCTTCCCCTCCTACAGAGGCCACTTTATTTGAGGCCTCAATTCATCCCTGATCTCAGGCTTGGCAATGGTCACTAATGCTTGCTGAGCCGAGTGCCAGGCTGTTCTAAGCGCTGCATTTAACCCTCCCAGCAGCCCTAACAGGGTAGGGGGTACTTCTATCTGTCTTCACAGGTGAGGAAACTGAGGCACGGAGAGCTAAAGTAACTTGCCCAATGTCACTTCCTTAGTCAGGGGCAGAGGCAAGATTTCAGGCCCAACTCATGCAGCCCCACAGCCTGTGTTAACAGTAACCAGCAGCGCTCCCCCACACAATGGTTTTCTACCCACAGTAAGAAAAACACATTTTATGTCCTGACTCAACGAGCACACATATATCTAATTAACTGGAATAAAAGCTTCATGAGCTAAAAGCATACCTGCACTACACGAGAAGCTCTCTAATATTGCTTCTTCTAGTCCATTTTTTAAAAATTCTGGCTTTCAATTCTCTTAGTTTGAAAATCATTGCTTTGCTCTTTCCTCTCTGCCCCATTGAAGCCCTTTTAAATAAATGGGTTCAGTCTTTCTCTTTTGGTCCTAGGAAATAGGCAGCACAGGCGCTGTGACCCCATTTCAGAGGGGAGGGGCCTGAGGACCAGAGAGAGGGGTAGGGCAGGTCCTGCTGGGGTCACCCAGAGAGCACTGGGATTTCGATCCAGAGACAGGCCGAGGGCAGACCCCGTCGAGGGCAGACCCGGGCACAGCTGGCCTTCTCTGAAGGAAGCTCTAGTCACCACAGCGTCTTTTTTTTTTTTTTTTAGCTGAGCCA
>NW_017731488.1:598952-649256 GCF_001890085.2 Hipposideros armiger
GCTCAGCGGCTGCTCAGCGGCTGCTCAGCTCAGGCCGGGACTCAAACCACTGTTGCTCAGAGCTCAAACCCTTGAGCGAGCTCTTAACCAACTGAGCCACTCAGCCGGCCCTTACCACGGCGTCTGTATTGGGCATCTACTCTTTGCAGGGTGTCACATAACTACCAGCACAAGGTTTAAGTCAGTTAAGCTTTGTAGCAACCTAGGCAGTGGGAAGCTAGGAACCCCTTGTTACAGCTGAGGCAGCTCAGACTCGTGACTTGGCCAAGGCCACACAGCCACACATAAGAAGCCAGGTCCCGGTCTCCACTGTGTTCACAGAACCAATCTTGGGACCTGAAACATAACAGGTGCTCAGTAAACATGCCTGACCCCAAAACCCTCTCTCTTGGCCATTGCTTTGCGATTTCCTTATTAGTTCCCCTGCTGGGAAGCACGGGTAGGAGGGTGAGGGGGTGGAGGGGGAGAGGCTGGAGCAGGAAAGGTTCCAGGGTAGTTCAAGGCTTGCTGGGGTTCCCCCTGGGGGAGGGTCCCCAGCGTGAGTACTCTTTGCTGAGTTTCGGTTCCAGGTCCCTGCATGCTCCAAGGGCCCTGCCCAGTCAGCTGAGAGGGAGGGAGGGAGGGATAGACCACTCCCCTGGGCTGGGGTGGAGGAGCCTAGTTGGCGCCTGTGCTCAGCAGGCCTCTCCCACCCCTTGCCGCTCCCCTGCTCACCTCTCACTCTTGTCGGGCTCTGGGGCCTTGGGGGGGGGGGCAGAGAACTCCAGTCCTACTTCCAGCATAAATGAGATTCCCACAACTGGGTCTCCCTCCCTCAGCTCCTGGCACCTGATTCCTGCACCTTTCCACTGGGGAAGTGCTTGGGGGTGAGGATTTTAACCCCAGGGTTGAGGTCATGCTTCTCCAGGTGGAGAGGAACAGACACAGGGCCTTACAGCCTCTGTTTTTTTCAGGCTGTGCTGTTGCCCCTGGTCCAGAGGAGGGGCGGAGAGGACCCTGCAGTCCTAAAGCTAGTTTCCCTTCCCTGAGCAGGAAGGGGTCTGACCCCACCCCCCCACCCCACCCCCAAGCAGGAAGGAAAAAGCTGACTCAGGAGATGGTTCTGGCACTGGGAGGGGAGGAGGGGAAGGAAGGAGGGCTGTGCGCCAAGGCAGAGGGCCAACAGCTGGCTTTGACAGGGCGCTGCATGGTTTGGAAGGTGCCAAGTGTTCCAGGGGTGTGGCATTTTCACCTCCACCCTCCTCCCTGCCCATTTGGGCCCCACCCCTCCTAAAAAGCTGGCTCAATACTCCCTTCCTCCAGGAAGCCTTCCTGGTTTGACCCACCCTACACTGTCCGACATCACTTTTCATTCTCTGGGAAGGAAGGAGGTGAGATTAAGACCAAGCATGGTGTAAACTCACACATCGCAGAACTGAGCTTACACTTCGCAGGAGGCTCGGCCCTTTCTTCCAACCCATGCTCAAAGGTTGGGCTTCTCTTTGGAAATGGCCCTCAGAACCAGCTTTCAGGTGATACTCTCTCTCTCTCTCTCTCTCTCTCTCTCTCATTCCTTGGTCATCCTGTCTTGTTTGGGTCCAGGAACGTAGGTGTTTCCAACATGAATTCTGGAGGATGCCCATCAATGTTCACCCATCCCCCTGACTCTCCCACCAGAACAAGGGAGTCCTATGGTCACATAGATTTGGGACCATGGGATTTAGAGGTTAAACAACATGAATCCAATTTCTGGACTTCAGGCTTTCTCAGGTCCTTTAATAGTTAGGGCACACTGTGAATCTCCAAGCATCTACAATTTCCCAAATTTACTTGACCTCAGAATTTTTTTTTTCTATAGCGAAACATCACTGTTCCCTGGGCATTAAATGCCAGCAGATTTCCATCCACATACATTTGCAAATGTCTTCAGAGTAGCTTGATACTGCACATGCTTCCATGTAAACTATTGGGGAAAGGGGAAAAACGAATTCCTGTCGATCTCTCTGATCTCATCTACATTCTCTGCCTTACTTCCTGACTCTAGGTTTTTTTGTTTGTTTTTTCCCTTCCCTCAAACACACCAAAATGTCTCATGGGATGAGGGTTTTGCATTGCTTTTGATGTGGCAGGCTCATTTTAATCCACCAAGGCTAAGCTGAAACTCCATTTTCACTGTAGTCTTCACTGCAATCCTTTCTCAGCTTACCCAACTCATCCTTGGCCTTTCCTGTGACATTACTTTGTTGGTTTCTTCCATTGCATTTGACACAATCAAAAGCACTCAGTTTTTATTTGTTTACATGCTCACATGCTCCCTGCATTAGGATGAAAGCTGAATGTGAGCAAGAACTTTTTTATTTCTATAATGTTTCACCTGGAAAGCAGTAAGATCTTTCTTTCTTCCCCTCTTTCCTCTTCCTTCTTCGTCTCCTCTCTCCTCTCCTCTCCTCTTCTCTCTCTCCTCCCCCACCCTTCCACATGCCTCTTTATTTTTAATTTTAAAAATTTATATTTGAAACAAAAGCCAGTGTCATCAGTGCTGAAAATTTTTCTAACCCTATTTTAAAGAAATGGTGTAGTTTTATAGTTTAAATAAAAATTATAGTTTATAAAGAAACAGGTGCTTAAAACTAAACTGCAGGTGAAATTTATAACATCATAGTATGAGGTCTGACCATTAAGTTTTGCAAACTCATCCTAGAAAAAGTGCTCCATACCTCATTGCTGAATATCACTATGGTCATCTTCGAAGTACTCCCCTTAGGAAGCTATGCACCAGCTACGCCAGCGCCTAGTCCACCCTTCAAAGCAACTTTGGAGCTCTTTCTGGAATGGTCATCAGAGCTGTTGTCGTATTACCGTTGATGTCCTGAATATCATCAAAATGTCTTCCTTTCAATATTTCCTTTATCTTCGGGTAAAGCAAGAAGTCATTGGGGTCCAGACCAGGTGAGTAGGGAGGGTGTTCCAATACAGTTATTTGTTTACTGGCTAAAAACTCCCTCACAGACAGTGCTGTGTGAACTGGTACATGAACCTAGAGTGCTACCGAGCATCCTTTGGGAAATGCTGGGATGTAGAATATTCTAGAAAAGGACAGACCCAGCTTAGCAATGACTTATAAGAACAACACAACATATTTCCATGGACTGAGAGCATGATCTACGAGTATATCAGGCTTTGTGCTAAGCCTTTACATGCTAGATCTCAGGATACTCTCAAAACTATTGGTTAGATGAGTATTATTCTAGAAGGAAGGTCATTTGGTGAGTTAATTCACGATAACTTCCCACACCATCAATCCTGTATTATTTGGAGTGATATTCAAAATATTTATCATATGACAGGCACTGACCAATATATTGGAGATCTCCTGATAGGCTGAGCAGTAGCCCTTTCCTTACTGGATTGTGGGGAGATATGGAAGATTGGAAGATTTGAGGGTAGGAGCTAGGATCTCTGGGGTTTCAAGGAGGGTGGTGAGAGGCCGTTTGAGGGGCTTGGGACAGCAGCTATTTACCAACCAGATTGGACATGTTTTACTATTTTGACAACTTTGTGGATGCATTCATGCTGAGTGTAGGTCCTGACTGGACCTCAGTAAACATCTTTTCTTTTTTAAAAAATATTTATTGGGTAACAGTGTATTTTTTCCAGGACCCATCGGCTCCAAGTCAAGTTATTGTCCTTCATTCTAGTTGTGGGCAGTGCAGCCCACCATCCCATGCGGGAATCGAACTGGCAAACTTGTTGTTAAGAGCATATGCTATAACCAACTGAGCGATCCGGCTGCCCCAGTAAACATCTTTTCTGCCCACTGAGAGGAAGCAACACATTGTCACTGCCCAGGATCCCAATTTGGTTTCATTTGCAAACTGAGAAATAGCCCAGGGTGAAGATCAGAGCATGGATTTTGTAAATCCCAACTCAGACTCTGACTAGCCACATGTCTTTGAGTAAGACTCTCGCCCTCTCTGAATCTCAGTTTCTTCATCTGTAAAATGGGAATAACCATATTGTTCACCTCATAGAGCTGTTGTGGGGATTAAATGAGAAAATGCTTGTCAAGCACAGCCACTGGCCTATAGTAAGCACCCCACAAATGGCAGCTCATATCAATAAGGGAAATGGTATTTGTTATCAACAAAATTGTGGGCTCTTTTCAGCCTTTCTTTGAGGAAGACATACAGGTTTAAGGCTTTTCATCTGCAAAATCCATTTTTTTAGACATTGTCAGACTTCAATTAGAACAATGAAACTGGAACGCATTATGAAAAATGTAAAGGTGAGCAGCTTTGAATTACTGTCAAATTGGTTTCTGCAACATGTTACCCTATGCTGGTGCCTCATGAACTCATACTATAATATCTGGTCTTAAGTACATCCAGCCAATCAGAATTTAGCAATGGACTGTTCCTGTATAGGTCATCCAATTAAAGCTCAGCAATGTCCTTACTTATCAACCAATCAGAACTCAGCAATTACCTAATCCCTAGCTGTTACCCCATCAGAACTTATGAATATCCAGATCTTTAGCTATTTATCCAATTAGAAAATGTCCTGATTCTGTGCAGATTACCCAATAAAAGTTTGGATCTGTTTCAAGCTGGTCAATCACACATATAGAGCTGTTGGTTTGATCTCTGCCAGAGTTTGGTTATTATAGTGAATTAAGAGAGCTCTTTAAAAGATTCATAGATCATCTGAAAGAATAAGTCATAATCAAATTAAAAATAAATTAAAATTATTTATGTTGTTTATAACAAATATTTGTTTTATTATTTTACAAACAAAAACTTCTTTTAAAAATAGCTGTGATCATTGTGAGGAGGTCTCTGAAAAGAAGAGAACAGAAAAATTGAAAAAGATTATTTCACATGACAAAGCAGGCAACACTCACTCCTCATGGCAAATTTTGCAAAGGACGTCACCACCCAAGAATTGCTGCTGTCCCCTGGGTGGCCTGGACCAGAACCTTCTTGGTAGGAATGGCATTGGCCACTGGTGAATGAGTTGGCTGCCCACTGCGCCCCAGTCAGTTCAGAGGAGACCTCGGTCCCCCATCCAGAGCAGCATCTGCCTCAAGGCCAGTCACCTGGAGATGGGGGCCGGGCTGCCCACTTTCTGGAGCCAGTAGGTGGGGGGGAACCCCAGAGGAGTGGTACACAGAGCACGCTCCTGGCTAATGAACCCAGCATGCTTACTGCTATCCAGATGAGGCCTAGTTAATTACTGACCAGGGAATGGAGGTGACTGAAACCTTGGCATAAACTCCAGCCTCTAAACGGTCCAGGGGGTCCTTGTAGCCTGGAGGCCAGTTTCTTTGTCCACCTTTCAAAGAGGAGCATTCACCATGAACTACAGCAGAATGGTGTTGGTTCAATTCTCTGGGGTGTTCAGACTTTGAGATGGGAGCCTTGGGGAACCACAGGGTTTCTTCTGCGTGGCCAGGAGAGAAGCAGCACCCTCCTGTTTTAGTCAGCTTGAGATGTAATCCTGCTTCAGACGCAGACACATGGATGGACTGGGTGCTCAGGCAATGAACAAAGGCCAGCGTGTGTGGCCGAGCCCTGTCTGTGCCTGCAAGTCTCCCTGGACAAGTCACTTTCCCTCTCTGGCCTCAGTGTTCCCATCTGTCAGATGAGGGTTCTGGAAAATGTAATTGCCAGGGCCTCTCAGCCTGCTTTTGGCCCCGCCTCCTTAGTCTGGCACTGTCCAATTACCCCTTTGCCCCTCAACCAAACCCTTTCTCTTATCCAGAAAGGTGTCTGTCCTGCTCCTGCTCCCCTCCCCTCTCCACTTTCCTTCTTCTGTGCAAATACTGAGTTGTAAGAATCTGACAAAATTCCCTTCTCCTCCATGAAGTCTAAAGCCCCTTCAGGCTACACCAGCCCTTATTCATCTCCTGCTCTCTGATGGTTCCCACATGCACAGCCGGAACCTCTGAGATCCTTCCAGGTTTCTGGAAGAATAACAATAGCTGA
Organism: Hipposideros armiger; assembly: GCF_001890085.2. Taxonomy (NCBI): domain Eukaryota; kingdom Metazoa; phylum Chordata; class Mammalia; order Chiroptera; family Hipposideridae; genus Hipposideros; species Hipposideros armiger. The sequence goes on from NW_017731488.1 coordinate 604,916, forward strand.
TACTATGTAGCACTGTCTATGTGCCAGGCATTGGAGTAAACATTGTACACAGGTTAATTTATTTTATCCCTACAACAACTCTGCTTTCAATTTACAGGCGGGGAAATTGAGTCCAGGGTGGTTAAGTAACCTGCCTACAAACACACAGCCAGTATGTGTTGGAGCTGGGATGCGAACCCAGGCAGCGTAGCTATAGAGCTGTGCTGTCTAATTGGATAGCCTCCAGCCATATGTGGCTGCTGAGCACTGGAAATATGGCTCGTCTGAACTGAGATGCTCTGTAAGTATAAAACACACACCAGGTTTTGAAGACATGGTATACAAAAAGAATGTAAAATATTTTTGCATTGGTTACATGGTGACATATTTTAGATGTCTTGACTTAAAATATATTATTAAAATTAATTTCACTTCTTTTTATTTCTTGGTGTGGCTACTAGAAGATTTAAAATTACATATGTGGCTCATATTATATTTCTGTTGGACAATGCTGTTCTAAAATCTGTATTCATAGCGGTCTGCTAAACTGCCTGTTTCTTAGGTAAAGGAGGTGGTGAGAGTGATGGGGTGACAAGAGTGGTGGAGTTGGTGGAAGTGGTAGAGGTGATGAAGACGGTGGTGATGACAATGGCGTTGTAGTGAAGGTGGGGGTGATGGTGGTGGTGGAGGAGTTAACAATGGTGGGATGGAGGTGATAGTGTGGTGGCAATGGATAAAGCCTCATTTATAGCATCTAATAGTTTAAAATAAACATGTGCTTTTCTTAAAAATACATACCCATTGTAAAAAAAATAATTCAAACAATACAGAGAAAGTGAAAGCCTACCTTTATTCTTTTACTTCAGAGATTGCCACTGGTTTAATGGGGTGTAATCTTCCAGCCTTTCTGTGAATACAGAAACATGAGGAGGATATAAATTTTTAAAATAGATGATAATATATATGCTGTTCTGTAACCTGTTTTTTTTCACTTAGCAATATATTGTGTCTATTTTTCTCCATCAGTATAGATGAATCTAATCCATTCTTTTTTCCAGCTGCATAGTATTCCATTGCATGGTTCTGTTAAAGTTATTTAACATGTTAGTGTCCAATTAAATTGTTTCCATCCTGCCACCTGTTGGCAGCTCAGTGACAGCTCAGCTTGGGCGCAGCATCACTGGCCCATGTGGGAATCGAACCAGCGGCCCTGTTGCTCAGAGCTTGCGCTCTTAAGCCGACTCTTAACCAACTGAGCCACTTGGCCAGCCCATAACTTTTCCTATTTTAATCAGTGATAAAAATGAACATCTGTACACTGGCCTGCTTCGAACATTTGTGCCAACCTTTCGGTAGGATTGATTTATAAAAGCAGGACTGCTTGATTGAGGTCTCTACACATTTACTATTTTGCCTCAGATTGCCAACTGGCTCCTCAGAAAAGATCCTCCTGAACAGAGTATATGCAAGGCCCTACCTCCATCTTAGCTTCATCAGCTTTTACTAAGATGTGTGCACTAGCCTCTTAACTGCCTTCCCACATTCACCCTACCCTCCAGTATTTCTCCTTACAATAGCCAGGGTTGCCGTTTCAAAATGCAAATCTGATCATGCCATTAATGCCCCCTTTTGAAGTCCCACTGCCCATAAGATAAAGACAGAATCCTGCCCATGACCTACAAGGCCCTGCAGGACCTGGCCCCTGCCCACCTTGCCAGCTCCTCTGAAACATGTTTCCCCTCAGTCTCTGCAGCCACACCAGTTCTTTTTGAGTCCTCTTTATTCTCTGGGCTCTTTCCCACCTCAGGGCCTTTGCACGAGCTCTATCCTCTGCCTGGAACACTCATTCCAACTCTCATTCCACCCCTTCACCTAGTGAACTCCTGCTAATCCTTCATCTCTCAGCCCAAATGCCACTTCCTCAGGGAAGGCCTCCCTGACCCACCCTCATACTAGGCTCTCAGAGGACACCACTACCCCCTCAGCAAACTCCTCACTTGGGTGAGCACACTATGTGATTATCCTCCTCCTTGAAGGCAAGGGCCGCTCCCCACAGTACCCAAGGCCCCAGCACAATGTCTGGCTCCTCGGTACTCAGTAAAGATTTATTGAATGTTGTGTTGTGTTTTGTTTTGTTTCCATAACATACTTGTTCATAGAATCCTGACCCATACGAGGTGCTCTTGTTTGACTCTCCCTGTAACCTTGCAAAGGAAGCGGGGCTTAGGGTGTTGTACCCATTTTGCAGAGGAACAAACTGAGGCCAGGGTGTGCGACTCGAGCCCAGCTTTTCCAATTGCAGCTCTCCCACCTACACTTCCCATACCTGAGCTCTCCAGGGCTCCCAATCCTTCCTTTACCAACCGCAGGAAATCCCATCTTTATCATTTTTTTGTTTGTTTGTTTTGCATCTATTGCTAAATCCTCCATCTGGCCTCTTATGGTTCTGAACAATGAGAGAGTCACAGACAATATCAGAGGTGGAAGGGCCTTGCAGGTGAGCTCAGGGCCTCATTTTACACCTGAGTGTAGAGAGTGCCCACGACTTGCTCACAGTGACCCCTGCAAAGCGTATTCTTTCATCTAGTGAACAAATATGCTTTGAGCCCCTGCTGTGTGCTAGCCACCGTTCTCAGTGCAGAGGATACAGCAGGGAACAAGATAGACTCAGTCCTTGATCTCACCTTGCTGACATTTTTATAGGGGAAGCAGTAAATACATCTGATAATTTCAGAATATGATATGTTTTATAAAGAAAAAAAATTTTTTTAAAGAAAAAAGGGCAGGGAGTGGGGGTGATTGACCATGCTGGTCAAAGAGGGCTTCTCTGAGGAGATGACACTGGAGCTGAGACATGAATGATGGGAAAACGGGAGCCCTGAGAAGCTTAGGAGGAGAGCATTCCAGGGAGAGGAGAAGGCAGAGGGCACAGCCAGCAAGGGTGACAGTGGGGACTGACGCGGAAGGAGAGGTGGGCAGGGACCAGGCCAGACAGGATCTTGAGGTCATGGTGGGAAGAGTGGCCTTTAGTGGGGAGTTCTGAGCAGGTGAGTCATACAATCTGATTTACATTCTTAAAATACCACCCTGGCTGCCATGTACAGAAGGACTGATGGAAGGGCAGGGGTGGGCAGGATGGAGGGTTAGAAGTGACTGGTGATTCGGACCAGGCTGGTGGGGGTGGCGAGAAGTGGTCAGATGCAGGGTATATTTTCACAGCAGACCCACAGAAGGTGCTGATGGATAGGAGGTGGGACACGGGGGAAAGAGGAGGAATCCAGGATGACCCCGGGGTTTTTTACCTAAGCACCTTTTCCCGGGCTGGGGAGCCTGGAGAATGAGCAGAGATGTGGGGAGAAGGGGGATGTTCAGAGTTTGGTTTGGGGACATGTTCAGTTTGAGGTGTTAACTAGACAACCAAGTGGACCAGTAGAGCTGCAGGTGGATGTATGACTCCAGCCTGGGGGAGGAGTCTGGAGAGGTACATATGTGGGGAGTCCACCTGTGTAGAAATGGGACCAGGGAGGTCATCTGCCTCCTGACTCCCAGCCCAGTGCTCTTTCCACTGTTTCTCTCTCTGTCTGGCCCTTTCTCGCTCTCTTAGCTCCCTGGCAGATCCTCTCGCTAGCAGGCAGCTGAGGTGGGCCTCTGGCCACTTTGTCCACCTGCCCCGCCCCTGTTTCCCCTTGGCAAACAGACCGGGCCTCCTAGGCTGCTGTATTTCAGAAAAGCGTTCCAGTTTGGCAAAGCAAATACCGCCAAGGAGAAAGGCAACACCTTGCAAAACAGCACCAGGCCCCCAAAGGAGATTTTGCTTGGTCTTTTCTTTAACTTTCTCAACTGGCCTCAAGCCAAGAATGTGTCCTGTGTTTTTTTCCCTTAGTCTCTCCCCACCGCCCACCCCATCCCTGGTGTCTGCGATTCCCAGAGTGTTAATCTCCCATGGAAAGAGTGGGAAACCTCAGAAATGGCCTGGAGGTGCATAACTGGCCTGGGCCCCCCTCTTTCCTCCCACAAAGCCTGGAGCTTCCAGGGGCGTGGTGGAAAAGAGTATGGGCTCGGGAGAAGAGCTGCCTGGATTTGGGTCTTAGCTTGGCAGCTGTGTGACCTTAGGCAGGTTACTTCCCTCTCTGTGCCTCAGTCTCCTAATCCGTAAAATGGGTATGAAAATAGTACTACCTGACAGGTTTGTTGTGAGGAATGAGTTAATATAGATAAAGCTTCAAATGGTGCCGGGAAAGCATTAATAGTAAGTGCTCAATAAATAATAGGGATTATTATGATTTCCTTGGGCTTGGTGAAGATAAACAATACAGGCCCCAGAGGGGCCTGAGTTCCAGTACTAGCTCCACAACTTACCACTTAACCCCTGGGTGCCTCGGTCTCTCGTCTGCAGCAGGACTGCCCTCACAGGCTTGTGGGTCTTGTGAAGGTGATGCAGGTACCTGGCAGAGTCCTGAGTGCTCTGTGCACTTCCTAACCTGGGCTTCCCAAATCTGGCCCAGGCCTCTGACCTCCTCAGCCCAGGCTGAGAATCACTCACTGGCAGACTTCTCTGCCCAGACTCATCATGAGATGCCTGAAATCCCACCATGATTGCCTCACTTCTTTGGTTTAACACTTGGCCATCGTTAAAATACAGATAGCCCAGGAAAGGGTCACCAGTTCTGTCTTCTGTTATTTATTCTTTAGTGTGAAGAAGTTTACCAGCTGTTTTCCTGAGAGGAATACGAGAAGGGAGAGCAAGCTATCCCATCATGCCCCTCCCCTGGGTTTAGACCGTCATGCCCTCCTGTTGCCTGCTGAGGGGGGCAGTTTCCTCAACCTGGCCTGCCAACTGTCAGGATCAGGTTCCAGTCCACTTCTCACTGCACATGCCCCACAGGATCCCTTGGCCAACCTGGACTCCTTCTCACCGACAACGGGGCTTTCTGGCCCCAGTGCCTTTGTTCATTTGAGTCCCATCACCAAAATCACACCCCCTCTCCCTGCCCCTACTCACACTGTTCTTTGCTTCCCTCCGATGGTCTACGTCAGCCTCAGCACTCCTGACATTTGGGGCAGGATAACCCTTTGTTGTGGAGACCACCCTGCACATTGTAGGATGTTTAGCAGCATCCCTGGCTTCTACCCACCAGAAGCCAGTTGCACCTCTCCCATTGTGACAGCCAAAAATGTCTCCAGACATTGTCAAATGTCCCCCAGGGTGGGGTGGGGTTGAGAACCACTGGCAGATAATACATGGCACAGGGTTTGGAGTTGGCTGGACCTTGAATTCGCAGCCCAGTCCTGCTCCTGCTGTGGGACTGGGCAGGAGTTACCTGAGACTCAGTTTTCTTGGCTGCAAAATGGGCAAAAGAAGCCTGTCTCGCAGATGACATTTTAAAAACGACAACTGTTATAAGGTCCATAATAGGGGCTTGAAAAACTGAAGCTAAAATTCAAATGGCAGCAATGCCATCTAACTCGGGCTACAATTCCTCCTCTCAGTTTCCTCATTTCAGGAAATGGCACCGGTCCCTCCACCCAACCAGGTCAGTCAGGCCCCAAACTCTGGAGCCTTCTTTGGTTTCAAGGCCCCACAATTTGTCCACCAACAAATGCTTTTGACGCTCCCCAAACACTCCTAAATCCAGTCCTTCTCCCTACTTCCATTTCTCTCATCCCAAATCTCCCCTGTGGACATCATGGCAGCCTCCTCCCTGACCCTCCAATTCCACTCGCCCATTTAATCCATTGTCCACACAGCAGCCAGAGGGGTCTTCTTAAAACGAACTCAAGTCAGACTCGAGTCAATTGCTAACTTCATACAAGGGCCTCCACAGCCTCACTGCCCTGGCCCTGCCTGCCTTCCCCATGCTCAGTGGACATCGTCCTCACTGGCCTTTTTCCATTACTCAGACAGAAGAGTGACCGCCCTATCTCACGGCCTTGACACTGGTGGGCACCCTGCCTCGCACATGGGACCTTGGCGCTCACCTGGCTGGTGCCTTCACATCAGTTACACCCCGAGTCTAGTTCCATCCTCGGGGGGTGGGGCCTTGCCTGGCTCCCCACCTACAACATCCTCCCCCACCCCAGTTATTCTCGGTCCCTTTATTCCACTTTATTCTCTTCACAGCCTTTATCATGATCGGAAAATATGCTCTTTATTTATTTACAGCCTTGCCTATTAATAGTCTTCCCCAACCAGAATAGTCAGCTTCTTGGGAGAGGGGCCCCATCCTGTCCACTGCTGCATTCTCAGGGCCAAAGACCGTATGTGGCACACAGCAGGCATCCAAGAAATGCTCGGTGAAAATGTGAATCCAGCTGTAAAGTGTTGTCTATCTTTAAAATGCAGCTCAGATGCCACCTGCCCCACCCTTCCCCCACATGCAAGCCATATTTCCCTCCTCTGAGCCTCTGAAGTATCTGTAGCTCTCCCTTGCCTGAATCACTTGGTCCTGTTCATTTATTCTTTAAGGAACATGGCCCATTTCCCCAGACCTGCCGTGAGCTCCTGGAGGGCAGGGACCAGGGCCCATTTATTTCCGTATCCCCCACAGAGCATAGTATAAAAAAGGTTCTGAATGAATACAGACGGCGGCAGTGGGTGCCTAGGGAACAATGAGAATCACCCTGTTGTTTGCTGGTTGTTTCAGGGGCTTGGCAGACAAATTACATCTTCCCTGCTGTCGCAGAGTCAAGATGGCTGCCAATTCTTCGACATTCCTCCCATGGAGAGGCCAGGCCTATGTCCCTTTCCCTTGAACTCATGTGGGCCTGTGACTGCCTTGACCAACAGAATAAAGCAGAAGTGATGTCCTTCCAGGTCCTGGCTGAGGCCTGGAGAGACCACAATGTCTACTTGCTGTCAGGTGACGCGTTGAGCTGCCACATGGACTGGTCTTATCTTACTACCGTGGCTGGTGAAATCACACACAGAGCCCCCAAGACAGGAAAGGAGAAGCGGCCCAGCTGAGCCCTGCCTCACAGAAGTCCCCACCAAGCTGCCAGGAATGTGGGCGAAGCTGATGGACCCTTCCGACCGCTGCCAGCTGAATCAAGTGTCTTCACTCATGCCACGTGGAGCCAAATGATAGCCCTACCGACCCCTGCCTGAATTCGTAACCCACAAAATCATGAGATGTGATAAAATGCTTGTTTTGAGCCACCAACCCTGTAATAGGTTACGGGACACATGTCACCTCTATCTGTTGGAGGTGGCTGCCTAGGACACTGCCTTGAGCAAGAGTCTGAAGCTGTGACTGGGCTTGGTGGGGGAGGGTTCTGTGATCTACTAGTGATGTCTGCCATGGGTATAGAAGAAATGATTGGGAGTTGCCTGTACTCTACTTCTCATATTCCTGGTGAATTGTATGTTGAATACAGCCAGACTTGATTTCATTTAATCTTCACAGGTAGAGAGTATCATCCCCATTTTATAAATGAGGAGACTGAGGAACAGAGAGGTTATAGAGCTTGCCCAAGGTTACTCAGCTAACAGGCGGCAGAGTAGTCCTGTGGCTCCAAAATGCACATTTTTCCCACTAAACAAGGCAAGGGCACAGGTGTTTCCCCAGAAGCAAATTATTTTTTAGCACAGGTTCCCCTCTGAACTGATTGATGGCTGACCCCTCACCCTACCTTCTGTTTGCCAGCCCTCTGTCCTCATAGCCAGGCCTGGCTTTTACTCTGGGGCTGGGGACAGCTGGCACTAGGCCAGCGTCGCCAGGGCCCTAGAACTGCTGGGTTTCCCCTTCTGTCATGGGAGGCTGGCGCTTAGGTATCTCTCAAGGGTGGAACCACATTAAGTTTGTAAAGAGCTTAATGAAATACGCGTTTCACAGCTCCCTGAGGCAGGTAAAGCCAAGCGCTTTGTACAAGGTTCTTAGAGAGCAGTTACGCAAAGCTTTCTTGGGGGATTCAAAAGCCCCGGGTTGGGGGAGGGTGGAGAGGGACAGGGAAGGCAGAGAGGGAGGAGCGGGGGTTGAGAGCTCAGGCCCAGCTCTACCCTGTCCTGGAGGTGTGATCTTGAACAAGTGACTGCATCATTCTGACTCAGTTTTTTCATCTGTCAAGTGGGGATTATTAGGCCTACCTGCATGGTAATTTTGAAGATAAAGGATTGAATGTAAGTAAATTCTTGGTACATATTGGTGCTTATTAAATATTTCTTGATGAATGAATGAAAGAATGAAGAGTTGGACAACCCTTTACCATGGTAAGGTGTGTACTCAGGTCTAGATCCCATACTGGCTGGCTGTTTTTTTGTACCCAGTGCCTGGCACAGAGTAAGCACCTAATATGCATTTGCCAAAATAATTCTTCTAAGTCCCACCTAAGGAAGTAGTTTCCAGGCACAATTAAAAAAAAAATCACACGGTACATTCCAAAGCAGATAGAATTTATTCAGGTATGACAATACCTACACTCTTCAGACCCCATATCAGGCAGCCTCATCTGTCAACCAGGAAGTACACAAAAATGACCTCTGAACATACGAAACCAACAGAATCAAGTTCACTCACTGATACCTATGGCTTTTGTCCTAGACGCACCCTCTGATCCTCATTTTTAACCTAGTTACTCTCGGTTTACAAATAAATCCAACAAGTATCACCTGATGGTTTTGAAGCCCCCCTCAGACTAGAAGAAGCAAGTTGGGAAATGAAGAAAAGGAGTGTGTCAGACAATTTTCATCCTTGTCTTAGGGTTAGAGGAAGCTGGTTCTCCCTGAAAAGGGGGTCACCTATCTGGAGTAGATCTTCCAGGCAGGTCCTGGGTCAGGAACACAGGATTTCAGAAGGTAGGTCTTCAACAAGGGAATTGGGCCTCTGCACCCCTCTGGGCCTTGCTGTCTATGATCTGACCTGGAGGAGTCTAGTGTTCTTGGTGGAGAATTCCCTTGGCGGGGCTGAAGAGGGCCTCTCACACGCAGAGGTAGACAGGAGGCTGAGCATTTGCTGAGGTCACTGAACCCAAAGCTGAGGGGGGATGGCATGTGACACAGAACACTTAGCTGTGTAACACTGTCTGTGTTTACTCCCCTCATATACCCCCTGGCTTTAGTAGCATCTTGTTTAAAGGATCTCAGCTGTGCTGTGAGGACTGAGGGGAAGAACTTCAAGGTCACGCTTGAAACAGACCATCAAAGGGAGAATGTACTTCCCTCTGTAAGGCAGGAGGGATCAGTGTGAGGGTGACTCTATAACAACAGGACTTGGCATCACCCTGCTCTGTTGCCAGCCTTGGAGTCTGCAGGCTTTGGCCGGCAGATTCATTATAAAACACGGGCCTCCCCAAGGTTAGGGGCAGGTTCAGATCTCAAGTTGGAGGGATCTGGGAAGAATCTGAAACAATTTCACCAGCATCTAAAAGGATGGCTCCCTGTACACGTCACAGCCCTGGGTGAACACTTTTAACTGCTAACTGGGTATGGTGACTGCAGACCCTGGCTTTTTAGGGAGCTGCTTGCAAATAGTCAGATGCTTTATTCTAAAATGATTAAAAGTTTTAATGATAAAATAAATGATAAGCGTTTTAAAACAGTGGTAAGCATCAACCTTTTCTTAATGTGAATTAATTCATTCAATATATATTTACTGAGCATATCATGTGGTGCAGTTAGGCACAGCAGTGACCAGGAGAAACAAAAATCCCTGCCTTCATGTAGGTGACACTCCGGTGAGAGAAATGGACAATAACAAGCAAGAGAGTAAAATGGAGGTCATGTTACACAGTGACAAATGTTAAGGGGGAAAAAATAAAGTATAGAAGAGTAATGGTCATCACTTTTCATTGTTGTTTGTATGTTTCCTGTTAATATAAATGACTATATACTGCTTTTAGAATAAGAAACAAGACCAAATATCTCTTTAGTTTTAAAAATGTATGAAGGGCTGGCTGAGTGGCTCATTGGTTAAGAGTTGGCTTGGGAGAACAAGCTCTGAGCAGCAGGGTCCCGGTTTGGATCCCACATGAGGACCAGTGATGCTGTGCCCTCTACAGCTAAGATGGTGAACAACAGCTCGACCTGGAGCTGGGCTACCGTGAGTCGCTGGCGATGGTGTAGGTTGCAGTGGGCTGCCGTAAGCTACTATAAGTGGCCGGCAGCCAACGTGAGCTGCCGTGAGCCTCCGTGAGCGGCTGTCCAATGGCCGGTTACCAATTTGCTTCAGCCGGGAAGAGCGCAATGATCACAATACCAACATGGGCCAGTGAAGCAACGTCCTCCACAACTAGACTGAAGAACAAAAGGACAGCAACTTGTCTGTTCCTCTTCCCTGATTCTCTAACACTGTTCCCTCGCCCAATTCCTCAATAAAATCTTTTTGAAAAAGTAAGTAAATAAATAAAAATGTCTTAATATATATATTTTGCTGCATTTTGCGTTTCCCCCTCTATGTTTTAAGGCAATTCTTGAGTACATCACAAAATTTGATTTGTATTTTGGAAGACTTTTTATAGTAAAAACCACTTGAAGTATTTTATGGAATGAAAGTACACGGTAGAATACATTTATAAAGTGGGAAATACCGAGGGTGCCTATATATATATATATATATATATATATATATATATATATATATATATATATATATTTTTAACTATTAAAACTGTATTAAAATTGCAATACTCAATATATACTGATAACAAAAGATGAATACAAGTCACATTTGACTTCTGCAATTACAAGAGGTGCCCAAAGTGGTTACCTTCAGCGTCCAGACACTTCTGGTTACCTCACACTACTGCTTGAGCAACATCGACCAAAGTGTCCAGTTGTATACATTTTTTTGGCACCCCCGGTATGTTTTCCTCCAATCCAATTATTGAGGATGTTTCCAGAGTGTAAAGAATGCTGAGCAGGGTTGTAGGGTGCTCAAGAGTGGCTAAGGACACTGCCCTGAACCCTGACTGCCAGGCTCTATTGCCCATTCCCATCCTATCACCACGAGTGGGTTTCTCCACCACCCGAGGCTCAGTTTTCTCATCTATAAAAAAGAGAGTAATAATGATGCCATAGTTAGGACAGGAAACAGAACCCATTCAAAGCATTTAAACAAGAGGGATCTAACACAGAGAACTAGGGGTTACAGAATTGTTGGAAGGGCTGAGGGAGAAAGCTCTAGGCTGAGCCTGCAAGAGCTACGTCCTCTCCAGAACTGACCCACCAGGAGAGCGATAACCTGAGGCTGTATTCAAGGCCTCACATCCCTTACTGTTAATCATGGGACAGCAAGCCACCCTTGCAACTGCTTCTTGACACCTGTGCTTAAGGGGCACTGGAATCTGCTACAGAAAAACCTCATGTTCACCCAAACTTTGCTGGTCAGCAGAAACAACTAAAGGGAAGGGAAAAGGGGCCCTGCTTGTCTTCCACTTACAAACATCACAGCATCTAATTGGCAGAATCTAATTCATAGCCAGAACCCTAGGTGCAAGGAATTCTGGGAAATGTAGTTTTTAGCTTTCCAATCTTCTCACAAAGGGTGCGATGGCCTGGGTCCTCTAAGAAACAGATGCCAAGAAAGAGGTAAGCAGACAAGGGAAATGCCTGAGTGAGAGGAAATGGGGTAGAGAGTCAGGTAAGGCTGAGGAGAGCCATCAGATTGTAAAGCAGGCTGATTTCAAGTAAAACAGAGATGGAGAAAAGGTTGGGCAAGACATCTAAGGAAGTTTCAGCAAAGCCACCTGAGAATCCTTGAACCAAAGTTGGTCAACAAAGGAGTCCCTGTCTTTAAGGAAGGAGTCTGCACTAGTGTTCCTGTTACAGGCAGTCACCGATGGAGCCATCCATGGGGATGGATTGGCTGCTGGGGGCCCTTGGACAACAGCACTCCCTGTAGAAGGAAGCATTCAAGGCATGTTCTCATGGGTGCCCCCAAGAGGGTGGGATGAAAGTTGAACAAGTCAATCCACAGAACCTACCCTGCTAACAATACCTGTTTCCTAGGGTAGTTTGAGGATTAAACGAGACAGTACAAATAAAGCACTTAAAACAAAACAGTATCTGCCATAGAGGAAGCGTCCAGCAAATGTTAGGAGCAGTTTGGAGACTGAAAAACAAGAAGTCCCCTTCTGGCCCTCAAGGCCCTCTCTCTCTATCCTCTGTGAGAGACTATGTCAAGTGTCCTGGAATCAAATAATTACAGGGTGATGTGCTGCAGGCATAGAGGGCGTACACTGGCTCTGTCTCCTCATCAACAGGGAAACCTATCAGCATACAGATTCTAGGTCCCACCCTGGAAGTTCTGATTCCGTTGGTGGGAGGTGGGGCCTGGACATGTTAAATCTTTAATATGAGGCCTGGGGCTCTGAGACCCAGCCAGGTTTGGGACCGTACCTGTAGGCTTCAGTGGAAGAGATGCTTAGTGGGTTGGAGGGTGGGGAAGGAAAGGAAGAAAGGACTTCAAAAAAAGAGATGGCACCTGCCAAAGGTCTTGAAGGGTAAATAGGAGTTGAAAGTGAAGAAGCAGAGGACATTCCCGCAGAGGGAACAATTCATATGAAGGCAGAGTGGCTTCAAGGAGTTCCGGGAAACCACAAGGATACTGGTGGGGTTAGGGTCAAGGATTTTTTTTTCCCTTTTATTGAACATTTACTAGTGGCCAGATTCCATGCTAAGGGTTTAGTATGCTTTACATCACTGAATCCTCACAACAACCTTATGAGGTCAGTATTGTTATCACTCTCATTTTGCAGATGAGGCCACTGAGGCTCAGAAAGGCTGAGTGACTTCTCCCAAGTCACCCAGCCATTTTAAGATGAAGTCAAGGTTGGAATCCACTTGTGTCCAAAGCCCATGCTGTTGACATTTTGGGAGAAGAGGCTGAAGAAACAAGTAGAGATCTGTAAGGGGCATGCATGTGTGTAGAGCGTGGCATCTAGGAACACAGGCTTTGGTGTCATCTGGAGTGGGTTCAAACCTGCCGCTACTGGCTGTGTGGCTCTGGGCAAGGTAGCCTCCCATGCCTTGTTTTCTTCACCTATGAAATGAGGTAATAATGTCCACCTTATGGTAGGTCATGAGATGAAATGAGATATGCACGTAGCACAGTGCCTGGTACATAGTAAGCACACTGTAATTGAAAACTATTATTATTCATGCAAACGTGTTGGGACTTTAGCTTGTGGAGAATGGGGGACCTAGAGGATTTTTTTGTTTTTAAACTTTATTGGGGAACACTGTGCTTTTCCAGGACCCATCAGCTCTGAGGCAAGTTGTTGTTTTCAATCTAGTTGTGGAGGGCGCAGCTGGGCTCCAAGTCAAGTTGTTTTCAATCTAGTTGTGAAGGGCGCAGCTCACTGGCCCATGTGGGAATCGAACCAGCAACCTTGGTGTTAAGAGCCTGCGTTCTAACCACCTGAGCTAACTGGCTGCCGACCTACAGGGTTTTAAACTGGAAGATTGCAACTATGTCTAGGAGGTCTATTAGGGATCAAAGCCTTAAGTTAAAGGAACGCCACTCAAAGGGTGAACTTTCAGGCACTAACCAGTTGTCCAGGGGGCTTTTGGGGGCAGGTCTGAATCGTGGAGGCAGCTGGCTTTGTGTGTATTCCATAAATCTGACCACGTGTTCCGTCACCCACTGTCCAGTCCATCAGAAAACAACTTAAATTACTTTGGAAAATCTCAAAAACAGCTCTTCCTGGCCGAGCTGTGGGAGAAAGCCATCTCACAGTGCCCAGTGCGAGAATGTTGTGGCCACAGCTTTATACGGAGACTTGGTTCCCTAAATATTAGGACAAACACCAAAATGCCACGTGCAGTTATTCCTTGGGTGTGGTATAATTGGGGATTCCTTCTCATCCCCTTGTATATTTGCATATTTTCTACGCTGAGTATGTGTTAATTTCTGTTTTTTGAAAAAGCAAAATAAATGTTATTTAAAAGGGGAAAAAAATGGTTTCCTCCCCCTAGGGAGGCTGACTCACAGCTCTTGCGGCATCCCGGTGAGAAGGGCTGTGCATCATTCTTGACTTGCACTGTGGGAGCAGGCCCATCCCACCGCCTGGGGCTGGCAACCCCTCTGTCCTTATCTGCCAGCCCACACTGGCGTGTGTGTTAGGGAAGCGGTTCTCAAATTCGTCTCAGGGCCACTTTCTACTCTTAAAATTATTGAGGGTTTTGGTGGGTTATATCTATTACTAATGTTCATGTTAGAAACTGAGCCTGAGAAAGTTTAGTAATATTCATTTCTTCATTCATTCAAAGCAGTTGTTCTCAGTTGGGGGTGATTTTACCTCCCAGGGGACACTTGGCCATGCCTGGGACATTTTTGTTAGTTCCAACGGGGGAGCTAGGTGGTGCTACTGGCATCTAGTGGGCAGAGACCAGCGACAGCACCCACGTCCTACACTGTCCAGGATATCCCCCATGACAGAAAATTATTTGGCTCAGAATGTCAATAGGGCCAAAGTGGGAAAACACTGATTTAAAGTAATAAACTCATTACCTGCTGACATAAAAACATATTTTTATGAGATAATATTTTCCAAATTAAAAAAAAATGAGAAAAGCAACATTGTTTTAGATTTTTGCAGACACTTCAGTGTCTGGTGTAAGAGACGATGAGAATATCTGTCCTAATATCACCCGTCATGTACCTTCTGGAAAACTCCAGAGAATGAGTTTTGTCAGAAAATAAGAGAGGAAATGACACATAACATCTCAATACGATCATGAAAATCATCTTGATGTTGTGTACCCCCTCAAGGGGTCTCTGGGACCCCAAGGAGTCCTTAGACCACCTTTTGAGAGCTGCTGCTGCAGGAAGACACTCCTGGACTATTTCCAGAAAGAGCCATTGTGTTTTGGGTGTGGACACATCTGGCCCCGAGGTCCCAGTGGGAGGGCGGTGGGGGGAGAAGTTGGTGAAGAGCCAAATGTGTGTGGGTGTCCTGAGTCCAGCCCCCTTCCCCTCACTGCAGCGCTTCTGTCAGCTGCTAGACAATCCTGGTTATTTCTAATGACAGATCTCATGTTTCAGCTCTGGTGAGAAAACAACAGGCCAGACGAGTGGGAATAAAAGGAAAAAGGAGAAAGGGTGGGGGAGGTGGGCTTCCTTGGCTGTTCTGAGAGGACGGCAGGGGCGCTGTCAGCCGCTTTGGGGTCCCAGCGGGGTGTGCGTGTGTGCGCAGGGCCCACGCCTCGGCCGTGCCCATGAGCCCGGCCCTGGGAGCAGCAATCAAGGAGGCCCGCCTTGTCTCTGAGTCACCCACCTGAGTTTCACAGGATGTGATAGGGTAATTTTTGGCAGGGAGAGAGGGAGCCTCAGCCTTGGAGGCCCAGGAGGGGTGAGCCGGGCTGAGCCGGTGTCTCTCTCCTTCCCTCGGAAGGAGCCATGAATGAATCCAGGTCAGGAAGCCTGTCACTCGGGAGGCCTGGCTCCCCTGGCTCCACACCCTTCGTGGTCCCCACGCCCTGGACGGGGTGGAGGGTTCCAGCTGCCTCTCTCTGGGGGCTGAAAAAACAGGAGCACGAAGGGCATTTATGTAGTGCTTGCTGTGTGCAGCGGGCTCTGAGCTAATTCCTTCCAGTGCATGTCGCATTTAGCCCTCACAACAACCTGTGCTGTGGGAATTGTTATTCACCCCCCATTTATCCATGAGGACAACAAGGCCTGAGGAGGAAATAACTTTCCCACAGTCCAATTCAGGGAGACAGGAGCTGGGACTGGATCTAGGTTTATTTGGATCCACAGTCCAGGCTTATAACCTGTCCCCTAAAAGTTTTGTGCTAAGAGTTATGCATTTACTAATGTACCAGGCTACGGAGAGCCCGCTCTGAGCCCAGTGCTAGATGTTCACGATACAGACGAATAAAACATGCGCCCTGCTCTCCTCCTAGTTCTTGGTCTACTAGGCACGGAGGTGTAGCGGGGAGCGTAGGGTTGAGCAAGCAAATAGGCAATCGATGTGCCAAATGATGTGATGGGGTGAACAGGGTGTGAGGGAGACAGAGGAGGCCCCCGACTCAGGCTGGGAAGACGGTAGGCAAGGAGGGCTTCCTGGAGGAGGTGATGCATAAGCTAGAGACAAGTCAGGGTGCCCCAAGCAAGGAGGAGGAGGAGTGTCCCAACCAGAGGCACAGCATCTTAGGGGCACACACACTCCCAGTGACCCTGCTCCCTCTCGTAACTACTTCCTAGCCCAGGAGGAGTTCCAGGATTTCTACAGAAAGCCCCATCCCCTGTTGACCTTCTATTTCTGGAGTGAGAATCAGATGGGGTTCTAACTGGGAGAATAACAGCAGCACCTTCTGCTATATGGGGCAAGTGGTGGTGAGTGGGATCTCAGGGTGGCCTCCAGGACCCAGGACACAGGAGGTCAAGTACTTTTAGAAGTAGATATTTGCACACTGAGCACTTTTTTCATGGCGGCACTAACCAACGCCCTGGACATAAAGTATCTCGTTGGAATTTTACAATACTGTGAGATTCAGGATGAATTTATTTTCGCTGAAGACCTTACATAATTTCAGACTCCCATGGTGCAAGACCCATCCTGACAAAGGCCTCTTGTGTTTTTGTTTACCAGCCGAAGTGGTACCACCACGTGGCTATGGCGTGAAGATGTTATAATTTCGCTTGCTCTGCCTGCTGTGAATTATGTCGGTTTTGATAAGTTTTTCATTTAGGGAGGGGGAATGTATACCCTTTCATATTTTGTGTGATGTTTTATTAACATGCCTTTCTATCACATACCTTTTTGGTACGATCACTACACCATTTTGCAGATGAGGGAGCTGAGGCTTTCCGTGGTTAAGGAACTAGCCTGGGAAAAATAGTGGAGTTGGAATTGGAGTTCAGGCTGCCTGACAGTAGAGCCCAACTTCCCCCTCTTCACCCTGCTTCTCTTGTGCTAGAAAAACCCCTGAGTCTGGGAAGGCCCCCTCCCTTCGGCCTGTCTGAGCCTAACTCTTAGATGGCTCTTTCAACCCTTTCTCTCCCCCAGGAGAGTGCAGCGGTGGGAGAGGGCATCAAGTGTCTGGAGTACATGTTTAAGGTTTTCCCAAGTGACTCAGAGACTGGGCCCCAAAAGAAAGTCAGCCCCAACATGCCTGGGCAAGCTCCCCTATCTCAGTTCCCCCCTGTCCCCAAACAAGGCGATGAGTGTGGAGCCACTAGGGGAGAGAGGGCTATAAAGGGGGTGTCAGTGGTGGGGCAGGTTGAAAAGATCTTAAAACTGATCAATAGCAGGGAAGTAGTTTCTTAGTGCTCAAAACAACTTCTCTCTATTCCAAGAGTAGTAAAGAAAACTTAGGAACTCCTGATAAGCCCAAAGAAGAAAGTGTAAAATCCCATTACTCGTGCATAAACTCTGTTAGTTTTTGGGATGTGGTTCCTTCCAGTCTTTTGTCTCTGTACCTATCTATATACATATTTATATTTATTATAATAATAAATGTACTCGTGATAACATTTTATTACTGCCAAAATAATACATGTTCACTGTAGAACATTTGGAGAGTAGAAATGAACAAAAGAAGAAAGTAAAAAAAATGATAATCTCAGCTAGTGTGACTTTCTAGGTTTTTCTCATTTTTCTTATGAATTGTGTCATAATGAATATATTAATAAAAATCATCATGCTCCTGCCTGTTAGGGTTTTCAGCATGTAGGCAGGTTTACTGAAATCGTTTCTCCAAACAGAATTTAAAGATAAAACAAAGTTGCGGGTTTTCACCTCTTTTAGGTCACAGACCCTCTGAGGATCTGATAAGAGCTATGGACACGCAAAAATGCACATATAAAAGTCTTCCTAAAATATCAGGAGGTCCACAGACCCTCTGAAGCTCCTGCATAGGAGTCGTGGGCCCCAGTTAAAAAATTTCCCAGTTCTTTCTGAGTTGTCAAGAGCTGAGAGAAAAGTCACATCTAACTTCTCTGCTGCCCTTACTGTCCTCTCTTTCACCTGAATACTTTTATGGGGGCTTTTCAGTTTAATTGACCGTTTAGGAGGTGGTTTCGACTGGCTTAGTATTTCATTTCTGGGGAAAAAAAATCTTTATTGTTCTTATTCTGTTTTGTTTTTTAAATATTTAAGTTTCTTTTTATTTTGATATAATTCCGGACTTACAGAAAAATAGCATGAATAATACAAGGAACTCTGTGTTGTTTTGTTAATGACAAAAATACTGTATGCTGGTTGTAACATGTCAAATGATGCTGAAGTGTGTGAAGAAAAAGCTAACAGTCCTTCTGCCTTAAAACAAAAAACACAAAAAACCCTGTATTTTATATATACAAAATAGTCTCTCAGTCTGAGAATGACGTTTTCTGTTAATTAAAGGCCTAAATATGGTTATCTGTAGCTGGCTTAATGACTTCCAACCACCACCGGGAAGATGCTCAAAGAAACATGAGGAAAAATGAAAATACAGAAGGTGCCAAAAAAATGTACACACATCTTAAGAAAGGAAAAAAACTATTAAAATTGTAATACTCAATATATACTAATAACAAAAGGTGAATACAAGTCACGTTTGACTTCTGCAATTACAAGAGGTGCTCAAAGTGGTTACCATCAGGGTCCAGACACTTCTGGTTACAGCGAACTACGGCTTGAGCAACACTGACCAAAGGGCCCACTTGTATACATTTTTTTGGCACCCCTGGTATAAGCAAAGGATCAAGGGGATTATTGGGCAACATCCAAGGAGACCTCATGGCCACTCAGATGGCTTCACTCCGCAATTCCCTTCTTTCATTTAACGTTCTTTCTGACATCTGTCTAGGTTGACTCATGGCAACTTCGTTCTTGTTAATAACTTCATAACTTTTTCCTGTATCGCTGGGCGGTACTGTCATTGGCCCTTTCCCAATAGGGAGACATTCAGGTTGTTTGTGATTTGTTGCAGCGGGTGTTGCAGACAAGGTGGCAATAACCATCTTGATATGTCTTTAATTGGACTGTGCCTAGAGTATATAATACCTTTGTGCAAATTAGCAAAAAGCGCTTTTCCAGGCAGACACAAACCTGGAGGCTCTCGGCTGGGCAAGTGGCGTGCAGGCGGGGTTCTAGCCCACATGCCCCTCAGCCTGGCGTCCTTGCACAGTAAACAACTTGCGCACAGGTAGTCAGTCTTACCTGACACACTCTATTTTTTTCTCCTGTAGGGTGGATCCCTAAAGTTAGGCTGCTAGGGTAAACGGTATGTGTACATTTTTAAGTGAAAAAGATTCTGCTAGATTCATGTGTGTTTGTTTATAAAATTGATATCACATTATATGTGCTATCTTGTAAAGTGGTTTTTCATTATAATGTATTTCAGTCCCAACATAGTTTGACTGTCCTTCCTGTCACTACCAATTCTGTGTTGGTACCTTGATTTTGAAAAAAACAGCTGTTGAGGTGTAATTGACATACAATAAACTGTACCTATTTAAAATGCACAATTTCATTAGTTTTGACATATGAAACCATACACACGAAACCATCACCAAAAATCAAGAAAAGAAACATAATCCATCACTTCCGGGATCCCTTTGACATCCTTCCCTCCCACCCTTTCCTGTCCCATCCCCCAATCCCCAGGCAACCACTGACCTATTTGCTGTCACTACAGATTAGATTAGTTTAGGTTTCCTAGAATCCTAAAAAAATGGAATCATACAGTTTATAGTTTCTCTTGTCTGGTTTTCACTCAACAAAATTATTTTGAGATTCATCCATGTTGTTGCATGTACCAATAGCTCGTTCATTTGTATTGTTGTATAGTATTCCAGTGTATGGAAAACTTGTTTATCCACAATTTGTTTATCTATTCACCTGTTTATGGACATTTTGGGTTGTTTCCAGTTTGGAGACATGGCAAATAATGCTGCTGTGAACATTCATATACAAGTCTTTGTATGGATACAGGCTGTCATTTCTCTTGGGTAAAAACCTAGGAGTGGAATGGCTGGATTGTATGGCTGGTATTCATTCAGCTTTTTAAAGAAATGCTAAACTGTTTTTCCAGAGTGGAATATTTTATATTCCCATCAACAGTGTATGAGGATTCCAGTTGTTCATGTCTTCACCAACACCTCAGATAGGTGGTCTTATTAATTTTCACAATTTTATGTTGAACATATTCTCTTGTGCTTCCTTTCCATCTGTACATCTTAGTTGGTGAAGTGTCTATTCAAATCTTTTGCCCATTTATAAACTGGGATGACTGTTTTCTTATTATTGAGTTTTGAGAGTTCTTTATATCTTCTGGATAAAAGTCCCTTATCAGATGCAAGATTTGCAAATATTTTGTTGCTTGTGTTTTATATTTTTACATTTTATTATTTTCATTTTTGTTTTTATTTACTTTCATTATATTTGTATTATTTGATTATTTTTAACAATTTTATTTATATTTTTATTCTTTGCAGTTTATTTAATTTTGTAGCTTGTCTTAGTTCTCTTAATGGCATATTTTGAAAAGCAGGAATTGTTAATATTAATGACATCCAAGTGATCAACTTTTCCTTTATGGGTTGTGTTCTTGGTATCTAAGACATCTTCTGCTAAATCAAGATCACAAAGGTTTTTTCCTGTTTTCTTCTTGCATCTGCTGACATAATATTGGGGGTTTCATCTCTTGGTAAGCAAACTCCAAAATCCAAGATATGTGGTCATTCGTCATTTTGCTGAAGCTAAGATTTGAATCATATACACGGGGCAGCTGAAGTTTGGAAAAGAGAGGTTTCATTCAGTTACTAAGCCTAGTGAACCACCTAGGATCTGTATCGCAGCACTGGCTTTGTTATTAATTTGCTAGTTGTGCTGGCTAAGTAAATGAAAAGAGAGTGAAGAAGTCTGAGAAAGTGAAGGTTCCTGAGTTTTAGATACACTGAAGAATGAAATGCCAAATGCAGAAGAAACTTGGATCTATACTAAACTTGACAGCGATATGCTGAGTACTGTTCTGTGCTTTATGTATGTGAATTCAACAAATCCTCATAACCATGCTCTGAGGTAGGTACCATATTCACCCCCTTCTATAGATGAAGACAACCGAGGCAGAGAGATTAAATAACCTGCCTGGGGTTATAGCATTAGTAAGCGGTAGAGTCAGACTCTGAACTCAAGTGTGGTTCCAGGGTCCACACCCAGGATGGCCATGCCACACCACTCATGTGAACAAGCCCTCCTTGTGAACGCTACAGAAACAATAAAACGGCATTAGGGAAACTATTTCAGCTAGGGTTGCTCCCGTGTACAAAAACAAGACAGTCATATTGTCCCTAACACATGTTTATTTAGCACCTATTATGTGCACACATTGTGCTGGAATAGAATGGAGAGGAAACCTGATGAGGTTCCCGCCTTCCTGGAGCCCACAATCCAGGGGTGGCCCCAGGCATCAACTCAGGAATCACAGGAATCAACATAAAATCATAAAACGACCACAGCTTTGGGATGCGGTTCGTGGTGCTCTGAGAGCATGTGAAGAAGGTTTTGATCTAATTAGGGTGGTCCGGGACGTCATCTTTGAAAAACGCATCATTGAGCAGAGAGCCGAAGGACAAGCAAGAATTATCTAGGCAAAGAGGGAGTGAGGGGGCACCCCTGAGAAAGCATTCCAGGAAGAGGGAACAGGAAGTGCCAAGATCCTATAACGGGAAGAAGCCAGGCTTGTGGAGAGAGAGGGGAGAGCCAAGAAAAGAGGCCCTGTGGGCCAGAGAAAGTCCTCAGAGCAATGGAAACCCTTCAAGAGTTTAAGTGTGTGTGGAGGGGTGTATGTAGGTGACCCAGCCAAGTTCATGTGACTTCAAAAATGCACTGAATCCTGACAACGACCTTATGAGGCAAGTTCTGCCCTCCCCACTCTGTAAATGACAGGACTGGTGGAATAAATGCTGTAGGAATACTGATGACCTGGGAAGTTCATGGCTCTAATCCTGACAGAATTTCTTCACCTCTTCTCATCACAGCTTCTCTTGAAATCCGATGAAAGCTAGTGATAACCCTCGCCTCAGGAAGACTGGACCCACACACTTTTGAAAATTCTGCATACAGTTTCAGAGTTCTCTGAACCTCTTGACTGCCTCCAGACCCCAGGTTAAGAACTCCTGACCAGCTGATTTAAAAAGAAAATTTAAACTCCAGGAGGCCAGGGATAGCAATAATGAACCCCAAAAGATGAATTATTAAGTGGGGGAATTTTAGGCAACAACCTAGCTCTGGTCAGTGGATGAAATATTATTGGGACAGTTTTCTGTTGGGAAGTGAGCTCCCAAGTGTCTAGGCCCAAATGAATGAGCTGTGTCATCTAGCCATCCGCTTCTCAAATATTCATCAGGCGCCTACTGTGTACCAGGCCTTGTGCTCAATTCTGAGAACACAGAGAGACAAATCAGATACAGATCTGGTCCTTGAGGAGCCCATAGGACAAGGGTGGAGGCTGACCAACCTGGCCACCAGATAATTACTCTGAAATCAGCATTAAAATAAAGGCAATTGCAACATACAGAGCAAGCCCCAACAATTCTTTCCTTGCTGGGACTTTAAACTCTATCTCTTATGGATAAGACTACCATGACAAACAACAACTGGAAGGGGAATGCCAATTGGTGATGAAACTTTGTCCTGAACTGCAGAGCGGATGGAGTCACACTAGAGGCCTCCCCTGCTGTTAAGATGCCTCAGGGAGAGTTGGGGGAGGACTGGGTTGAAAAACA
Source organism: Hipposideros armiger (assembly GCF_001890085.2). Lineage (NCBI taxonomy): Eukaryota > Metazoa > Chordata > Mammalia > Chiroptera > Hipposideridae > Hipposideros > Hipposideros armiger. Next base: position 627,544 of record NW_017731488.1, read on the forward strand.
TCAAGAGTTAAAGGGCTGAAAACCTCTACATGTCCCTAGGCTGCTGATTGCATCCTAATGATAGGCCACAGAGGGCAGGGGTCAGCCTCTCTCTTAGTCAGCCAGATTGAAGGAGTCTATCTCATCCGGTAAAAGGTCAGTCCCAGATCAAGGCCTGCAGGAAGGCCAGGGCCCATTAAGCAACAGCATCATAGACCCAATAGATGTCAGGAGGGCTGGCCTCAGGGAGTCCCCTGTGACTTCCCTGCCTCAAGTGAGGCCATCAGCCAGTAGGTGTGAAGCTCAGTAAATGCCTGTGTGCAGTCTGTCTGCTTCATTCTCTCTTGTCATCATCATTCAAGGAGAATTGCAGGCCATTGGGAGATGGGTTGATGTCTGGGGAAAGGAAGATTCCACAGTTTCATGCCTGTTGTTGTGGTTCTTATGGTTTGTGCTATGTTGATTTGAGAGCATGTGATTATTCATTTGAAAGTTAATAATAACCACTCTTCCTATATGCCAGACTCTGAGCTGCTTTCATGATCTCATGTAAATCTCGTAACCGAGGTAGGTGGTGTAAGGTCACAGAGCTGGAAAATTGAGAACAGGAATTCGGAACCAAGTAGACTGATTCCAAGGCTTGTGCTCCTAACCACTATACTCCTATGCTTCTGAGGAGAGCGGAGGGGAAGGCGAGGAGGGGTGGGGAGGGCAGGGGAGTGATATTGTGTGAACACCAGGAGTTTGTCCCCAACACTCAGTGATGGCCAGAGTGACATTACCCTAAGCATCCATCTGCTCCATCCTTCCTGCTTCAATGCTACTCCATGAAGCCTTCCCAGAGCACTATAGCACCCTGTCTTCATCTCTTCTAAAGCACAGATACTTTCTACATTGTGTTATATTTCTGCAATTCTTCCTCCCTCCCTCCCTTCCCTCCTTCCTTCCTTCCTTCCCTCCTTCCTTCCTCCCTTCCTTCCTTCCCTCCTTCCTTCCTTCCTACCTAGCAGATGTTCTTTGTAGACATGGGCCTGATCTGAATCATCTTGATCTTCCTCCTAGTGCTTCAGTCACAGTAACCATCGATACAGTCCTGTCAATACAGTCCTGCCTAGTCTTCTAATTCAGGAACAAAAGAAGTAATTTCCCCATATTGGATCTGGGGTGGGTCACACCGCTGAGCACACAAATTCTGTTCCAGGGCCACTGACAACACCACTCTGGCCAGTGGCTCATAAATGTGGGCATGAAGGATGGACTCCAGTCCACCTGCACGTCGAGCGACCCTCAGAAGGTAGCATGTTATGTCACGGAAGTGAGCCAGGTCAAACTGTGATGTCCAGGAGCCCAGAAAGTTCTGGGAAATGGCTCCTTCTGGGCTATATCTGGAGCCAGACCAGGCCCTGGGGCGACCCGCAGCCCTGTCTCAGCTGATTGGGCCAAGGCAGCAAGGAGTGGAAAGTGGGCCCAATCAGAGGCCCCTGCAAAGAGTACAACTGTGCGGTGCACCCTGGGAGTGGAAATTCACTTGCACAGCCCCCAAACGTGGCTCTTCCAGGCCTCCGCTTTGCCTCTGGAGCAAGAGCCAGTCGTCCTCTTCACGTTCTCATGTGAGGCCACCACATAGCTGTTTCAAGGTGGGTGGCATTCCCCCGGACTCTTTTCTTTAGTCAAGGGGGGAAGATCACAGCATGCCTTTTGACGGCCTTGTCCCTAGAGGTCCGTTATTCCTCTTCCCCGACATGGTCTTCCTTTCCTGTGGGCTTATACAAGCCCCACCTGCTCTAGGAAGCTTTCTGTCACGGTCTTCTCTTACTATAAGAAACAGAGTGCTCTGAGAAGTTGAGTCACTTGCTCGGGACCACACAGCTAAGATGGAGCAGTCAGCATTCTGTCCTCAGTGGGTGTGCTACGGTAGGCTGCGTTAACTACAGGCTGCAGTGCTCTCCCCTAAATGATCCTGAAACCCATCCCGTCTTGCACAACCCAGCAACAGTTGGTATTAACCATCCTTACTGTGTGCATTCCTCTAATCTCCAATTCATAGGCTCAGAGGGTGAAGGGACTTGCTAAAAACTACAACACAGTATCAAAGCCCAGTTTTGAACCCAGGTCTGTGATTCTGAGATCTTAATTCGAGTTCAAAGTAAAACTTAGCATCCGACTAGTTTTGTGTTGCTGAGGATTTCATGGGCCTGGAAGGAGCTTGGAAGCACAGCGAGGGCACGATATCTATATGCTGAGGGTTTAGCATAGCCCTTCGCACACTGTAGGTCATAAATAGTGGCTGGCTTGGGGAAAGCCTTTTCTCTTGTCTCTTTGCTTCACAGCCTAGTGTCATAGTTAGGTCACCCAGGAGACACCACTACCCTTGTACAAATCCGTCAGTTTCTCAGAATCAGTGATTGAGAGGAGAACAGTGAATGCTTGGTCAGCCTATTGCTTCATTGTCAGACCTGTGGTGAATTTCCCATCCTTCAAGGCTGGCAGGGTGGCGTCGCACATGGAGGGAGCACAGGCTTAGAAGGCAGACCAGCACAGGCAACTAAAGCAAAAGTCAGTTAAGTGAGATTACATTAAATGAAAAAGTTTCTGCACAGCAAAGGAAACAATCAACAAAATGAAAAGGCAACCTATGGGTTGGGAGTCATATTTGCAAACCGTATCTCTGATAAAGAATTAATATAAAAAGACTGTATAAGAAACTCATACAACTCAATAGCAGACAAACAATCGAGTTTAAAAATGGGCAAAGGAACTGAATAGACATTTCTACAAAGGAGACATGCAAATGGCCAACAGGTATATGAAAAGGTGCTCAACGTCATTGTAATCAACAGAGAAATACTAATCAAAACTATGAGTATCACCTCACCCCTGCTATTATTAAAAAGACAAAAGATAAGTTTTGGAAAGGATGCGGAGAAAAGAGAACCCTTGGATACTACTGATGGGAATGTAAACTGATACAGCCATTATGTAAAACAGTATGGAGGTTCCTTTAAAAATTAAAAATAGAACTACCATATGATCCAACAATCCCTTTTTTGGTTACATATCCAAAGGAAATGAATTCAACACCTTGAAAAAAGACCTGCACTCCCATGTTCCATTCCAAGACATGGAAACAACTTAAGTGTAAGTTGACAGATAAATGGATAAAGAAATTGTGAGATATATGTATGTATAGTGGAATATATCTCTATACATCCAATGGAATTTATATATATATATATATATATATATATATATATATATGGTATATAAATTCCATTATAATTAATTTATATACATAGTGGAATATTAATTAGCTTTAAAAAAGAAAAAGATTCTGCCATTTATGACAACATGGATGAACCTGGAGTATGTTATGCTAAGTGAAATAAGCCAGATACTTAAAGAAAAATACTGCATGATCTCAGTTATATGTGAACCTAAAAAAGTCAAATTCATAGAAGCAGAAAGTAGAACAATGGTTACCAGAGGCAAGATGGGAGAAATGGGGAGAGGTTGGTCTAAGGTACAAAGTTGCAGTTAAGTAGGACAAATAAGGTCTAGAGATCTAACGTACAGCATGGTGACTGTAGTTAATAGTATTGTATCGTATACTGGAAATTTGCTGAGAGTAGATCTCAAGTGCTGTCAACACACACACACACACACACACACACACAAAATAGTAACTATGTGAGGACATGTATATGTTAACTAATTTGACATGTACATCTAGGAATCACTTCTCTATGTATATAAAAACATCGGGTTGTAACACCTTAAATATATACACGTCTTATTAAAAAAAATAAGACCAGAAAAGTCAGACCGAGTTTTAATTCTTGGCTTTGTAATTTATTATCTGTAGGACTATGTCTGGTTTCAGTTTCTTCCACTGTATGTAATAATTATTGTCAATCTGACAAGTATACAAGATATCAACACATTCGTTTCCAAATGCTTTGTTTGTTTGTAAATACATAACAGCTGGTGAAATTGATCCACAACAGAGACTCATACCTAGGTCTTCTGACTCTGGATTCTGGATCCAATCCTTTTTCTCCAAATAAATCAACCTATCAATCTCTCTCTCTCTCTCTCTCTCTCTCTCTCTCTCTCTCTCTCTCTCTCTCTCTCTCTCTCTCTGCCAGACCTGGGTTCAAATCCTGGCTCTGCAACTTTTTGTTGCCTGGCTTTGCACAAGGATTAAATGAAATAACTATATGTTAAGTGCAATCATCACTATGATATAGCTCTGTACTTTTCTGCCTCTACTATTGAATGTAAAATCATTGAAGGCAAGGCCTTTTTTTATTCATTTACCACACCACCCCCCTCCCCAACAACAGCACTGGTCACACACAGGTACATTTACTGAGCACCAACTACCTGCTAGGCGCTATGCTGAAGCCTCCATGTGCATCACCTCCCCACTTCTCACAGACATCCTGTGAGTGGGTCCCATTAGCTCCATTTTACAGATGTGGCAACTGAAAATCAGAAAGTTAAAGTGATTCAATCAAAGTTGCCCAACCAGGAGAAACAGCACCAGGTTCCGACCCAGGTCTGTCTGATCCTGGTACCCATTGTGAAACCCAGCCTCACTGAGAATTCGTTCAGTAACCATGATGACTGAATGATGACTTGCGCAGTTGAGTCAGTTAGCAGCCAGTGTGGCATATGATTTGTCACCTATGTTTCCTTTTCTCCAGTGGCATCTGAAAGAGGCCTTTTTCTAGTCAAACTCTCCCCAGGGCCCTGGAGTCCAGTTGCTTCAGGGGCCCAAGACCCACCTCCTCTAGCCTGACGTGGTCCCCAGTAGGGGCATAGGGCTAGGCACTGCAGTTACCTTGTCAGCTGATGCATAGAGCCATTGGATGACGCAGAGAGCCCACGAGACACAGCCCTTATTGTGAAACTGTTCTTGGTTCCAGAGTAGGGAAAATTCCGTCCTGCCCATCTTGGGAGGGATGGGTTGCCTGAAGGCCAAACACCCTCACAGGACTGAGAGATTATAGGAATGAATACAGGCGTGGTGGGTGGTCATGAAATTTTCCAGTCCCTTCCCCTCTCCTAGTCTTGTGACCGTGACCGTCTCCGCAGCCGGCCTGACAGTCATACTTGTGTGTTGAAGTTCACAACACGCTTTCACATACATGAGCCCATTCTTGAGCCTCACAGCAATGCTTTGCAGGTAGGTGTGGATGGGAGGCAGCCTGGCCTGGGTCAGATCCCAGCTGCACCACTTACTATCCTTACAGCTTTGGGAAATTTACTAAACCTCTCTGAATCTAGGCTTCCTTTGTCTGTAAAATGGGGATAAGAAGAGTCCCTTCATTATAGGCAGTGGTGGGAATTAGATATAATAGGTCACCTTTGGAAGAACTCAAAAGCTGAATATTAAAAAAATTAGGTAGGCCTCACATAATTATGATACAGTCAGTTGCCCATTAGATGCGTGATTTACCCAAGGTCACTCAGCTCGTAAGTGGCAGAGCTGGGACTCACACTCAGTTCTCCTGGCCCTGGCTCAGGGACAGTACCTGTAGGTGCTTATTATATAGCCCATCTGACCTGAATAGGATTGGAGAAGGGATTCAAGCTGTCCTGTAGCTTCTCTGTGTTCTTATCATGCTTCTCAGGGATAAGAGTGAGCATCAAGCTGGGGAGCAGGCCTGCCCTCAGAGCAGTGTGGGAGCAGGGCGGGATGGAAGGAAATAGGGAGCCCCGATGATGTGCCTTGCATCCGTCCAGCCCCCCCATCCAAGGTCTCCACCCTGCCAGCCCTCTGCCTGTTGCTGTAACTTTCCAGTCTCTTGATGATTTCCCAAGATGAATGCACCACACCTCAAATAAGCTGTTTGCCTAAATGATAGGATGCTCATGGTTCATCCAATGACTGAATATTTATGAAGTCTCTACAAGGCAGACAACCGTGTCATCAGGGCTGGAGGGCGGAGGTGCCGGACCAAAAAAGATCTGGGCCCGCAAGGAGCTTCTGCTGTCTCACCGGACCCAGGAAGCAGTCCTGGGTGGATGTATTTCTGCTCCCTCCACCTACTCCCAGGTTTACACACAACCAAGGTTCTTTTTAAATCTGTGTCAGTCCTTCTGTTTAACTCTGCATGCAGTGGGTGGGGTTCAGCTTCTTTGAGTCCCCAAGGTCTGTCTGGCTGGGTGGGTTTAAAGACAGCCAAGAACAGACAGCTATTTAACATTCCCTGGAAGTGGGAGGGATGAATCACGGATTGTCTTGGGCAGTGAGTGCCAACTAACCGTGTCTATAATCAATACCTGGGAAGGGTAGACTCTTGGAGAAGACAACAGGTCAGTCTCCATGTTTCTGGCCCTCAGGTTCTACCCAGAAGGCCCCTGGTGTTCTGGGAGGGCAAGATGTCAGGTAGAAGCTAGGATGCTTTTGACCTCATATTGGAGTCTTTTCCTGGGCCTACAGCCTCTTTCTGTCTCAGGTTATCACCTTGAGAGGATGTGACAAATTTCAGAATGTGCTAATTTCCACGCCTCTTGGGCCCACTTTCTTTTCCTTTTCCCTTTAAAAAGAAACAAGTCTTATTTTATTATTAAAATAAGAAATAAGAAATAATTTGGAAAAAGGGAAACGTAGAAAGAATGTTTAAAACCATACTTAGATCCACCACCCAAAGTCAATGACATATTTTGGTATATTTTATTTGAATCCTTTTTACAATATAATCTAAAACATACTTTGACATTATGCTAAGTGAAATAAGCCAATTACAAAAAGACAAATACTGCATGATTCCACTTATATGAGGCATCGAAAGTGATCAAACTCACAGAAACAGAAAGTAGACCAGTGGCTGCCAGGGGCTGGAGGGAGGGAGAAGTGGGGAGTTGTTCAATGGATGATAGAGTTTAGGTCATGCAAGATAAAAAGGTTCTAGAGATCTGTTGTGTGCATAGAGTTAACAATACTGTACGGTACCCTTAAAAATTAAGAGGGTAAGTTTATGTTACGTGCTTTTTGCTACAATAAAAAATACTTTGTTTTCATCTGACTGCTCTCCCATATGTGTAGTTTTGTATCCTGCCTCATTCACTTCACAATGTAAAATATTAAAGTAAATCCAAATTCTTTATTACCATTATTTTTAGTGGCTATGTAATATTTACTGGGTAGAGATACCATGACTTACTTAATCCCCCTTTTGGACATTTAGGTTGTTACTTTATTGAATAAACAAAGATGTAGTTGAGCATCTCATGTATAAAGATTTTCTTTATTAAGATTGGGCTACAGAGAAGGCACAGGATCAAAGGATGAAACCCTATCAAGGCTTTTGCTGTACATTGCCACATTGTTTTCCAAGAGCGTTGTACTAATTTCCACTCCTACTAGGAATGAATGAGAGTACCTGTCTCACCACACCCTTAGCAACACTGCTTGTTATCATTTTCTCAGATCTGGACTAATTTGGTAGGCAAACATTTGCATCTTGTTTCAATGCTCATTCCTTTGATAACTGATGAGAAAGAACAACTTTCCGTGTGTTCGTGAATTGTTCCTTCCTGTCTTCTCACCATCCTTTCCCTTCATCCCTTTAGCTTTTGGAGTCTTCAGAGCTTTTCTCGTGGAGTTGCACAGGACCTCCCAGGACCGAGCTTTCAATCCGTTGTATACTCCCCGTTGCAGCCTGGGATGATACATGCACCATCCCTTCTCCAGCCCTTTGCCACCTTAGAGAGCCTTCTCCCAACTCCTGCAACTCCAGTTAAGGCTCCACTTTCTCTCAGTAGCCCACCCTGCCTGCCCTGATCTCTATTTTCCTTTTCTTTTCCACTTCATTTAGCACAATCAGGTATCTCATATGTGGTTATGTTTTCGGAATTGTTTGGGTGGATCTCCAGTGTTTTACTGTGTCTCATCTCCCCAGGGAGCTTGGGTCTCCCCTGCACGAGAGAAGTTGTGCAAAGAAATGCCCATTGAATGGACTTGGCAGAGACCCCCACCAGCTCTCAAACTCCCAGGCTTCCTCTGGCTTCTGCCCATGCCACAGCAGTCTGATGCTTCGCTCTGAGAAAAGCATGGTGGTTTGGTGACAAGAGGGCTTGGGTTCAAATCCCAGGTTCTCTATTGGCTAAACGTGACTAAATTACTTGCACTTGCTGGGTCGCTGTTCTCTCAGCTGGCAAATGGGATAATAGTTTTCACCTTACCTGGTGATATGAGGATTAAATGAGATAATTTGAAACAAGGGTTTTGAACACTACTTTGTTCAAAATCAACACTAAAACAAAAGAGCTATTATTATTTTTTTCACCAGCGATTCATGTCTCTCTCCTCCTTCAGCATAGATCCTTGTCTTGTGAGCCTCTTCCTCCATCTTCAAAGTACATCACCCCAACCTCTACTTCGGTGCTCACATCTCTTCTGTCCTATCTCTGACCTTTCTTCCTCTCCCAGATCACCTTTCCATCTCAAGGTCCTTAATCACATATGCCAAGTCCCTTTTACCAGGCAAGGTAACGTATTCACAAGTTCCGGGGATTCGGACTGGACGCTTTGGGAGGCCATTATTCAGCCCATCATACCACTCATGCCTACCTGATTTGGTCTCCCACACCCCCGTGCGCTTGGCTGTTTTGCATTCCTCCAGGAAGGGACCAGAAGGAAAAAAATGCATGAGTACTGTGTGAGTCCTGTGGTAGTTTCCCTGGTTCACCTGGGGATAGAGATTCTTACACTTCCCCAAGGAAACCAAGGCTCAGAGAGGCTCAGCACTCACCCAAGACCACACAGCAAACACCAGACAGAGCCAGAGGCAGAGTCTCCACCAGGGCTGCCTGGCTTCAGAGCCCAGGCTCCATTCACCACCGGATGCTGTCTCTCATTTGAGGGGGTTCTCTGTTAATTTAAGTTCAGTTTAACAAGCAAATCTTGAGTGCCTGTCCTGAGCAAGATGACATGGTTTCCTGTTATTTTATGTAAGAGTAGTTCTCTGACCTTTGACAAGTCATGTGGCTTTTCCAACCTTAGTTCCCTCCTGTGGGCAAGGAGGAGGGGCCATGGGGAAACTGGAGGCTGTGAGCAAGCATTCATAGAGGAGGAAACCCAAGTAGCCAAGAAATGTACGGAAAGATGCTTTACCTCATTAACAAGCAAGGAAATGCAAATGAAATCAACAATGGAACCTCGGAAGTCCTCTTTGCCCCACCAGCTAGAGTTCTGCCTTTGGGATGGTGTAGGCTCCTGGCTCTCATCTCTTGATGGGCCTTAGATATCTTGAACCAGATGTGTGTTCCACAAACTCTATTCGGGGCTTCAAATGCGTCATCTCCAGGTGATTTCAAAAAATGCCTGAGAGTTGATATTGCATATTCATTTAAACCAATACTTTCCACATGGATGGAGGGGGCAGAGGGATGAAGTGTTGGTAAGGAAATGCAGTCATCCCTGGCCAATCCTGCCTCTTTCCAAGGGAAATCTTTTCCTGACAACAGGGGCTCTGTACCTAACAGAACTGCCTTCTCTATCTGGTCACTCACTTATCATTTATTCATTTACAGTCTCTGTGAGGACAGCGAACTCATCTGTCGTGTTCACCATATTATATTCACTGTATTGCCAGGTACCTAGTAGGTGGTCAAGAAATATTTGCCAAATTGAGTGAATGAATTGCTTCCCTCTGGGTTTGGTTTTCTTGTCTGGAAAGTGATGGGGCTGAACTTAGTGACTGATTCATTTATTCATTCAAAAAATGTTGATTAAGCCCTTCTATGGCACTCCCTTGCTAGATGCCAGGCATATGGTATTGAACAAAACAGATGACTGTCCCTGTCACCCTAGAGCTTCCATCTAACTGTGGAATCAAACATTCACTTATTTTATACCCTTCATTTTAAAGGTACTGTGTTGAAGTGCTCCAGAGGAAAAATAGAGTTCTGTGAGTGCATTTACTAAGGAAGGCCTCTAAATTAAAAAATAAAATTCCAACCACCTTTTTAGAGCTGTCGATCCTCAAATATACCTATTTATTTGATGGTCAAACAAATAGAAGTCACCATGGTCAAATCCTAGGAGGTCAGGGGTCTCCCGGGCCCTCCCCAGGATTCCTTTCCCTCGGGGCTGCGGCCCTACCAGCTCCACCATCAATAGGGCCCCATTCAAATGCCTCCAACAGCTGCGGTCCTACCAGCTCCACCATCAATAGGGCCCCGTTCAAATGCCTCCAACAGCTCACTCCTTCTTACAGGATGGCATCCAAACTCCTTGAACTGGAAGGTCTACGACCTGACTCCAGCCTTCCGGGCCAGCCTTATCTGTCCTACACTTTGTCCCAACAGTGCTAGGCTGACCCCAGTCTTGCAGTCTCTGCGGTGTGGCTGCCCCTCTCATGCCTTGACTTTGTTACCTGTGAGATGATAGATTTGAAATAAAATAATTTTCAAGTTTTATAGATCGCATGATTCTGAGATTCCTTTCCAAATACACCCTTCTCTTGTCTACTTCATGCTTTTGCCCAAGCTGTGCTCTCTGCCTGGACTGTCCACAATTACCACCTGCAGTTTCTGTGATGATATTCTATCTAGATTTGCTGTCTTCAGGATGGAGCACAAATACCACTCAGTCCAAGAAATCCAAATAAATTCATTTTCTATGTTTCCAGAATACTATGCTTGAGCCTTTATAAGGGTGCTTATTACCTTTTCCCATAGATAGCTGTATATAGACACAATAGCCTAGTGTTTGAGTGTGGGCTCTGAAGTAAAATAAACCAGCTTTGCTATAAAAGTTTGGCAAGCCACTTAACTCTCTGAACCTCAGTTTTCTCATCTGTGAAATGGGAATCATAAACCCTCCCTCACAATGTTGTACAAACTGAATGTGAAAATAAACAGAAAGCATTTCACAGTGTCTGGCAAACAGTAAGGGCTAAACATATGTTCATTCTCCCCTGCTGTGCTCTATGTTCTTTTATGACAGGAACCAGATCTTATCCATCCCTGTACCTCCAGAGAACTCAAAGGAGAAAAGGGAAATGAAATAACCCATGATTACACATCTACTGTGTGCCAGCATCGTGCTGTATGATAACGCACATTTCCTTTAATCCTCACAACAACCAGATAAAATAGGTATTATAATTATCTCGTCTTACACATTAGGGAATTGAGGCTCAGAGAAGTGAAGTGACCTACCCAAGGCCATGCAGATAATAATTGGCATAGCTGGCACCTGAACCCAGGATGTGTGCCTTTAGAGGCCAAACTGGCTCTGAGTAATTCAACCAGAGTTGTTCAGTACAGCTTAGTAGGACCTCTAGAAACTACTCTCAAAGTGTATGGCCGTTGTCAGTTTACTTCTGTTTCCCTTATTAGATTGTAAGCCCATTGAGAGCAGGGTCTGTGTCTTACTGTTCTTCCTGTCTCTGATACTCGCCAGTATCTGCAGGTATGCCTTGGACACGGACATCTGCTGGCTGGATTGGTGGATGGACCAATGGACAGGCAGATGAACCAATGAGTGGATGAACAGAAGAGTCCCGAGAAGAAGAGCTTGCATGCCAAACATTCCTCCTTAATAGTGCTCTGCCCCCTTCCCCAAGGACAGTCCGAGGGTCAGGCTCAGCATGGAACAAACTGTGGGAGAGAAGTGGAGAAGAAAACATACCCCACGTGACCACCAAACTTCTCTCAAAGTGTCATCGCAGTGGAGGCAGCAGTGGTCAGATTCCAGCCACAACAGTCATGTCAGCCTCCTAGATGCCACCACCATGAGGCCAATGTCCCAGGTACCCATTAAGCATGGGGCCAGAGCCTGATTCACACTTCAGCTCTTTCCACTCCCTTTCCCTCCACCAGCACACACACTGCCCCACCCTGATTCTTGACCATAAAGAGAGAGGCCATAGGTCAGATTTTGCCACCAAAAACCCCAGAGAGGGCGAGGTTCTGGGTCAAAAGCCACTGCCTCATTATTGAAATAGTAGCAAAGGCCCCAGATGCTTAATCACCACGCTGAGCTGATAGCATCTCTGCCTCCCCAGATAGATACTCTGGGAGGAAGGGAGGGACCGAGGGCAATGTGAATATTTCCAGCCCACACTCACTTGGGAGGGATAAAGGACGTGAAGTATTCAAAGCGCTCAGCACAGGACCTGGCCCATAGAAAGCGCTCAGTAAATAGGGGCTGCAATTATTCACGTTATCAATTATCACGAAAGATACTTAACTGCTACTGAGGTGGTGCTTCACTCTGGCTAGAAAGGATCTGAAGCCTGTGGCTTCGAGCCCAAGTCCATATCATACCCAGCTGTGGTGAAAGTAAAGATAAAAAGGAAAGATTGGGTTTGGTGCCAGGCAACCCGTAAAAAAGTTCCAGGCAGCTATTAAAACCATGTGTGGCACCATATTTATTGCCAGGATTTTGACCGCAGCACATAAGTGTCCAGGTGTGAAGTCAGGGGAACCTGTGAGCTTATGTGGGTCAAACAGAGCCTCAGTTTCCCACTCTGTAAAGAAAAGGTAAAAAAGTCCTACCTGTGGACCTGATGAACAATTGAATGAGTTCTGGTGCCCCTAGTCTTGGCATAGAATAAGAATCCCAGGAATAAGAATGTAAACACAAATTCCAGTATTTCCAGCAAACCTCTCAGGCAGATCTAATGCGGCGGCCCATAGACCTGCTTTGGGGAACTAGGGAGTTAACTGTTTAAATAAGCTTAGCCCAGTTCTTGGCATGAGTAAGTGCTCCGTCAAGAACTGCTGCTGTTCCCAACAACCTCAGAGCTGTCCTTGAGCGCCCGATTCCTTACCTCTTACATCTGTTGACTTACTTCAAAATGAAGTCTAAATCTGTCCAGTGCCAGCCATGTCTAGTGCTACAACTCTTGTGCATGCCACCTGGATTCCTACAATCGGTGTCCTTGCTTCCACACTTGGTCCCCCCATAGTCTAGTCCCCACCAAGCAGCCACAGGAATCTTATTTTTCAAATGGCTAAACCAGATCAGGACACTTAAAATAAAATCCAACCCTTTCCCATGATTTGTAAGATCTGGTTCCTGCTTGTCTCTCTAGCTGCATCTTGATCTCTCACTCAGCTCTAGCTACACTAGCCTTCTTGTTGTTCTTAAAACAGGCCAAACTTGTCCTCACCTCAGGACCTTTGCACTTGCTGTTTCCTCTGCCTGGATCCAGTCCGAGGCTGGCCCATTCTCATCACCCAGGCATTAGCTCAAATGTCACCTCCTCAAAGAAGGCGTCTATGACCCTCGCTTTCAAGTATTACCTCAACATAGTGCATTGTTTTTTTTTTCACAATACTAACTGAAATGAACATTTTAATTTATTTTACTTTTAGTGGTGTATGGCCTGATAGCTCCAATGAGGGGGAGATCTTGTCTATTTTTTTCATTTCTATATTCTCAGTGCCTAGAAAATATTTATGGATAGCATAAACATTTTGTCAAATGAAGTTATTACTGTTGTTACTGTTGACATATTAAAATGTCTACGGTAGGCTAAGAAAAAAAGTGGGTTTTAAGACAGTGTGTCATGATTCTCCCTTTTCTAAAATTTTGTTTCCAAACACACACACACACACACGTGCGCGCGCGCGCGCACACACACATGTACACACACATGCTATGCATACTGAAATGTGTATATCAACGTCTACAAGGGGATACATCAAAAAGTTGATTTTTTTGTTGTTGTTTATAGTCAAGGTGCACTTATTTTAAAATCAGAAATAATCTATAAAACAATTTCTGGGCTAGCCAAGTGGTGTGTTGGTTAAGAGTTGGCTTGGAGGCCGGCCAAGTGGTGCATTGGTTAAGAGCTGGCTTGGGATGCCAGAGGGCCCTGGTTCGGATCCCACACATTAGCTCTACAGCTAAGATGCTGAACAACAGCTCAACCTGGAGCTGGGCTGCTGGCGGCGGCGTACGCTGCAGCCCTGCTGCAGTGGGTTGCCATGGGCTACTGTGTGTAGCCAGCAGCCAGTGTAAGCAGCCAGCAGCTGCAGTGAGAGCAGCTGTCCAGAAGCCAGCGACTGATCTGCCTTGCCCGGGAAGAGCGCAATGATGGTGCCAACTTGGGCCAGTGAAGCAATGTTCTCCACAACTAGACTGAAGAACAAAAAAAACCAACAGCAACTTGTCTGTTCCCCTTTCTCCAATTCCCCAGCACTGTTCCCATCCCCCAATTCCCCAATTAAAAAAAAGAAAAAGAAAAAAAGAGTTGGCTTGGGACTACAACTCTGAGCAGCAGGGCCCCAGTTCAGATCCCATATGAGGGCCAGTGATGCTGCACCCTCTACAGCTAAGATGGTGAACAACAGCTTGACCTGGAGCTGGGCTGCTGTGAGTCGCTGGCAACAGCGTAGGCTGCAGTGGTCTCCCGTAAGCTACCATGAGTGGCTGGCAGCCAACGTGAGCTTTCATGAGCTGCCATGAGCTGCTGTCCAATGGCCAGTAAGTGACTGCCTCACCCGGGAAGAGCGCAATGATAATACCAACATGGGGGCCAGTGAAGCGACATCCTCCACAACTAGACTGAAGAACAAAAGGACAGCAACTTGTCTGTTCCCCTTCCCCGATTCCCCAATGCTGTTCCCCTCCCCCAATTCCCCAATAAAACCTTAAAAAAAAACACCAAAAAATAAAAACAAAAACAAAAAAAAACAATTTCTATTTTGAAAACAATATTGTTAAAAAACTTTTTTTTTTAACAAAGGAAGCAACCAACAGGAAAACAAGATGGCTCGTTGTACCTAGAACCTGGGCTTAGGCAATGAACATCATATTTCATTTCATTTCCAACTTTATGACTGCCAAGGGGGTGTTGAGCTGCCCCAAGACAGCATGTGTGCTGGTTGGGAGAGAGACATTCTCCCCAGGGAAATTGTGCAACTTGGTGAATAACACCCTCAGCCTTGCCAATGACACTGACACATTCTTCAGTGGCTGTTTGTTGCAATCCACCCTTTATAAAAACCGAGGTATAACATCAAATCACAATTCAGCAAAGATATTTTTGCATGTAGCAAAACTGAAGTAACTTGTGTTCATTGCCTAATTTATGGCACCCTCAGGCACTCAGGCAATGCTTTCAGCGTGGCAAGCTGTGTTCTAAGTACTTTACATACATTAACTGCTGTAATCCTCATAGTAACCCTGTGAGATAGATACTGTTATACTGCTATCATCATCCTCAATTTACTGAAAAGTTCGGCAACATGCTTTTAAAATCACACAGCTAGTAAATGGTAAAGCTGGGATTTGAACCCAAAGAATGAGAGGCCTCTGGGGCAGTCCCACATCCCTTTTGAGTCACCTGATTTCTTCTCTTCCTGTCCACCCAGATATTTTGCTGCTCAGCAGCTTTAATCAGTCTAGCCAACTATAATCCATATGGTACTGCTTTTTATTTAAGTATGGCTGAAGACGACTGATACAGTAGGGTGGGATGGTAGGAGTGGGTTTGGAGGACAGACTGCCTGGGGCTTGAACCCCAGCTCTAGTACATTTAGATGTGTAACAGTTTACTTATCTGCTCTAAGCCTCAGTTTCCCCCATTTAGAAAATGGGAGAACTCACACCTTCCTCATATTAGGGTTGTGGAGATTAAAGGCACTTGATCAAGGTTAGTTCTTATTCTCCAGCAGCCTTTCATTTATTCAGCTTCCTCTTCCATAAAATGGGAATAATCATAATAGCTACTTCATAGGGTACTTCTAGCGATTTAACACAAAGTGTACGTATGTGCAGTGCTTAGATGTGGTACCCGGTACACCCTTGGGCTTCATAAATGTTAGGTGTTATCATTGTTATCATTGTGGCACTAGCATAACAAGGCAGGCAATAGTAGGGGCTTTTCAGAGTCACCCCATCTGGATTCTGGGGCACGTTACTTTACCTCTCTAGCCTCGGTTTCTTCATCTGAGAAATGGGATAATAATAGTATCAAATGTGGCAATGTGGGTAGTGCTTTGACGCACTGCCTTGCAATTAAGGCCTCTATTACTATATCCTCTAAGGTATGTTTACCTATTGCCCACTTGGTCCTAAGCACCCGTCCCTCTGGGGCAGGAGTTGGGCTGATTCTCCATCTGAGGGTCCTTGGCTTGTAGACCGCCTGTTCCGTGGCTGTGACACACTTCACAACACAATGACCAACTGCCCCTAGGAAAGCCAGCCTGGGCCCTGGCCGAGTGGCGGGTGGAAGAGAACCTGGCTTGATGCTCAGGAATGAGCACATCCTGATGATTCTGTGCTTGGCAGACACCTTTGGAAAGCTTGGGCCCACCTTCAGGGCCGGGTCCTGGCACAAGGCCCAGAGGAAGCCCTTGGTCTTGCCGGCGCCCTGGGCATGCACTGGCTTTGAGCCTGAACAGAGCTTCCTTTGTGTGGTGACAGCGGCAGATAACTGCTCCTGGGTGGCAAGTTACTCACCAAAGGGCAGCCATCAACTTAATGGCTAGAGAAATGCTGGGCTGAACCAGCTGGGCTACTGTGCTAGTCTGTGGGCAAAGGTACCACGTGGTACCTGTGGGGACTGTGCCGGCTGAAGACGAGGACAGAGAGATCCTGGGGAAGAGGGTAAGAATAAAGAACAGAGAAAGCCGGATAAATGGTAAGCTATTACCCTCGGTTGAATGAAGCAGATTGGTAACATTGCGAGACTTTCTAAAACCCATTTTATTAAGTTATACATTTAATTAAAAATTGTATTTACTTCATTAAATACATGTATTCAATTCAATGTATTTAATGACATTGAATTAAAATGTATTAAATTAGATTTAATAATGTATAATTAAACTATAAATAGAATATAGAGTCTATTCTGCATACAAACAGAGAAGAGTAATAAACATTATAGGAAAGTGTACCAATCATGACTGTTCACAAACTGAACACTCCCGCCCATCAGCACCTCCATGGAGAAGTGAACCTTCCCGGTGACTCAGACCCTGGTCCTGACCTCCATCCTGATGACTGACGTCATCATATGAGCATGTCAGTGTTGTTCTTTAGCTACCGGAAGTCACACATCATGTATTCTTTGGTGTCTGGCTTCTTTCATACCACATGATGTTTGCCCATTGCGCGTGCGTATTTCAACATTTGGAAATTTTTTGAAATACAGCGAAGTTGAAAGAACTTTGCAGTGAACTCCCACAAATCTTCCACCTAGATTCTACTGTGAACATTTTAATTTTACTGCACATGCTTGTCTTTCCTATAAAGCCGTCCCTCTACCCATTCATGAATATGTCTATTTTATCATTCATTGTAAAGTAAACAGTAGACATCAGGATACTTCCCCTAAATACTTCAGCATGCCTGTTATTAAAGAGTTTAGTATTTGTTCACAGTTTTTGTCCTTTTAATATAAAATTTGCATGTGATGAAATGCACAAATCTTAAATACAGTTATTAAGTTTTGATGAATGCATGCGTGTGTAACCCCAAACCTTGTGAAGATACAGAACATTCCCATCACCCCAGAAAGTTCCCTCATACCCCTTCTAAGTCAATACTCCTGCTCACCATTTCCTACTTCACCCCTAGGCAGCCACTGTTCTCATTTTTTTTTTTTAAGATTTTATTGGGGAATTGGGGGAGGGGAACAGTGTTGGGGAATTGGAAAGGGGACCAGCCATGTTATTGTTCTTCAGTCTTTGTTGTGGAGGGCACCAGTCGCCATCTGTCTTCCTGTCGGCAGCTCCTGGCCTCTAAGCTCAAGGTGCCGAGTTCAGTCTTAGCTGCGGGCGGGCATAGCCCACCATTCAACTGACAGCCTTGTTGTTAGGAGCACGTGCTCTCACCAGCTGAGCCATCCTGCCACCTGTTGGCAGCTCAGCAACAGCTCAGCTTGTGCACAGCGTTACTGGCTCATGTGGGAATCGAACCGGCGACACTGTTGCTCGAAGCTCACACTCTTAAGCCAACTCTTAACCAACAGAGCCACTCGGCTGGCCCCCTCTTCTTTCTTTTCTTTCTTTTTTTTTTTTTTAACAATAGTGTTGCTTATTCTAGACGTTTGTATCAATGGAATCATACAGTGTGTACTCTTTTGTGTAAATGATTTTTCAAATGTCTCCAGGGCCCTCCACCTCCTCAACCATAGGTAGGTAAAGGAGAGGCCATGAGAGCCCATTCCTGAAGTTGGGGAGTCGCCTGAGCCCTTTGGACTGGGCATCCCTGCTGAGCCTCTTCCCAGAGGTCCCTGTGCCACGAGCGAGGTTGGGGCCCCCGAGGTAGACGTGGATTCACCAGGGCAAATGGGGAATTGCACAGACTGCCTATGCAGATGAGTGGCTCATGCTAGTTACCCAGTGCTCACCCAGGTGAGTGTGGTTACCTGAAGACAGGTGGGTACCTGGGCCTCACTACCACTGGGAGCATGGGAAATGCCATTTACAGCTTCCTCAAAAAAAACGACATCCCCTTCTCCGGTCCAGGAAGTCAAGCTGTGATTGTGTTCAACATGGGACAGGGAGACAGTTCATCAGACTTTAAATAAATGTGGAACAAGTGACAGTGAATGGCTCTCATCTGACTTAGACCCTCGTCAGGAACTGCCAGAGCTGCCTTCTGCTTACCCCCCAGGAGCCCAGCCACATGGGTGTTTTTATGACCTCTTCCAGCTGACCTTATTCAACAACATGGGGAAAATCAACTGTGATTAATTGAACTAAAACGGCAAGACAAGCTGTTTTGTCTGAAGACTCCACAGAGCTGTTTCCTCCAGGAGGAGGGAATTGGGCCACATGTTTGGCTTATTTACTTACCTACACATATTTGGCCTGCTCTGCTTTGTGATTCATTTCACAGGAGGTAAATCAGATGGGACAGGCTCCAAGAAAGAGCCAGGCTGGAGAAGGATGTTTGAATCCTGGAATCACCTTCCTGGTAACCTTGGAAGCAGGATTCTCCTGTTTCTCATTCACAGTCTCACTCGCCTTCATGAACCCTGAGACTTTCTGAACGTTTTCCAAAGGTAAATGGGACTGGTCTTTTGGAGGGATGGGTGACTCAGGTTGAGTCCCCAGGAAAACTCCACCTGCTCAGGCTGCAACTGTGGAACCCCGGGCAAGTTACATAACCTCCTAAAGCCTCGCTGTCCTCATCTGCAAAAGAAGAAGTTTCCTCCGGGGGTGTTGCAGGGTTTCGGTGGAATGACATTGTGTATTGGGATTGCTTTGGGCAAGCACATACGGTTCCCCCTTCCTGAGACCCAATTTTCCTCGACCCACCACTGGCCCAGCCCTTCTATTAGATTGACACCAACGATCCTTCTGGCCATAACTTAAATACGATTTATTCAGAGAACACACTCAGCCTATGTCAGGCGCTCAGGAAGAAGCACCCATAGTTCCTCACACATTTCCTCCTCAGCCTGTGATTGAAGCAGCTCTTTGTTGTCTAACACCCGCCTCCTCGATCCTACAGGAGCTCTATGGAGGAGGGCCAGGTCTGTGTGGCTCATCCCGCCATTCCCAGAGACCGCACAGGTCATTCGGGAAACATCAGTGTCTCTCTCAGAAGCATGGCCTGTGGATTTGGAACCTCCAACACCCACGTGAGGCCCATAGACTTGGCGGCTTGTGGGATCATGTTTGGGCGAAGGCCAGGGAGACTGTGGCAGAGCCTGAGTTCAGGCTGGGGTGCTTCATGGTTCTGGGCCCCAGGCTGAGCTCCCCTAGAACTTGGGGTTCAGTCAGTTCCCTGATTCTGTGGTCAGATCAGGGGCAGGCAGGCCCAGGCAGGTCTGTTCTAAAGCAGAGGCCGCTGGGGCAGGCAAACCCTGGGCCTCACCCACACCATCCCGCAACCAGCACACACGCAGGCTGTCACACGCCCAGCGAAACGCTCCCCCTGCAGTTACTCCCCAGCTCCATTTTGAGAGAAAGGGAAGCCCCTGTCAGAGAGTGTGACCCCACCAGGCTCCTGTGCTGAAGGAAAAACACACAAGCACACATGTTATTAAACACACATACACCCCCCAACCCCTCCCCCCCCCACACACATACATACTCCTCTCAGAGAAAACTTCGGGACAGGGCACAGCCAGCCCTCTGCTATGGTTTTCCATGGTGCAGAAATATTTCTCTTTTTTGGGGTTATGAGCTGAGGATGGTGGGAATCCTGACAAGCATGGCCAAGGGCCACCAGGGCCTGGTTGTCTGTGTGACTGGGTTGTTGCACAGAATAAGAAAAACACCAACAGCAGCAGGTGCTGCTGAATCGGCCTTTTTATCAGGCTGACTATGTGCCAGGCACTGTGTGAGGCTCCCAGGAGACAGCAGTGAACCAGAACTAAGAGGCGGTGCTCTTGTGCAGCTTGTAGTTGGGGAAGACAGATGATAAATGAAATAAATAAGTCACTTATATAGCAGGTTAGAAGGTGACAAGTGCCATGGAGGAAAAAAAAAGACAGGAAAGAAATACGGGGCTGGGCAGAGGGAGGCCCTGCATTGTCTCGTGTATCCTTTTTTAACAAGTTCTAGAAGTTATTACTATTATCGTCCCCATTTTATGGATAAGGGAACTGAGGCTCCCAGGGAAAATGAACTTGCCTGACAGCTTTCAGCCTGTGAGGGCACAAAGTGGGATTTGAGCCCAGGCCTCCCTGATGTCAAAGCACTAACCAGCCACGAGCTCTCGCCTCCTGGGACCTTGGCCCCAGCCTGCCATGGTCCTGGAAGTGCAGGCCTGCAGGACTGGGAGTTGTGTTCAAAATTCCATCTGTGGGTTACCCGAAGAGGGCAGCTCCCTAGGGCCTGGCATCCCGCTGGGCATGTGGCTCCAAGTCAGACCTGTTTGGGCTGGACAGCTTAGCCCCTGAAAAAAAGTTCTTTTGTGCTTTCTCAAAGGGCCTCACAAGAGGGTTAAACGCCCTCACATTAGTGCTAATTTGGGGCTGACTTTCCCATTCAGCCAGTGACAAAGCCGGGTGTTTGCACAAGGGCCTAAGGAATGGGACCACACGCACTGCCAGGGAGCAGGCTCCTGTGCCCGCCGCCTGCCCTGCCCTCTCAGGCACCTGTTTCTGTCACACGTAACCGGAGCTCTGCGGAGGTTCCGGGTCCCTTGGCTTTTGCTCTGCCCACATCTGAACAAGCCATCACCCCAGGATTTCCCAGTGACTGCTCTCTGAGCAGGAAGGGACCTTGATTCAGGTATGAGCCCCGTTGTCATAACCAAAAAAATGTTTGTGATAATGAAAAATGGAAGCAACCTAAATGTCTGTCCAAGGGGAAAATGGTTAAATAAGTGAGAGAACACTCACACCCCACAGATAACTTAAAAATCAATAAATCAAGTAAAAAGAGTGAGGCATGTCTTTGGGTACCAAAACACAGAAAATGCTGCATAACCTGCTGTTATATAAATAAGCAAACTGCAAAATAATATATGTAGTTGGATCCCATGGAGGTTACTTAAAAAAACGACCCTAAATTGGTGCACATGTCCCTTGATACGATGGTAAACACATATAAGTCAGACTAAGAAGATTAAGAAATCATTGCACTTTGGTGAGAGATTAATAAATACACCTTATAAACGTTTTTTTTTTAAATGAGTCTGAAAAGAAACCATCTAACTGTTAGTGAGGAGTGATTGGCTGGGGGGTGAAGATGGGGAAATGAAAGTGGAATTTCAATGTATTGTTGTATTTTCTTCTGGATTATTTTAGAAATTTTAAAAATAATGAGTCTACACACACACACACACACACACACAC